>NW_025767036.1:0-600000 GCF_003918875.1 Haliotis rubra | reverse complement strand
AGCCATATCGCATGACAACGGGGACGCTCCATCAACCACGCCCCTCCCCTTCTTCGTCGGACCTTCGTACCTCGCAGCCATATCAAATGCCGACTGGTTCTACTCACCTAGGGTACCCAAAGTCATCTGTGGTGAATCCCTATCCAACTCCGGATTACCAAACCCTCCATCAATACACACAGTCACTAATCTCCCTTCTCCAGTCAGCACAGCAATATGAACAGCCGGCAGCTCCAGTTCAGAAGTCTGTTCAGATGTTCCATATCCCGAACTACTCAAGAGGTTACCCGAGCCAATCTTTTTCACGTCCTGGCACTGTCGTTCAACAAAATGTCCGAACGTCACCAAAGGTAAACCACGTGCTGTCCCAAACTCAAGCTCCTTCTTTCTCAGGAAGTCTAGGCATGCGGACATCGTTTATCTCAGCTAATACTGTACCCAAGTTGACGGGAGATGTTCGTGGAACAGAGGGTAACACGAACAAGTTCCAGCCAGCGGAAGTCAACTGCAGAGGGAAACCCGATGGTCTTTACCCAAGCACTCTTTCCTGCGAAACTTTCTTTACCTGTCTCAACCACATTTCCTATAAGAACTCCTGTGGGAAAGGCTTGGTCTACAATCCCAGCAAGAAGTACTGCGACTGGCCATATAATTACAAATGCCCACTCGTTGTTGCAGCTGAAGCACCAGCAGCAGCAGCAACAACAGCAGCACCAGCCGGAGGTGACCCTGTCGGTACGTACACACACCATTACAACTACATTGCACATATACCTTCAAGAAAAGTAGACTAAAGCTTTCCACAAGTGCTCACAGTGATGATTCAGGTAATTGCGTTAAATTATAAGTAAAGAGGCCTTTTAAATATTAATATATTGGCTCTTACCATTTTTAAAATGTAATCGTTTCATTTTTAGCATAAATTAAGTATGCATAGTTACATGAACAGTTTACAAGGATGTGCTAAATATCATGGTAATTTGTTTTCAACGGTGTAGTAGCTGAAGTTGCTGATGGTACATATTTCTGTGTAAACGTACATTGTCTATCTGTATTTGTAGTTGCTAGCTCCGTGCTTTATCACTTGCTGTCTGTCTCCATGATCCTCGCTCTGAATATAACAATCTCATGACTTCATTGCATGACACGTGTCAACGAGAGTTGAACTTTGCTTGGAAGACAAACAACAGGAAAAAAATTAAAACAATACCCCTGCTATTGCCAAACGTTTCAGTATCATTCAATGCTATGTTGGACAAAAGCCCAAGGTGTTTACATTTTATTTTTTATTTTTATTGTGTGAGAGAAATCTTCAAGAGTTCGTTATGCATAACTCGTTGCACCCTTTGTTCCAGTATTGTGGCAGTCGGCACCTCTTGATTATTCTGACTGGAAGTATCGAATGCATTCAATGATTCAGGGTATTTAGAAATGACTGTTACGAGTATATTATAGTCTACATATAGTGGTTGTGTACGTGAGGCCTAGTGTGTGTCCTTGATGCCTTGTCGTGCTTGGGTTAGTCACTGATACTATAGTATGACCAGAAATTATTGAGAATTTTAGGAATATGTTTAATTGGATTTCTAGTATAAACAACCTTGACCAGCTATCAAGTGCTTGGTTTCATTCATGAGAGACAATTCCGTTAATCCTTTTCCATTAGTTTGTGAAGAGTTATCCCCCTTTGTTTACTTGCTAGCAGACGACATTTTCAATGATCCTCAGTATGGATGATTTAGAGAAGACGAAGTTGATTTTAGAGTATTATAACAAGGACATCAGATCAGGTAAAGTGATTTCAAGTAGAACAGGCATCCCTCTGTCCACTGTTTATCGTGTTTTGAAAAATATTGCAAATGAATATGGCATAGAGGGAGGCGCAGGTAGGCCCAGAAAATTGACTGTCGGTGACATGAGGCGGCTTGGTATTCTTGTTTCTAAAAACAAACGAAGGAGTTTAGAAAACTTAAGGCTGGATATGATTGATAGAGGAACTGTGGCTGAATTCCATCACCGATCATGAAACCTGAACAAAAGGAGCGAAGGTTGAACTGGTGCTTACAGCATAGAAATTTAAACTGGGACAATGTGATTTTCTCAGATGAAAGTTCTGTGTGGCTGTTTCCTAATACACTGAAATTCTGGACCAAACAAACTGAAAAACCTTGTATCAGCGCCTAAAGTACAGTCCGAAATTTAACGTGTGGGGTGGCATATCTGTGTTAGGGGCAACGCCCTTCTGTGTAGTTGAAGGGAATATGATCAGTGAGCGGTACACAGATATTCTCGGGGGACATTTACTTCCATCTGTTCACGTGTTCTATGGAAATTTTTGGATTTTCCAGCAGGACAACGACCCAAAACATCGTTCAAAACATTCACAGGCCTGGTTTCGGACCCAAAATATGACATTATTAGATTGGCCAAGCTATAGCCCTGACCTATATCCAATAGAAAAAGGAAGTGTCAATAAGAAAAATCTGACAAATATTGCTGAAATGAAAGAAGAGGCGGTCCGATATTGGGACAGCATGGACCACGACTTTCTAACTTCTTTGATCAGTAGTATGCCCCGCCGCATTGAACCCTGCATTGCTGCCCATGGTGACTTGACAAAATACTAACTGTTCACCTGCCTTTGAATCTGGAGTTATGTTCTGCTAATATTCACTTTTAATACGTGAGTAATGAGTGAATTTATTTTTTTTGAATTACAGTCTTTACATTCTTACTAATTTCTGGTCATACTTTAACATTATGTTTAACAATGTTATCTTATGTCCATTGGTTTCACTGGTTGTCAGTGGCGTACATTCCTATACCAGACTGTTGTCATGCTGGGGCATGTGGCAAGTATATGTAACCCCCCAACGCGTAACAAATTGACGCTTTATAATAATTCTTAATACTGCCGATTCTCATCATCTCAGATCAAGTCAAAATTTAAATACTTGCTTAGATCAAATACTTCCAAACTGAGTTCTGTCAACGATTTTGTTCTATAAAAGCTCATTGGATACAAATGACGAAAATGTCAACTTTATTATTTCAAACGGCTGCAAAAGTTCGTCTTTGTAAAAACAGTTTCAATCCGATTTATTGTAATTTCCGAGGGTAGTTTTCCCTACTTCAGAATGTGCTTTGACGGACTCCTGTAATGTGAGACTCTCGAGGAATATATGTTTCACAATTATGCTGGTATGTTTCTTTTTTGCTATCAAATGACAAAATAACATGTCATTACCCTTATGGCATGTACAAACAGTTGAAACTGTAAATATAAACAGTACACGACCAGCTGAAGGCTTGAATAGAGTCATCAGAGATGATGGATCATCGCCATTTCAGGACAGTCTGCACATATACTAACATCGTCCTAGAAAGGTAAATTCAATGTTTGTGCACTATAACAATAACTATTACAAAGGGTAACCAGTGTAGATGTGGTTGTGGTGTAACAACTTGTTTAAAGTGCTATGTAACTCTGTGTTGTGTCATCTAAACCTATTTGTATTTTCTTGATAACGAAGTTTGATAAACGTGAGCTGCATCAGTGAATATTCAACTGGAAGTTTTACATCAACGTAGCCTTTTTCTCAAAGATGTATGCTAAAGGATACTTTCTGTTAATTTTAGTAATGAAATCAAAATTAATGTCATATTTGAAATATTTATTTGCCTTCCATATGCTTCAGATCATCCTCAGGCTCAGACCCAATCACGGTATCAAGCACCGTATCAAGCACCGTATCAAGCACCTTATCAAGCACCGTATCAAACACAATATCAAGCTCTATATCCAGCTGAACCTCGGGTACAAACTCAGGCACAAACTCAGGCACAGCCTCGACCACAACCTCAAGCACAACCTCAAGCTCAACCTCCAAGACGCTCGACGCCAGTATCCAATTTCTGCAACGGAATGGCCGACGGCAGATACGCCGATCCCACGAATTGCAAGAAGTTTATAGACTGTCTTAGTTCTAACACCTATGTGATGCCCTGTGCCTTGGGAACAGTGTACAATCCCACCACGAAAGGCTGCGATACTGCCCAGAATGCACCCAAATGCGGGCAATGATTGGACCATTTATCTGTTGTGCCGGCAACATGTATGGATGCTTCATGCCTATAATTTAAAAGGCTATAGCAGGAATGATCACTTAGGTTACTCGCATAACACACAGAAGAGATCATTATTCAGAATATTGTAACTTCATCCTTGGTGATAGTATTTGAATTGTAAGACGTTCTGAAACATACTTCAAAAGCAATATATCACAATGAATCAGAAGATCTTACCCCTGTCGAAAGTTCAAATCGTGACCCATAAATTGTCTCAAGTCTAAAGGAGTAACATCCCCGGACTTACATTTCTTAGAAGTAGGTCTTAGATTTCATAAGAAGCATGAACTGACTTGATGAAGATAACAATTTTGAAAACTGTTTGTATATTTCATCATCATGGCAATTATCTTACTGCAAATCACGCGTTTTGGATGTTTCGTTTCACCCGTAGCAGGATACGTGTCGTTGGTGCGAATCTCCTAATTATTTTGATTATTTTCCGTGGTCTGACAGCACCGAATTTGGACTCGTTGGCTTCCTCAAATCGGTATTGGTCTCACTGTTACCTCACGTTCAGCTGACACGGCGTGCTTTAGCTGAAATACTGATCGGTACGGTATAAAATACCACTCTCTCAAAAAATAGTATTGTTCCCAAGTCTGTGTACGAACGTACCAATAGCCTTGAATGATAGAGCGTTGTACTATTTCACAGAGATTCGGTATTCAGCAGAATCTGTCACGATACTATCTTGGAATTACCAAACACCATCAAAGAGCTGTCAGTAATCTGGACGCTCGTATTTCTTAACCATTATATCATTATATTTGTATTGTTGTGATAAAACGAAATAAAAAGTATATAACCCTTTCTCGTGTTAGACATAGATATAATATGTAATATTGTAATTACACCTCCGTATTTATCCGACTCAATACAGCTGACAACTGACCACCTGCTTCTAAGCAATATACAGGTAATTGACTCAGGTAGAGTTCCACATCGTCATCAGCTTATGACAAGGTAAAACTGCACTTCCTTCCATTCTCCACAGCGTATTATTCTGGCTAACTGAGCATATCTAAACTCATCTGAACTAGACTTTGCTTAGTTTTGCTTGCGTTATTTTGTCTGCTTTAATGCTTTTGCTAAATTCGAAGAAAAAAGTCTACTCTGATTAACGAATATCGTATTTTCGCTCGGTTTCTTTTCATTGAGCTATTTGATTCTTTATAAAAGATAAAAACTAAAACAAGTTTATACCAGATTGTTGTCTTCTATTAAGAACATTTTAAGTGAGAACAACCCTGCTATTTAGTTAAATTCAACTACGGACTATGTGTGACGGAGCCTGATTTTGTACTCCTTTTAGTTTCAGGGGATGGGGGTTTCTGTGACGGCAAGGCTGACGGCCTCTACGCTGATTCCACCGACTGTGGCTACTATTACAACTGCGCAGGAGGCCAGACAAACAGGATGCAGTGCGCCAGCGGCACCGTCTACAGCGCGGCAGGCGGAAGTTGTGACTTCCCTGCCAACGTGCCAGAATGCGCATAAAGACGATGATGAGGTTCAACAACAGCCAGTGAAGCGCCATATATACAGAGCATCTGCTTGACAATCAATTATATCCATAATCGCTATATATCAAATGATTCTTATTTTTGTGTGTATATTAATAGTGGTAAGTACTGAATGTTAAAATTGGTCGTATGGCTTTTGTATGGATTCAGAGCCTGTAGAAGGTTTGTTTTCTCAATCTCAGCATATTTCAGAATCTACACATTTTTTTGCGAAAAGAAGAACAAGAACAATATATTTCAATTAACAGAATGCCTGAGTAAAACCTTAAAATGTTCCTCCCTTAGCAATAGTTAAACATTCCGAGTGTAATTTACAAGGCCATACGACTCAATATTTTTCAAAGAATGTACGATTGCGATTTAACGCCAATAAAATCATTTGCAGTACCAGTATTGTTTGCTTGTGATTTACGAAGAGTCCTAAGTGATGTGTGTGGTTGGTTCAGTCAATACAGTTTGTATATGAGTGGAATATGTCAATCACATCGGTGTATGGTACACATACATTTACTGAGTAAATGAGCTGGCGCTAATGTATAGTTATTCTGCTTTCTATGTAAGCATGTTCCACAAGTCACTTATGTATATTTGATATCAGTGCTGCTAAAGAAATTAAGGCCACTTTATTGTTTCATGTGACAACAGTTAATCTGCCATTCTATACTTAGTCAAATGAAAAACGCGGGTGATCTTTAACTTTGAGTAGTATAGATATATAACCTTAGTGAACGCATGAAGTTAATGTATTTGTTTATAGCTTAGTCTCAAGCGTGTCATTTCTGTAGAAGCATGCGTTTTGCGTGTAAGTAGTCATACTTGAGTCAAATACATTGTCGTAATTGCATTGGGTAATATCACATTTCGGTCACTTAGCAACATATATATTTGTGACATAAACGGCATCATATTCTGTTTTGTCAGCAATTGTAAAACCTCCTATAGCTCCTGCCAGCGCACCTGGAACCGGCTTCTGTGGAGGAAGGACGGACGGAGATTACCCAAGTTCTGAGGGCTGTGGGGAGTTCTTCCACTGCATGGATGGCACCACATACGTCTTGGCCTGCGTTCCTGGCTCCGGGTTCAACCCCCGTACTGGCAGCTGTGAGAGAACTTACACTTTCAAGTGCACCATTGGCAGTGATCCTGCTAACGACCACTGAACAAGGTATTCGAAAATAAATATAGTTATAGGTCTGACATAATATCTCGCCAGTGAATATTTTGACATGGATACCTGGGTTATACTGATGGAGACAAGCATATTTTAGAAAACAGTTTTAATGTGACTTGTTTGAAAATAAAAACCTTTTTTCGCAGGTAGCGGGCCACCATTATTTAAGACACGCCCACAACGATCAAGCTGTATTGAATTTGGGTATGTCAAACCAGTGACCGACAGAATGAACACTATCCCTCTCCCTGATACACAAACAACCAGACTACCTGTGTTTCCTGGGGGTTTATGGAACTAATTCTAACCCACACTCCTCATGTACTGTCATATGAAATATTTATACTTACTTCTACTGCAAAGACTACTACGTACTACCAACATGTTCCCATGACAACTGTGTCATATCATTCTCGTATGTCTATCATGTCCTGACAAGAAGTATAATTTTTTTGTTATTGTTTGCAAGTATATCATAATGGATTGTTGCATTAAAGACGAGCATTTCTGGATGTCAGCTTCTTTATTTAAGGAACACGACGTTTCGGAGTATATTCGCCATCATTAGGTTCCTAGAAAATTTTGAAGTTGACGTCCATAACTTACTGCCTATATGTGTATCACTTCCAAATGCCGTTCAAAGACTCCATTGTTGAATTGTATTTTTCAGATTTGACGTAGTTCTGCGACAACAACCTGGATGGTGCCAACCCAAATGTCATGGTGTCTTCAAAACATCGCGGGTCAAACATTCAGCGTGACGTTCTCCCGGACTTGCCTTCAATATTAGGGATATCGTGACGTTCCTGGACGTAAATACGTCAACAAGAATGCTAGATAAAGGACAGTTGGACATCATATGTAATTTGACATACAATAAGTGCATTGTCCACGTTTCCTAGATAGCAGTCCAGTCGTTCTCACATCCGCTCCTGTGAACTTCTACTATGTGGTCTAGGCAGATTGTAAAGGTTGTTTAATGACACATTCCTTCTTGTGCACTTCTACTATGTGGTCTAGGCAGATTGTAAAGGTTGTTTAATGACACATTCCTTCTTGTGCACTTCTACTATGTGGTCTAGGCAGATTGTAAAGGTTTTAATGACACATTCCTTCTTGTGCACTTCTACTATGTGGTCTAGGCAGATTGTAAAGGTTTGAATGACACATTCCTTCTTGTGCAATATTCTTACAGTGGTTATTAATGTGTTGAATAAATTTTACATCAAATTGGTTTTGTGCACTATTATTATTGTGATGCACTGTTGCAAGGATGAGCATCAGAAATAACCACAGAACGGCGTTCTGTAGTGTACAATTGCTCCACACAGCGACAGCACTTTCCGTGTCTTGTTGCTGCCAAAACGTTCTTCTTCTCTGTGCTCTCTGTTTGAACTCACAGCCGACTGACCGTTATGTTTACAAATTACCTATGAATGTCACGACGCCGAATACACCTTTCCTAAATATTTTTGTTCGTTTGTCAATTCCAAATTATATTTCATTTCAAGTGACACGAAGTTTATAAAGTTAGAATGTAACGGGGAAGTTGGCTGTTTTTCCTGTTAGCCTACAATCTCGAACAATCAGAATATAAATACAGAAGAGCTCTGGGAAATCGGGAACTCATGATCGGTCATAAAGCTTTACGTATTTCCCTGTAATCGCATAACAGCAAATACAAAATGTACACGTCACTATAATTTGGGTTTTTAGGGAAAGTTTTCAAAAATCATGTCACACCTTCCTGGTGTATTAGTGGACAAAGACTTTTGAGGCATGTACAACCCCAAAAATCATGTCTAACGCAATATGTAACCTTCCTGTAACGCAATATGTAACATATTAACGCAATATTAGTAACGCAAAAGGACATTGAAGTAAAATCCACTTTTAGGTTTGTAGGTGGCGAGAAATCCATTTTGTCACAAATTTGGCAAAAATGACTTTATTTACAAAACCTAAGATATCGCAATGTTTCTTACAAAATAGCATATTAAAAAACATTGTGTACGAAACTTGGCATCTGCACTTTCTGAAACGCCAATAATTAACGATCGATGTTATGAATCCAGTAAAGCATAAGTAGATGGATCATTTGTGTATTTTTTTAAGTGAAAAGTGAGCATGATCTTGAAAAGAAAAGTTAGATCTTTGGTTAGTACCCAAGCGTAATTTTATGTCATGAGGACATAATGAATACAACCCATATGACCATTTATGATGAAGACCGACGTGATATCATGACAATTATCGGTACTTTGGTGTTAAACGCCAAAAGTAATCAATTAACAGGTTAATTTTTATATTGCATAGCTTAGGATAAAACACACTAAAAAATATATTTCAGTTCTGTATTTTCAGTAAAATATACATTCTAGTTACCATTTGTAATGACATTCATACCTTCCGGGTGTCGCCTGCATTTGGCAATAATTAAGTCGATGTTATGAATCCAGTAAAGCATGGACTTTAAATGAGCATTCTTAGTTAGATCAGAGCGAGTCAGAGGAGGAAAGACCGACGTGAATAACTCAAACATAACATTAACATTTTGTTTTATGCATATGTGACATTTAGTGATTACATTTTGTTTTATGCATATGTTTTAGTGATTACTTGTGTAACATACCCGTGAAGGTCCGGGTTAGAATATTGTCGTAAAAGGCGACTAACGGGATCGGGTGGTCAGGTTCGCTGCCTTGATTGACACTTGTCATCGGTTCCCAATTGCGCAGATCGATGCTCATGTTGTTGATCACTCGATTGTCTGGTCCAGACTCGATTATTTACAGACCGCCACCATATAGCTGAAATATTGCTGAGTGCAGCGTAAAACTAAACTCACTCACTCACTTGTGTAACATACAACTCAGCTGTTTACAAACAAGGACATGAAAATTGTTTAAAGCTCAAGGTCACATGAACATGCGTGATAATTTTAAAAACACAAGAAGTAGCCCAGAAACGGCGTGTTGTAAATAATACAGAAGTTGTAAATCCATACCATACGTTGTTATGTTACCTTCCAACTTCTAAATGCCCATCAAGCAGTTAACCAGTATAGTCTTCACTTTCACCGATAACGTTATTATCTCTCCATTATGACACTGTTCAGTGCTCTAAATATCAAATAGTTTACATTTCACTTGCATTGGCTACATGCAGTTTCCCTTCACAATGATCAGATTAGTATGGGCTGCTCTTCAATGTAAATGAGATTATTTATTGCCATCAATATTATATTTATTCAGAGACAAAGCGTTAGTCTAACATGTAAACTTATTGGTGCTGGGTATCGTGAACACTATCATGACTGCAAGTACATATAGTTCAGCTTCATTTGTCCCGGACCCGTAAACTAACCCACAAACTATGTTATCATCCAATACGTCTTTCCTGCTATGCTCACTGGCATTCAAAATGGCCACGCCCATGTTAAGCTGTGAGATTAAGGGTGCAATGTATAAACAGTTTGATGAGATGAAAATAGCCTTTTTTTTTTTTATTTTTATTGTTTGAGTGTTGTATGTGTGTGGCTGTAGGCCCATTTTCAAGGTATTTATATTATAAACAAGGGTTGCAGTGAGTGAGTGGTGGGCTTTCTTTTTAACAACCGAGTTAGAATGGATCTTCTGTAACCAATGCTTGTCGTTAGAGGCGACTAACGGGATCGGGTGGTCAGGCTCGCTGACTTGGTTTGACAAATGGTTTGACACACCAGCCAACCATTCAATCTTTTTAACAAGGCACGGTAAACGAACAAAGCCGCACATTGAACATATTTCATCTGTCATTGAAATTCCTGGTTGCCACGGTGACACCCCCCAAAAAATCATATTGAATAACACTTTTCATTTTGGCAACATTTGGTTTCATAAAATAGTGATTCTGAGCTCTGAACCAATGTGTTGACATACCAACAATATATGATAAAATATATAATAAAACGGCTACAAAATTGACGGATTTGACCTTGACTTTTGATCGTGAAGGTGTTTATCCACATGTGTTCATCACCCAGAGAGCAGAATATCATGAACACCTGTAAACACTCTTAAAAAGCAATATTTAGCTACATAAAGGCATGATAGAATGCATGTCTGTGATGCAATTAAAAATGAATGGTAACCATGGAAACGCCCTGAATCCAATGTGTCATAACAATGACTGGTCTGAAATGTATTTGTGAGAAAGCTGAATCTGTTGGGTTTCTTATGATACCAAATACATGGTGCTGTACTTATGCCATACTCAGCAGTTAAAACATAGTATTTCAAGAAAAATAGCAACAAATCGGATTACTTATTGCTTTACATGGTTCTGTGGAGCAGTGCTTAGATAAGCACAGCAATTCTCAAAAATGATAAAATCTCTATTCATAGTGAAGATATATTCCTCTAAAAGCCTCTGGGATTTGACCCACAAGTTTAGTCACGTCAAAGGGACGCAACTCTTCATAGCAATTCGCATGGCTTAAGACATTTGAAACAGCCGCGCCCGCCTGCAAGCATGAAAACTTTCTGTACATGGCATGTTTTTTATTTGATCATGTCTTTATATTCAAGAGGTAAAAGAATATTCTGTTTCTTCAGCGGATATGAGATATTCATATTTCCCCGGGTGGTGGGGTTGCCATTGGATTAAAGCGTTTGTTCATCACGCCGAATACCCTGGTTCGATTCCCCACATGCTGCGATATTGTCCCCCGCTGTGACATTGCTATAAGTGGCAAAATCATACGCACTCACTCATATTGTGACCAATGATTTTGTCTCATCTATCGTTACACTGTCGTACTGTAGGCCTTCCATATCCCTTCACGCCATGTTAGGTGACTGTACGAAAAGGCCAGACCCATGCTTCTGTGTGTCACGTACGTAACATATGCACGTACACTAACACTACGTCACGGTGATAAACGACATACAGATGTTCCTCAAGCACTGACTTGCCAAGAAACGTGACTTTCAGATGAATTCAGACAATTGTACTAGTACTATATTCGACTCTGCTATATTGGCAGTGTGTTAGAACCGGGCATACTGGTAAAGTGTTCGTGTCAGCTTTAGATTGTTCACAAGGGTTATAGTTGCATTAGGTTGACAATGGGGTATAATACCACTATAAACCTTGTGAGCAAGGAATATACAGGTAGTAGGTTCCCAAGGAGCGTACTGGTAGTAGGTTCCCAAGGAGCGTACTGGTAGTGGGTTCACAAGGAGCGTACTGGTAGTGGGTTCACAAGGAGTGTACTGGTAGTAGGTTCCCAAGGAGTGTACTGGTAGTGGGTTCCCAAGGAGAGTACTGGTAATAGGTTCCTAAGGAGTGTACTGGTAGTAGGTTCCCAAGGAGGGTACGGGTAGTAGGTTCCCAAGGAGTGTACTGGTAGTGGGTTCCCATGGAGTGTAATGGTAGTGGGTTCACAAGGAGTGTACTGGTAGTTGGTTCCCAAGGACTGTACTGGTAGTGGGTTCACAAGGAGTGTACGGGTAGTAGGTTCCCAAGGAGTGTACTGGTAGTAGATTCCAAGGAGTGTACTGGTAGTAGGTTCCCAAGGAGTGTACTGGAAGTGGGTTCCCAAGGAGTGTACTGGTAGTGGGTTCCCAAGGAGTGTACTGGTAGTAGGTTCCCAAGGAGTGTACTGGTAGTAGGTTCCCAAGGAGTGTACTGGTAGTGGGTTCCCAAGGAGTGTACTGGAAGTGGGTTCCCAAGGAGTGTACTGGTAGTGGGTTCACAAGGAGTGTACTGGTAGTAGGCTCCCAAGGAGTGTACTGGTAGTAGGTTCACAAGGAGTGTACTGGTAGTGGGTTCCCAAGGAGTGTACTGGTAGTGGGTTCCCAAGGAGTGTACTGGTAGTAGGTTCCCAAGGAGTGTACTGGTAGTGGGTTCCCAAGGAGTGTTCTGGTAGTAGGTTCCCAAGGAGTGTACTGGTAGTGGGTTCACAAGGAGTGTACTAGTAGTAGGTTCCAAAGGAGTGTACTGGTAGTAGGTTCCCAAGGAGTGTACTGGTAGTGGGTTCCCAAGGAGTGTACTGGTAGTAGGTTCCCATGGAGCGTACTAGTAGTAGGTTCACAAGGAGTGTACTGGTAGTAGGTTCCCAAAGGAGTGTACTGGTAGTGGGTTCCCAAAGGAGCGTACTGGTAGTGGGTTCCCAAGGAGTGTACTGGTAGTGGGTTCCCATGGAGTGTACTGGTAGTATGTTCACAAGGAGTGTACTGGTAGTGGGTTCCCAAGGAGTGTACTGGTAGTGGGTTCACTACGGGGTGTACTGGTAGTGGGTTCTCAAGGAATGCACTGGTAGTGGGTTCCCAAGGAGTGTACTGGTAGTAGGTTCCCAAGGAGTGTACTGGTAGTAGGTTCCCAAGGAGTGTACTGGTAGCGGTTTCCCAAGGAGTGTACTGGTAGTGGGTTCACGAGGAGTGTACTGGTAGTAGGTTCACAAGGAGCCTACTGGAAGTAGGTTCCCAAGGAGTTTACTGGTAGTAGGTTCCCAAGGAGTGTACTGGTAGTGGGTTCACAAGGAGAGTACTGGTAGTAGGTTCCCAAGGAGTGTACTGGTAGTAGGTTCACAAGGACTGTACTGGTAGTGGGTTCCCAAGGAGTGTACTGGTAGTGGGTTCCCAAGGAGTGTACTGGTAGTAGGTTCACAAGGACTGTACTGGTAGTGGGTTCCCAAGGAGTGTACTGGTAGTGGGTTCCCAAGGAGCGTACTAGTAGTAGGTTCACAAGGAGTGTACTGGTAGTAGGTTCCCAAGGAGTGTACTGGTAGTGGGTTCCCATGGAGTGTACTGGTAGTAGGTTCCCAAGAAGTGTACTGGTAGTAGGTCCCCAAGGAGTGTACTGGTAGTGGGTTCCCATGGAGTGTACTGGTAGTGGGTTCCCAACGAGTGTACTGGTAGTAGGTTCCCAAGGAGTGTACTGGTAGTAGGTTCCCAAGGAGCGTACTGGTAGTGGGTTCCCAAGGAGTGTACTGGTAGTAGGTTCCCAAGGAGTGTACTGGTAGTAGGTTCCCAAGGAGTGTACTGGTAGTGGGTTCCCAGGGAGTGTACTGGTAGTGGGTTCACAAGGAGTGTACTGGTAGTGGGTTCACGAGGAGTGTACTGGTAGTGGGTTCCCAAGGAGGGTACTGGTAGTGGGTTCCCAAGGAGAGTACTGCTAGTGGGTTCCCAAGGAGCGTACTGGTAGTGGGTTCCCAAGGAGTGTACTGGTAGTGGGTTCCCAACGAGAGTACTGGTAGTAGGTTCCCAAGGAGTGTACTGGTAGTAGGTTCCCAAGGAGTGTACTGGTAGTATGTTCCCAAGGAGCGTACTGGTAGTGGGTTCCCAGGGAGTGTACTGGTAGTGGGTTCACAAGGAGTGTACTGGTAGTGGGTTCACGAGGAGAGTACTGGTAGTGGGTTCCCAAGGAGGGTACTGCTAGTGGGTTCCCAAGGAGTGTACTGCTAGTGGGTTCCCAAGGAGTGTACTAGTAGTGGGTTCCCAAGGAGTATACTGGTAGTAGGTTCCCAAGGAGTGTACTGGTAGTAGGTTCCCAAGGAGTGTACTGGAAGTAGGTTCCCAAGGAGTATACTGGTAGTAGGTTCATAAGACAAGGAGTATACTGGTAGTGGGTTCACTACACAAGGAGTATACTGGTAGTGGGTTCACAGCACAAGGAGTATACTGGTAGTGGGTTCACTACACAAGGAGTGTACTAGTAGTGGGTTCACAGCACAAGGAGTATACTGGTAGTAGGTTCACTACACAAGGAGTATACTGGTAGTGGGTTCACTACACAAGGAGTATACTGGTAGTGGGTTCACTACACAAGGAGTATACTAGTAGTGGGTTCACAAAACAAGGGGTATACTGGCAGTGGGTTCACTACACAAGGAGTATACTGGTAGTGGGTTCACTACACAAGGAGTATACTGGTTGAGGGTTCACAACACAAGGGGTATACTGGTAGTGGGTTCACTACACAAGGAGTGTACTGGTAGTGGGTTCACAAGGAGTGTACTGGTAGTAGGTTCCCAAAGGAGTGTACTGGTAGTAGGTTCCCAAGGAGTGTACTGCTAGTGGGTTCCCAAGGAGTGTACTGGTAGTAGGTTCCCAAGGAGCGAACTGGTAGTGGGTTCCCAAGGAATGCACTGGTAGTGGGTTCCCAAGCAGTGTACTGGTAGTAGGTTCCCAAGGAGTGTACTGGTAGTAGGTTCCCAAGGAGTGTACTGGTAGCGGTTTCCCAAGGAGTGTACTGGTAGTGGGTTCACGAGGAGTGTACTAGTAGTAGGTTCACAAGGAGCCTACTGGAAGTAGGTCTCAAGGAGTTTACTGGTAGTAGGTTCCCAAGGAGTGTACTGGTAGTGGGTTCCCAAGGAAAGTACTGGTAGTAGGTTCCCAAGGAGTGTACATGTAGTGGGTTCCCAAGGAGTGTACTGGTAGTGGGTTCCCAAGGAGTGTACTGGCAATAGGTTCCCAAGGAGTGTACTGGTAGTAGGTTCACAAGGAGTGGACTGGTAGTAGGTTCCAAAGGAGCGTACTAGTAGTAGGTTCACAAGGAGTGTACTGGTAGTAGGTTCCCAAGGAGTGTACTGGTAGTGGGTTCCCAAGGAGCGTACTGGTAGTGGGTTCCCAAGGAGTGTACTGGTAGTGGGTTCCCATGGAGTGTACTGGTAGTATGTTCACAAGGAGTGTACTGGTAGTAGGTCCCCAAGGAGTGTACTGGTAATAGGTTCCCAAGGAGTGTACTGGTAGTGGGTTCCCAAGGAGTGTACTGGTAGTGGGTTCCCATGGAGTGTACTGGTAGTGGTTTCCCAAGGAGAGTACTGGTAGTAGGTTCCCAAGGAGCGTACTGGTAGTGGGTTCCCAAGGAGCGTACTGGTAGTGGGTTCCCATGGAGTGTACTGGTAGTGGGTTCCCAACGAGAGTACTGGTAGTAGGTTCCCAAGGAGTGTACTGGTAGTGGGTTCCCAAGGAGTGTACTGGTAGTAGGTTCCCAAGGAGTGTACTGGTAGGAGGTTCCCAAGGAGCGTACTGGAAGTAGGTTCCCAAGGAGTATACTGGTAGTAGGTTCACAACACAAGGAGTATACTGGTAGTAGGTTCACTACACAAGGAGTATACTGGTAGTGGGTTCACTACACAAGGAGTATACTGGTAGTGGGTTCACTACACAAGGAGTGTACTAGTAGTGGGTTCACAGCACAAGGAGTATACTGGTAGTAGGTTCACTACACAAGGAGTATACTGGTAGTGGGTTCCCAACGAGAGTACTGGTAGTAGGTTCCCAAGCAGTGTACTGGTAGTGGTTTCCCAAGGAGTGTACTGGTAGTGGGTTCACGAGGAGTGTACTGGTAGTAGGTTCACAAGGAGCCTACTGGAAGTAGGTTCCCAAGGAGTTTACTGGTAGTAGGTTCCCAAGGAGTGTACTGGTAGTGGGTTCACAAGGAGAGTACTGGTAGTAGGTTCCCAAGGAGTGTACAGGTAGTGGGTTCCCAAAAGGAGTGTACTGGTAGTGGGTTCCCAAAGGAGTGTACTGGCAATAGGTTCCTAAGGAGTGTACTGGTAGTAGGTTCACAAGGAGAGTACTGGTAGTAGGTTCCCAAGGAGCGTACTGGTAGTGGGTTCCCAAGGAGTGTACTGGTAGTAGGTTCCCAAGGAGAGTACTGGTACTAGGTTCCCAAGGAGTGTACTGGTAGTGGGTTCCCAAGGAGTGTACTGGTAGTAGGTTCCCAAGGAGTGTACTGGTAGTAGGTTCCCAAGGAGTGTACTGGTAGTGGGTTCCCAGGGAGTGTACTGGTAGTGGGTTCACAAGGAGTGTACTGGTAGTGGGTTCACGAGGAGAGTACTGGTAGTGGGTTCCCAAGGAGGGTACTGGTAGTGGGTTCCCAAGGAGTGTACTGCTAGTGGGTTCCCAAGGAGCGTACTAGTAGTGGGTTCCCAAGGAGTGTACTGGTAGTAGGTTCCCAAGGAGTGTACTGGTAGTAGGTTCCCAAGGAGTGTACTGGAAGTAGGTTCCCAAGGAGTATACTGGTAGTAGGTTCACAAGACAAGGAGTATACTGGTAGTGGGTTCACTACACAAGGAGTATACTCGTAGTGGGTTCACAGCACAAGGAGTATACTGGTAGTGGGTTCACTACACAAGGAGTGTACTAGTAGTGGGTTCACAGCACAAGGAGTATACTGGTAGTAGGTTCACTACACAAGGAGTATACTGGTAGTGGGTTCACTACACAAGGAGTATACTGGTAGTGGGTTCACTACACAAGGAGTATACTAGTAGTGGGTTCATAAAACAAGGGGTATACTGGTAGTGGGTTCACTACACAAGGAGTATACTGGTAGTGGGTTCACTACACAAGGAGTATACTGGTTGAGGGTTCACAACACAAGGGGTATACTGGTAGTGGGTTCACTACACAAGGAGTGTACTGGTAGTGGGTTCACAAGGAGTGTACTGGTAGTAGGTTCCAAAGGAGTGTACTGTTAGTAGGTTCCCAAGGAGTGTACTGCTAGTGGGTTCCCAAGGAGTGTACTGGTAGTAGGTTCCCAAGGAGCGAACTGGTAGTGGGTTCCCAAGGAATGCACTGGTAGTGGGTTCCCAAGCAGTGTACTGGTAGTAGGTTCCCAAGGAGTGTACTGGTAGTAGGTTCCCAAGGAGTGTACTGGTAGTGGGTTCCCAAGGAGCGTACTGGTAGTGGGTTCCCAAGGAGTGTACTGGTAGTGGGTTCACAAGGAGTGGACTGGTAGTAGGTTCCAAAGGAGCGTACTAGTAGTAGGTTCACAAGGAGTGTACTGGTAGTAGGTTCCCAAGGAGTGTACTGGTAGTGGGTTCCCAAGGAGCGTACTGGTAGTGGGTTCCCAAGGAGTGTACTGGTAGTGGGTTCCCATGGAGTGTACTGGTAGTATGTTCACAAGGAGTGTACTGGTAGTAGGTCCCCAAGGAGTGTACTGGTAGTAGGTTCCCAAGGAGTGTACTGGTAGTGGGTTCCCAAGGAGTGTACTGGTAGTGGGTTCCCATGGAGTGTACTGGTAGTGGGTTCCCAACGAGAGTACTGGTAGTAGGTTCCCAAGGAGCGTACTGGTAGTGGGTTCCCAAGGAGCGTACTGGTAGTGGGTTCCCATGGAGTGTACTGGTAGTGGGTTCCCAACGAGAGTACTGGTAGTAGGTTCCCAAGGAGTGTACTGGTAGTGGGTTCCCAAGGAGTGTACTGGTAGTAGGTTCCCAAGGAGTGTACTGGTAGGAGGTTCCCAAGGAGTGTACTGGAAGTAGGTTCCCAAGGAGTATACTGGTAGTAGGTTCACAGCACAAGGAGTATACTGGTAGTAGGTTCACTACACAAGGAGTATACTGGTAGTGGGTTCACTACACAAGGAGTATACTGGTAGTGGGTTCACTACACAAGGAGTGTACTAGTAGTGGGTTCACAGCACAAGGAGTATACTGGTAGTAGGTTCACTACACAAGGAGTATACTGGTAGTGGGTTCCCAACGAGAGTACTGGTAGTAGGTTCCCAAGCAGTGTACTGGTAGTGGTTTCCCAAGGAGTGTACTGGTAGTGGGTTCACGAGGAGTGTACTGGTAGTAGGTTCCCAAGGAGTTTACTGGTAGTAGGTTCCCAAGGAGTGTACTGGTAGTGGGTTCACAAGGAGAGTACTGGTAGTAGGTTCCCAAGGAGTGTACAGGTAGTGGGTTCACAAGGAGAGTACTGGTAGTAGGTTCCCAAGGAGTGTACAGGTAGTGGGTTCCCAAGGAGTGTACTGGTAGTGGGTTCCCAAGGAGTGTACTGGCAATAGGTTCCTAAGGAGTGTACTGGTAGTAGGTTCACAAGGAGAGTACTGGTAGTAGGTTCCCAAGAGCGTACTGGTGAGTGGGTTCCCAAGGAGTGTACTGGTAGTAGGTTCCCAAAGGAGTACTACTGGTACTAGGTTCCCAAGGAGTGTACTGGTAGTGGGTTCCCAAGGAGTGTACTGGTAGTAGGTTCCCAAGGAGTGTACTGGTAGTAGGTTCCCAAGGAGTGTACTGGTAGTGGGTTCCCAGGGAGTGTACTGGTAGTGGGTTCACAAAGGAGTGTACTGGTAGTGGGTTCTGAGGAGAGTACTGGTAGTGGGTTCCCAAGGAGGGTACTGGTAGTGGGTTCCCAAGGAGTGTACTGCTAGTGGGTTCCCAAGGAGCATTACTAGTAGTGGTTCCCAAAGGAGTGTGTACTAGTAGTAGGTTCCCAAAGGAGTGTACTGGTAGTAGGGTTCCCAAGGAGTGTACTGGAAGTAGGTTCCCAAAGAGTATACTGGTAGTAGGTTCACAAGACAAGGAGTATACTGGTAGTGGGTTCACTACACAAGGAGAATATACTCGTAGTGGGTTCACAGCACAAGGAGTATACTGGTAGTGGGTTCACTACACAAGGAGTGTACTAGTAGTGGGTTCACAGCACAAGGAGTATACTGGTAGTAGGTTCACTACACAAGGAGTATACTGGTAGTGGGTTCACTACACAAGGAGTATACTGGTAGTGGGTTCACTACACAAGGAGTATACTAGTAGTGGGTTCACAAAACAAGGGGTATACTGGTAGTGGGTTCACTACACAAGGAGTATACTGGTAGTGGGTTCACTACACAAGGAGTATACTGGTTGAGGGTTCACAACACAAGGGGTATACTGGTAGTGGGTTCACTACACAAGGAGTGTACTGGTAGTGGTTTCACAAGGAGTGTACTGGTAGTAGGTTCCAAAGGAGTGTACTGTTAGTAGGTTCCCAAGGAGTGTACTGCTAGTGGGTTCCCAAGGAGTGTACTGGTAGTAGGTTCCCAAGGAGCGAACTGGTAGTGGGTTCCCAAGGAATGCACTGGTAGTGGGTTCCCAAGCAGTGTACTGGTAGTAGGTTCCCAAGGAGTGTACTGGTAGTAGGTTCCCAAGGAGTGTACTGGTAGCGGTTTCCCAAGGAGTGTACTGGTAGTGGGTTCACGAGGAGTGTACTGGTAGTAGGTTCACAAGGAGCCTACTGGAAGTAGGTTCCCAAGGAGTTTACTGGTAGTAGGTTCCCAAGGAGTGTACTGGTAGTGGGTTCCCAAGAAAAGTACTGGTAGTAGGTTCCCAAGGAGTGTACATGTAGTGGGTTCCCAAGGAGTGTACATGTAGTGGGTTCCCAAGGAGTGTACTGGCAATAGGTTCCCAAGGAGTGTACTGGTAGTAGGTTCACAAGGAGTGGACTGGTAGTAGGTTCCAAAGGCATTACTAGTAGTAGAGTTCACAAGGAGTGTACTGGTAGTAGGTTCCCCAAGGAGTGTACTGGTAGTGGGTTCCCAAGGAGCGTACTGGTAGTGGGTTCCCAAGGAGTGTACTGGTAGTGGGTTCCCATGGAGTGTACTGGTAGTATGTTCACAAGGAGTGTACTGGTAGTAGGTCCCCAAGGAGTGTACTGGTAGTAGGTTCCCAAGGAGTGTACTGGTAGTGGGTTCCCAAGGAGTGTACTGGTAGTGGGTTCCCATGGAGTGTACTGGTAGTGGGTTCCCAACGAGAGTACTGGTAGTAGGTTCCCAAAGAGGCGTACTGGTAGTGGGTTCCCAAGGAGCGTACTGGTAGTGGGTTCCCATGGAGTGTACTGGTAGTGGGTTCCCAACGAGAGTACTGGTAGTAGGTTCCCAAGGAGTGTACTGGTAGTGGGTTCCCAAGGAGTGTACTGGTAGTAGGTTCCCAAGGAGTGTACTG
This sequence comes from Haliotis rubra, assembly GCF_003918875.1. Taxonomy (NCBI): domain Eukaryota; kingdom Metazoa; phylum Mollusca; class Gastropoda; order Lepetellida; family Haliotidae; genus Haliotis; species Haliotis rubra. The sequence goes on along the minus strand of NW_025767036.1, from coordinate 579,482 downwards.
GTAGGAGGTTCCCAAGGAGTGTACTGGAAGTAGGTTCCCAAGGAGTATACTGGTAGTAGGTTCACAGCACAAGGAGTATACTGGTAGTAGGTTCACTACACAAGGAGTATACTGGTAGTGGGTTCACTACACAAGGAGTATACTGGTAGTTGGTTCACTACACAAGGAGTGTACTAGTACTGGGTTCACAGCACAAGGAGTATACTGGTAGTAGGTTCACTACACAAGGAGTATACTGGTAGTGGGTTCCCAACGAGAGTACTGGTAGTAGGTTCCCAAGCAGTGTACTGGTAGTGGTTTCCCAAGGAGTGTACTGGTAGTGGGTTCACGAGGAGTGTACTGGTAGTAGGTTCCCAAGGAGTTTACTGGTAGTAGGTTCCCAAGGAGTGTACTGGTAGTGGGTTCATAAGGAGAGTACTGGTAGTAGGTTCCCAAGGAGTGTACAGGTAGTGGGTTCCCAAGGAGTGTACTGGTAGTGGGTTCCCAAGGAGTGTACTGGCAATAGGTTCCTAAGGAGTGTACTGGCAGTAGGTTCCCAAGGAGAGTACTGGTAGTAGGTTCCCAAGGAGCGTACTGGTAGTGGGTTCCCAAGGAGTGTACTGGTAGTAGGTTCCCAAGGAGAGTACTGGTACTAGGTTCCCAAGGAGTGTACTGGTAGTGGGTTCCCAAGGAGTGTACTGGTAGTGGGTTCACGAGGAGAGTACTGGTAGTGGGTTCCCAAGGAGGGTACTGGTAGTGGGTTCCCAAGGAGTGTACTGCTAGTGGGTTCCCAAGGAGCGTACTAGTAGTGGGTTCCCAAGGAGTGTACTGGTAGTAGGTTCCCAAGGAGTGTACTGGTAGTAGGTTCCCAAGGAGTGTACTGGAAGTAGGTTCCCAAGGAGTATACTGGTAGTAGGTTCACAAGACAACTAGTATACTGGTAGTGGGTTCACTACACAAGGAGTATACTGGTAGTGGGTTCACAGCACAAGGAGTATACTGGTAGTGGGTTCACTACACAAGGAGTGTACTAGTAGTGGGTTCACAGCACAAGGAGTATACTGGTAGTAGGTTCACTACACAAGGAGTATACTGGTAGTGGGTTCACTACACAAGGAGTATACTGGTAGTGGGTTCACTACACAAGGAGTATACTAGTAGTGGGTTCATAAAACAAGGGGTATACTGGTAGTGGGTTCACTACACAAGGAGTATACTGGTAGTGGGTTCACTACACAAGGAGTATACTGGTTGAGGGTTCACAACACAAGGGGTATACTGGTAGTGGGTTCACTACACAAGGAGTGTACTGGTAGTAGGTTCCAAAGGAGTGTACTGTTAGTAGGTTCCCAAGGAGTGTACTGCTAGTGGGTTCCCAAGGAGTGTACTGGTAGTAGGTTCCCAAGGAGCGAACTGGTAGTGGGTTCCCAAGGAATGCACTGGTAGTGGGTTCCCAAGCAGTGTACTGGTAGTAGGTTCCCAAGGAGTGTACTGGTAGTAGGTTCCCAAGGAGTGTACTGGTAGCGGTTTCCCAAGGAGTGTACTGGTAGTGGGTTCACGAGGAGTGTACTGGTAGTAGGTTCACAAGGAGCCTACTGGAAGTAGGTTCCCAAGGAGTTTACTGGTAGTAGGTTCCCAAGGAGTGTACTGGTAGTGGGTTCCCAAGAAAAGTACTGGTAGTAGGTTCCCAAGGAGTGTACATGTAGTGGGTTCCCAAGGAGTGTACATGTAGTGGGTTCCCAAGGAGTGTACTGGCAATAGGTTCCCAAGGAGTGTACTGGTAGTAGGTTCACAAGGAGTGGACTGGTAGTAGGTTCCAAAGGAGCGTACTAGTAGTAGGTTCACAAGGAGTGTACTGGTAGTAGGTTCCCATGGAGTGTACTGGTAGTGGGTTCCCAAGGAGCGTACTGGTAGTGGGTTCCCAAGGAGTGTACTGGTAGTGGGTTCCCATGGAGTGTACTGGTAGTATGTTCACAAGGAGTGAACTGGTAGTAGGTCCCCAAGGAGTGTACTGGTAGTAGGTTCCCAAGGAGTGTACTGGTAGTGGGTTCCCAAGGAGTGTACTGGTAGTAGGTTCCCATGGAGTGTACTGGTAGTGGGTTCCCAACGAGAGTACTGGTAGTAGGTTCCCAAGGAGCGTACTGGTAGTGGGTTCCCAAGGAGCGTACTGGTAGTGGGTTCCCATGGAGTGTACTGGTAGTGGGTTCCCAGGAGAGTACTGGTAGTAGGTTCCCAAGGAGTGTACTGGTAGTGGGTTCCCAAGGAGTGTACTGGTAGTAGGTTCCCAAGGAATGTACTGGTAGTAGGTTCCCAAGGAGCGTACTGGAAGTAGGTTCCCAAGGAGTATACTGGTAGTAGGTTCACAACACAAGGAGTATACTGGTAGTGGGTTCACTACACAAGGAGTATACTGGTAGTGGGTTCACTACACAAGGAGTATACTGGTAGTGGGTTCCCAACGAGAGTACTGGTAGTAGGTTCCCAAGCAGTGTACTGGTAGTGGTTTTCCAAAGGAGTGTACTGGTAGTGGGTTCACGAGGAGTGTACTGGTAGTAGGTTCACAAGGAGTGTACAGGTAGTGGGTTCCCAAGGAGTGTACTGGTAGTGGGTTCCCAAGGAGTGTACTGGCAATAGGTTCCTAAGGAGTGTACTGGTAGTAGGTTCCAAAGGAGAGTACTGGTAGTAGGTTCCCATGGAGTGTACTGGTAGTGGGTTCCCAACGAGAGTACTGGTAGTAGGTTCCCAAGGAGCGTACTGGTAGTGGGTTCCCAAGGAGCGTACTGGTAGTGGGTTCCCATGGAGTGTACTGGTAGTGGGTTCCCAACGAGAGTACTGGTAGTAGGTTCCCAAGGAGTGTACTGGTAGTGGGTTCCCAAGGAGTGTACTGGTAGTAGGTTCCCAAGGAATGTACTGGTAGTAGGTTCCCAAGGAGCGTACTGGAAGTAGGTTCCCAAGGAGTATACTGGTAGTAGGTTCACAACACAAGGAGTATACTGGTAGTGGGTTCACTACACAAGGAGTATACTGGTAGTGGGTTCACTACACAAGGAGTATACTGGTAGTGGGTTCCCAACGAGAGTACTGGTAGTAGGTTCCCAAGCAGTGTACTGGTAGTGGTTTTCCAAAGGAGTGTACTGGTAGTGGGTTCACGAGGAGTGTACTGGTAGTAGGTTCACAAGGAGTGTACAGGTAGTGGGTTCCCAAGGAGTGTACTGGTAGTGGGTTCCCAAGGAGTGTACTGGCAATAGGTTCCTAAGGAGTGTACTGGTAGTAGGTTCCAAAGGAGAGTACTGGTAGTAGGTTCCCAAGGAGCGTACTGGTAGTGGGTTCCCAAGGAGTGTACTGGTAGTAGGTTCCCAAGGAGAGTACTGGTAGTAGGTTCCCAAGGAGTGTACTGGTAGTAGGTTCCCAAGGAGTGTACTGGTAGTGGGTTCCCAAAGAGTGTACTGGTAGTGGGTTCCCAAGGAGAGTACTGGTAGTAGGTTCCCAAGGAGTGTACTGGTAGTGGGTTCACAAGGACTGTACTGGTAGTGGGTTCCCAAGGAGTGTACTGGTAGTAGGTTCCCAAGGAGTGTACTGGTAGTGGTTTCCCAAGGAGTGTACTGGTAGTGGGTTCACGAGGAGTGTACTGGTAGTGGGTTCCCAAGGAGTGTACTGGTAGTAGGTTCCCAAGGAGTGTACTGGTAGTGGGTTCCCAAGGAGCGTACTGGTAGTAGGTTCCCAAGGAGTGTACTGGTAGTGGGTTCACAAGGAGAGTACTGGTAGTAGGTTCCCAAGGAGTGTACAGGTAGTGGGTTCCCAAGGAGTGTACTGGTAGTGGGTTCCCAAGGAGTGTACTGGCAATAGGTTCCTAAGGAGTGTACTGGTAGTAGGTTCACAAGGAGAGTACTGGTAGTAGGTTCCCAAGGAGCGTACTGGTAGTGGGTTCCCAAGGAGTGTACTGGTAGTGGGTTCCCAAGGAGAGTACTGGTAGTAGGTTCCCAAGGAGTGTACTGGTAGTGGTTTCCCAAGGAGTGAACTGGTAGTGGGTTTCCAAGGAGCGTACTGGTAGTAGGTTCCCAAGGAGTGTACTGGTAGTGGGTTCCCAAGGAGTGTACTGGTAGTGGGTTCCCAAGGAGAGTACTGGTAGTAGGTTCCCAAGGAGTGTACTGGTAGTGTGTTCACAAGGAGTGTACTGGTAGTAGGTTCACAAGGAGTGTACTGGTAGTGGGTTCCGAAGGAGTGTACTGGTAGTAGGTTCCCAAGAAGTGTACTGGTAGTAGGTTCCCAAGGAGTGTACTGGTAGTAGGTTCCCAAGGAGTGTACTGGTAGTGGGTTCACGAGGTGTACTGGTAGTGGGTTCGAAGGAGTGTACTGGTAGTGGGTTCCCAAGGAGTGTACTGGTAGTGGGTTCCCAAGGAGTGTACTGGTAGTGGGTTCCCATGGAGGGTACTGGTAGTGGGTTCCCAAAGGAGTGTACTGCTAGTCGGTTCCCAAGGAGCGTACTGGTAGTGGGTTCCCAAGGAGCGTACTGGTAGTGGGTTCCCAAGGAGTGTACTGGTAGTAGGTTCCCAAGGAGAGTACTGGTAGTAGGTTCCCAAGGAGTGTACTGGTAGTAGGTTCCCAAGGAGTGTACTGGTAGTGGGTTCCCAAAGAGTGTACTGGTAGTGGGTTCCCAAGGAGAGTACTGGTAGTAGGTTCCCAAGGAGTGTACTGGTAGTGGGTTCACAAGGACTGTACTGGTAGTGGGTTCCCAAGGAGTGTACTGGTAGTAGGTTCCCAAGGAGTGTACTGGTAGTGGTTTCCCAAGGAGTGTACTGGTAGTGGGTTCACGAGGAGTGTACTGGTAGTGGGTTCCCAAGGAGTGTACTGGTAGTAGGTTCCCAAGGAGGTGTACTGGTAGTGGGTTCCCAAGGAGCGTACTGGTAGTAGGTTCCCAAAGGAGTGTACTGGTAGTGGTTCACAAGGAGAGTACTGGTAGTAGGTTCCCAAGGAGTGTACAGGTAGTGGGTTCCCAAGGAGTGTACTGGTAGTGGGTTCCCAAGGAGTGTACTGGCAATAGGTTCCTAAGGAGTGTACTGGTAGTAGGTTCACAAGGAGAGTACTGGTAGTAGGTTCCCAAGGAGCGTACTGGTAGTGGGTTCCCAAGGAGTGTACTGGTAGTGGGTTCCCAAGGAGAGTACTGGTAGTAGGTTCCCAAGGAGTGTACTGGTAGTGGTTTCCCAAGGAGTGAACTGGTAGTGGGTTTCCAAGGAGCGTACTGGTAGTAGGTTCCCCAAGGAGTGTACTGGTAGTGGGTTCCCAAGGAGTGTACTGGTAGTGGGTTCCCAAGGAGAGTACTGGTAGTAGGTTCCCAAGGAGTGTACTGGTAGTGTGTTCACAAGGAGTGTACTGGTAGTAGGTTCACAAGGAGTGTACTGGTAGTGGGTTCCGAAGGAGTGTACTGGTAGTAGGTTCCCAAGAAGTGTACTGGTAGTAGGTTCCCAAGGAGTGTACTGGTAGTAGGTTCCCAAGGAGTGTACTGGTAGTGGGTTCACGAGGAGTGTACTGGTAGTGGGTTCCGAAGGAGTGTACTGGTAGTGGGTTCCCAAGGAGTGTACTGGTAGTGGGTTCCCAAGGAGTGTACTGGTAGTGGGTTCCCATGGAGGGTACTGGTAGTGGGTTCCCAAGGAGTGTACTGCTAGTCGGTTCCCAAGGAGCGTACTGGTAGTGGGTTCCCAAGGAGTGTACTGGTAGTAGGTTCCCAAGGAGTGTACTGGTAGTAGGTTCCCAAGGAGTGTACTGGTAGTGGGTTCCCAAGGAGTGTACTGGTAGTGGGTTCCCAAGGAGAGTACTGGTAGTAGGTTCCCAAGGAGTGTACTGGTAGTGGTTTCCCAAGGAGTGTACTGGTAGTGGGTTCCCAAGGAGCGCACTGGTAGTAGGTTCCCAAGGAGTGTACTGGTAGTGGGTTCCCAAGGAGTGTACTGGTAGTGGGTTCCCAAGGAGAGTACTGGTAGTAGGTTCCCAAGGAGTGTACTGGTAGTGGGTTCACAAGGAGAGTACTGGTAGTAGGTTCCCAAGGAGTGTACTGGTAGTGGGTTCACGAGGAGTGTACTGGTAGTGGGTTCCGAAGGAGTGTACTGGTAGTGGGTTCCCAAGGAGTGTACTGGTAGTGGGTTCCCAAGGAGTGTACTGGTAGTGGGTTCCCATGGAGGGTACTGGTAGTAGGTTCCCAAGAAGTGTACTGCTAGTAGTTTCCCAAGGAGCGTACTGGTAGTGGGTTCCCAAGGAGTGTACTGGTAGTAGGTTCCCATGGAGTGTACTGGTAGTGGGTTCACAAGGAGAGTACTGGTAGTAGGTTCCCAAGGAGTGTACTGGTAGTGGGTTCCCAAGGAGCATACTGGTAGTGGGTTCCCAAGGAGCGTACTGGCAATAGGTTCCTAAGGAGTGTACTGGTAGTAGGTTCCCAAGGAGTGTACTGCTAGTGGGTTCCTAAGAAGCGTACTTGCAATAGGTTACTAAGGAGTGTACTGGTAGTGGGTTCCCAAGGAGCGTACTGGTAGTGGGTTCCCAAGGAAAGTACTGGTAGTAGGCTCCCAATGAGTGTACTGGTAGTGGGTTCACAAGGAGTGTACTGGTAGTGGGTTCCCAAGGAGTGTACTGGTTGTGGATCCACGAGGAGTGTACTGGTAGTGGGTTCCCAAGGAGTGTACTGGTAGTAGGTTCACAAGGAGCGTACTGGTAGTAGGTTCCCAAGGAGTGTACTGGTAGTAGGTTCCCAAGGACTGTACTGGTAGTTGGTTCCCAAGGAATATACTGGTAGTGGGTTCCCAAGGAGTATACTGGTAGTAGGTTCACAACACAAGGAGTATACTGGTAGTGGGTTCACTACACAAGGAGTATACTGGTAGTGGGTTCACAGCACAAGGAGTATACTGGTAGTGGGTTCACTACACAAGGAGTGTACTGGTAGTGGGTTCACAAGGAGTGTACTGGTAGTAGGTTCCAAATGAGTGTACTGGTAGTAGGTTCCCAAGGAGTGTACTGCTAGTGGGTTCCCAAGGAGTGTACTGGTAGTAGGTTCCCAAGGAGCGAACTGGTAGTGGGTTCCCAAGGAATGCACTGGTAGTGGGTTCCCAAGCAGTGTACTGGTAGTAGGTTCCCAAGGAGTGTACTGGTAGTAGGTTCCCAAGGAGTGTACTGGTAGTGGTTTCCCAAGGAGTGTACTGGTAGTGGGTTCACGAGGAGTGTACTGGTAGTAGGTTCACAAGGAGCCTACTGGAAGTAGGTTCCCAAGGAGTTTACTGGTAGTGGGTTCCCAAGGAGCGTACTGGTAGTGGGTTCCCAAGGAAAGTACTGGTAGTAGTTTCCCAAAGTGTGTACTGGTAGTGGGTTCACAAGGAGTGTACTGGTAGTTTGGTTCCCAAGGAATGCACTGGTAGTGGGTTCCCAAGCAGTGTACTGGTAGTAGGTTCCCAAGGAGTGTACAGGTAGTGGGTTCCCAAGGAGTGTACTGGTAGTGGGTTCCCAAGGAGTGTACTGGCAGTGGGTTCCCAAGGAGAGTACTGGTAGTGGGTTCCCAAGGAGCGTACTGACAATAGGTTCCCAAGGAGAGTACTGGTAGTGGGTTCCCAAGGAGCGTACTGGTAGTGGGTTCCCAAGGAAAGTACTGGTAGTAGTTTCCCAAGGAGTGTACTGGTAGTTTGGTTCCCAAGGAGTGTACTGGTAGTGGGTCCACGAGGAGTGTACTGGTAGTGGGTTCCCAAGGAGCGTACTGGTAGTGGGTTCCCAAGAAGTGTACTGGTAGTGGGTTCCCAAGGAGTGTACTGGTAGTGGGTTCACAAGGAGTGTACTGGTAGTAGGTTCCCAAGGAGTGTACTTGTAGTAGGTTCCCAAGGAGAGTACTGGTAGTTGGTTCCCAAGGAATATACTGGTAGTGGGTTCCCAAGGAGTGTACTGGAAGTAGGTTCCCAAGGAGTATACTGGTAGTAGGTTCACAACACAAGGAGTATACTGGTAGTGGGTTCACTACACAAGGAGTATACTGGTAGTGGGTTCACAACACAAGGTGTATACTGGTAGTGGGTTCACTACACAAGGAGTGTACTAGTAGTGGGTTCACAACACAAGGAGTATACTGGTAGTGGGTTCACTACACAAGCAGTATACTGGTTGAGGGTTCACATCACAAGGAGTATACTGGTAGTGGGTTTACAAGGGGTATACTGGTAGTGGGTTCACAAATGGTATACTGGTAGTGGGTTCACAAAGGGTATACTGGTAGTGGGTTCATAAAGGGTATACTGGTATTGGGTTCACAAAGTGTGTTCGCACCTACTATAGTGACAACGTGTTCTCTCTTAGTATAGCGTTAGTTTGTATATCAGCTATATTGTAACTAGTTTGTAACTTAGTAATAAGAATAACTGGCTACTTATATAGGGCTGAAATGCCCGCTGCAGGGACATGCTCTGAGCGCATACAACATGATGGACATTATTACCCCGGATAACCCAAGCTGCCTGTGAGGCGCTAGAAGATTAATAGTCATATGAATTATACTACCGGGTACCCATGTTCGGCTGGGTGAACAGGGGCAGTTGTGAAGAAACTAACTTGCCTTAGGTGTGACCACATAGCTGCTTCGTTTATCTGTTTATACACTAAGAGGGAAATCAGCCACTTTAAGAACAGTTACATGTGATTCTGGTGAAAAGGCCGATAATCTGAACTGATATTGCACAAACGCGAGCACGATAACAACAGTTTGGTGTCCTGTATAATTGTCGAAATGAGAATGTAAGAATGACCAGGAAAGTGAATATCCGCTGTAAAAGTTAAAGTATTCTTACAAAATACACGTACACATATTCCTTATCCAAAGAACAATTTATTTGTGAAAAGTACTTCTATAGTATAAACATTAAGTCAGAGAGAACATCATTGGCTGATTCCCGTTGTTGTTAATATGATTTTATGTTTTGCAAAGGAAAAGTTTCATGCACTTGAAAATATATGTAAATACTGCAATCGTGGTGCTGCTGAAGATGAATATCATGTTGTTTTGGTATGTGATTTATACTCAGAGTTGACACAGTGCTACATACCACCTAAATTTACTAATTGTCCATCCAAGCAAACCTTTTGTGTTCTTATGTCAACGCCAAACAGGAACCCAGTATGTAACCTCGCATTCTTCATTAACCATTGCTTGTTACATAGCAAGTTCACCACTCACTCACTGTAATGAGTGTAACATTGTTTATTAAGCTGGTTAAATGTATATACAGACATAGTGTATTCTTGCAACCAAGCGATATTACCATTTTGTGTATCGTGCGTGTATGTAACATATATAAGTGGTACATAATGATGTAACCATATACTAGTACCTCTAATGCCGCAGAACGCGGCCGGGGGTTCAGTTCAGTTCAGTTCAGTTCAGTTCAGTTCAGTTCAGATCAGTTCAGTTTAGTTCAGAAAATAAAACATATACAATATGTAAAATTTATATGCAACTCAAAAAAGCACCCCCGACATTTTGTTTATCCTAAATATATTTCATTGTCCAAAAAGCCAAAGGGATTGGGCACAAGTGCACCACTTCTTGTCTTGTCACTGGACATTTCCATATGGCTTTGATTAATGATTCAGTTTGTGAAAAATCAGGTGCAAATATATCCAATAAAAGCCCATGCAAGTCTATAATATGTGGCAAGTCTAGATTACTTCAGAAAATGAAGAAAAGTCTCTAAGTTCTTTATATTTTCTTGATATAATTCAAGACTGTATTCTGTAGAATATGTATATTACAGAGACCAGATGTTAGTCTATTAAACCTCCTTTGAGTTAATGTATATTTAGAGTGAATAAACATCTCTGTTAAAGAACACTGGTTGCACTGATAGAGTGGTGATTCGTTTCAATCTGTTTAGGCAGTTAAGCAGGACACCGCTGACTTTGTCGAAATTAATTCGCCCGTGAATGCGGTTCGTCTTGCGGTGAATCTACTGAATAAAAGTCGTTCAAAGTGGTCCATCTTACCGCCACATAACCGATAACAACATGTTGCCACAGAAGGCAATTTGCATGCATTATAATCTAATTAAACAATTGATATGGGTGTCTCAGCTGTTCCTCATGCACAGTCACACACCAATCAGTCACGAACTGCTTGTAGACAGCATCACATGTTTCCGTTGCGTCATTTAATGTCTGTTTCATTCCGTCTTTACTTCCGGGAGTTCGCTGGCCATCGTTATGCTGCCAATAAACCACACGAGATTTTAATCACGTGACAAGCTTGTCCACTCCCGCTGTCAGGTTATATAATTATTCAATTATTTGGAATATAAAATGTCAGATTGATCGACCCCCGTGTGTGATACGTCAATCAGGTCGTATATATAGACGTGTGCCTGTCAGGCAAATCAGACCCAGCTCCTCAATACATGGTGAGTATATTTTGCCTCCAAAGATGACCGTTTCTAATCTGTAATTTATATAAAACTGGTTTGTTGTTTAATAACCCAAATAGGGCTCGATACATCACCACACATTATGCTACGTTAATGTCTCGATATATTACAAGTAGTTTACCTGATGTATCAACTTTAATAAGCCTTTCCTTGTCCAAAGCTTTCAAATTAGTGTTTTCCCTAGGCATTTTAGCAGGGGGCAGCGCCTTGCCCTTTTTATTTGGCGCCCTGCCCTTTTTATTTGACCCCCTGTCTTTCTTTTTAATACAATAATTGATTTAACACTTGGTGGTTTTCAGTTTCTATTTCACGTTTAAGTTATGTGAAATAACTGTGCCCTTAGAGTCTTTAAGAATCATTTGCATGCATAACTTGACATAATACTTCCAAATCTGTCATTGCGTGACCATTTTTTGGAATAAGGGTGACCCTTTTTAAATGCGTTTGGATCCTTGGGGAAACACTACAAATACATTGACGCTCCATCTCTCAGAGCCTTATAATATTAAATGTTATGCTCACGGGTATTATTGATGCTTGAATTTACCAGGAAGTACATAGTTACTGTGTAAAGTACATTATTCGGTGTTCTTCAGTTCAAACATTCTCATATTTCCTACTAAAGGGTGTAATATCTCTGCATGCTCTGTCCGCGGCTTTTTCTGGTACTGGAAGTATATAAATGGACGCAGCCTGCTACACTGGGTTTGTAATTGACAATTTATCAAGAATTTATAACTTTTTTAGTCACGATATAGCTGAAATATTGTCGATGTGACTGTAAATCTATCTCACTCACTCACTCACTCAATCGCTCACTTACCCACCCACCCACCCACCCACTCACTCACTCACTCACTCACGCTCACCTAGCTCGGGTTCCTGATTTAGTGTCACCACTCATGTAAACTCTATGTAACAAAATTCAACTGAATGGAGCGAACTACCCACTCCCTTTCCTAACAAGCAACAACGCATTCGGCAGAAATATTTTCTAAAGGTAGCCTTCAGCTTTTCTCCTCTGAGCAAATAAACGTTTCAAGTAAATATTTGCTCACCAATTTCAAAGATTGTATCCTAACGGGTTGTGTTATTGCTTGCGATATTAGTGTTTATTATGTGTAAAAAGTTTTCACATGCCGTATGACGGGTATTTTCCTGCTACAGATGCTGGTCTTGCCCTTCATCCTGTCCTGCCTGTGGCTAGCTGCATGCGGTGAGTACAAGTTCCTGGAGATGAGTTTGGTCAAACGGACTTAGTCTTTTAAGAAACCTTGGTAAGGCAATGGTCGGAAGTACGTTTGTTCGATATGGTCCCCGATTACCAGTAAATATTGTCACGAGTGGATTTATTTATTAGTTTAGTATATACACTTCGATACAGAGCAGACATCAATACATTTCTGTGAAATACATAAACTACGGTTATAACGAACTCAAAGGGACCACTAATTTAAGTTCGTTTTAATCGTAGTTTGTTATAAAGGATTCTAACTTTTATATGACAAAGTATACAGGTAATGGCCCGGACAAATACCAGTTCGTTATATCCGTCAATTTGTAGTAAGCGTGTTCGTTATAACCGGTACTATTCCGAATATTTGTCCCTTGTTCATAAATTCTGAAAGTCCTTTATGTGGAATGTTATTTTACTATGGATAGATAATCAAAAGGTCAGAGTTATGAGTGGGTTATTGTTTATAGTATTAATAATCTTTCTCAGAAAATTTGTGTAATCTGATCAGAGGTGAAGACAGCCCTTCAGCTGATTTATTGACGGAATGACGTCACCTAAAACTCATGGTGTTTGGAAACAATTGATATTAAGTCCGGCTTAATAATCATGTACTCCTCTGACATTTGAATAGAGTTTCCTTGATAACATTTTGTGGGTGTGTACTGAAGTGTGCGGGGAATTGTATGCGTAGTAGTAGTGGTAGTGGTAGTAGTAGTAGTGAGAGTAGTGGTAGTGGTAGTGGTAGTGGTAGTAGAAGTAGTGGTAGTGGTAGTAGTAGTAGTAGTAGTGGTAGTGGTAGTAGTGGTAGTAGTAGTGGTAGTGGTAGTAGTAGTAGTGGTAGTAGAAGTAGTGGTAGTGGTAGTAGAAGTAGTGGTAGTAGTAGTGGTAGTAGAAGTAGTGGTAGTAGTAGTAGAAGTAGAAGTAGTAGTAGTAGGAGGAGTAATAGTAGAAGTAGTAGTAGTAGGAATAGTATCAGTGGCAGTAGTAGTAGTAGTAGCAGCAGCAGTAGCAGCAGCAGCAGCAGTAGTAGTAACAGCAGAAATGGTAATAGTAGTATTTGGTGTTGGTAATGGTGGTGGTTCAATAATAATATTAGTAGAATCTGTAGAAGCATCAATAGTAGTAGAAGTAGTAGAAGAAGAACTGTGGTAGAAGATGTTGTAGTTGAAATACAAGTTGTTGCAGTAGCAGAAGCAGAACTAGTAGGGGTGGGAGTTTTTGCAGTAGTAATAGTAGTTGTATTTGGCGTACTAGCAGCAGTTAACGTTGTAACAGTAGATCCACAAAAGTTGATGTCCTTAGGGCCCTGAGGTAAAACGGCATCTGTCCACAACAGTAAAAGTAGCAACAAAATCGCAGGATCGAACCCGACAGACAGCGCATGTATAATACCCTATTCTGACAGAGTAGCAGACAGGAGAGTCACAATCTAAACAACCAATTACCTCCCTTTACACGGAAGTTAACGGTCACAGCGAAGTCCGACGAAAGCATCCATTACGAAAGACAATGCCTCGCTGGATATTGTGGGTTTTCATGAGCGCGTTCTCCGCCTGGTGACTATATGTGTATCAGCATGGCCGGGTCAACCAGGGTATTTATGATTAGTTTGTGATTAATGTTTTATATTAGCAGTGACACACCTGTACAGGTAGAATGTGCGCACGATCAATGTTTGTTCTGCTTGACGGGGAAGTGAAAACCGGTCCAGTGTCAGCAGTTACACGGAACTCCCATGAGCCGTTAAGTTTAATTTCAGTAAATGAATATGATACATGCATACGTAGAAATACATTCGGGTGGAAACTTGTTTGTGCGGATTGACGGGTAAGTGTGTCGTCTGTAGCTGTCTCTCGGTCTAAAAAAATTACCCGTGGTGGTTTCTGTTACGAATACATTCCAGCCACACATGCTTGTGGTCGGGCTCGATGAGATGTGGTTGATTTCAGGTCATCGTGACTCAGCTGCCTGCATCGATGCTCGTAATATCAATCTCTCGATGTTTAGGTCGGCCAGACAAAATATTATCTTTACGCAACAAGGGTAATCTTAAAAATTGTGTTTACGAAAAAAAACCACGAACTGAAATTCACCTGTCACTTGTTGTTTTATACGTATTTTTTACAATTTACCTAACATGCAACAGAAGTTGTGTCATTGTAATATATTTCAATTATGATCACACACAACGGTTTTTCAGCCGTTACGATCCAGGTTAGAACTGGTCTTCAGTAACCCATGCTTGTCGTAAGAGGCGACTAACGGGATCGGGTGGTCAGGCGCGTTGACTTGGTTGACACATGTCATCGTATCCCAATTGCGTAGATCGATGCTGTTGAGCATTGGATTATCTGGTCCAGACACGATTATTTAGAGACCGCCGCCATATTGCTGGAATATTGCTGAGTGCGTTAGACAAACTAACAAAAGAATGCCTTCTGTGTACAGTTGACCTGCATTTGACATCCGCTGTTTGTTTCCAGTCATGACGTGTGAGCGGGTCGTGTGTTACTACACAAACTGGGCCCAGTATCGTCCTCAAGGAGAGAAGTTCTTCCCGGAAGATGTGGATGCAACTAAGTGCACACACATCAACTACGCGTTCGCCAAGCTCGTGGGGAACCACCTGGCGCCTTATGAATGGAATGACGATTCTACAGACTGGTCCAAGGGAATGTATGTTGTGGATTCGAAACTTTCCATTATACAGATTTAGTTTCAGGAATACATGTACAGGGCTCCAGATAACTTTTGGGGGGTGCGAGTGTACTTACACATCATATTGCAAGTGGAGGTGTACTGAGAATTTTGAAGGAGTACTGACATGTTTTTGTGTGAGCGAGTTGTGATGTGGTTTGTCTGGACGATTCATCGATCACTATTTCCTACCATGTATTTGTATTTGAAGACGCGTGAGAAATAACTGAGCGACCGTGTGATGCGCGAAATGTCAGGTCCGACTTGATATAAATAGGAAAAGTAGTTTTCCGCCAATCGAAAAATAGTGACGCATATCGTTGCATGGCAACGCATGTGATTCCTGCTGTCGGGGTTTCCTCATGTGTCAAATCGTGTTTCGCAAAAGAAACTTGACAAGTGTTTATCCGAAATAGATTTCAATTTGCACGGAAATTAAATGTTAGACGTACAAAGGTATTTATGTGCGTACACGATACGCTTGAAATCTTATATTATGTCGTACTTAATTGATTTTGAGGCGTACATTACGCCTGTACGCCCCTTATCTGTAGCCCTGTCATGTATATCTATGTTGCCAATATAACAAACAATATTTGCAAGCGGGACAGATGATTCCAAGCAGAATTCTATGATATTTACTATGTTATGGTGATAAAAGTATGTGTTTACTGATACGCGCTGCAATTAGGCATTGCGGTAACTTTGGCGTGATGAAACTAGCTCGATCCTTGGAAAATAACAATATTTTCATATGTATGCTTTTCACAGGATTACATGTTGGAATTAGCTCATTGCTTGCTTTGAAACTTTTTGACGATCTGCAGTGACCATACTTTAATCACCGAGTTCCCTAATTCATACACAATGCTGGTTGGCTTAAAACAACATTCGATTCCATTGTCCTTCCTGGTAGTAAAACCCGCGGAGATTATTTTATAATAATGTTCAAGAACCAGGTCTTCGAATTCTGCTGAGACGTCAGCGTATAATGCATGTGAATGCATTCAGTAATGCTTGGTCTGAATAACGAAAAATGTGTATACGCTTCTCATACGGAAGGCATAAAATGCAAACAGAGTTTGTAAGGTGTCCCACTTCACGCAGTATTTACACTGACGCGCACAGGGTAATTCAGTGTATTTGTGAATGTGGGAGGGAGGGAGATAGCCCTTAGACCGGGTTATTAATTCAGTGTATTTGTTCACGTGGGAGGAAGGACGATAACCTTTAAGCCGGGATATTAATATATTAATTCAGTGTATTTGTGAATGTGGGAGGGAGGGGGATAGCCTTTAAGCCGGGATTTTTATTAGTTTATTTGTCCAAATACACGTGTGTGTGTGTGCGTGCGTGCGTGTGTGTGTGTGTGTGTGTGTGTGTGTGTGTGTGTATGTGGTTTATAGTATAAATATGTAACAAGTATAATTGCTACTACTCGTGTCATGAAAATGTGATACTTTGCAAAACATTATGGATTAGCTGAAAATGTCCGGAAACAACAGTTCGTTGAAATGAAGGATACTCTTCGTTAAATGCGTTAATGGTCAAAATCATGACAACGGACTCTTTCAGCCCTTTATCCTATGTCCAGGTATGAACGACTACACGACCATGCCAAGAAACAAAACCCCGACGTGAAGATATTGTTGTCTGTCGGTGGCTGGAACATGGGGTCAGCAACGTTCACAGCTATGGTGAAAACAGCAGCCAACAGACAAGATTTCGCAACAAGTTCTGTGAAGTTTCTCAGGACAAGAAAGTTCGACGGCCTTGACCTTGACTGGGAGTATCCCGGAAAGCGTGGAAGCCCTCCAGAGGATAAGCAGAAATATGTTGAGCTACTTGAGGTACAATATGTTCATCAGTTCCTGCTAGTTTTATGTAAAAGTTAACAATTTTATTACTTAGACAAGAGGAGGGTTACCATCCTGGACCTCCTCAACAGACAGATATCCCCGACACCTCTTATTCACCTATTTTATATTGATAACGTTGAACTTCTTGATGATGGAAAGTTTCTCTCCCTTTTGGCAGAAATGTGATTGACAAGATTCATAGAAACATAGTAAATACGCTGACCTTGCAGTTGAAATATCTTGCTTGCATCCCAAGTACACTGTTGTCCGACTCCCCATTGTTCTCGAACCGTGAAGATCCGGGTTAGAATTAATCTTCAGTAACCCATGCTTGACGTAAGAGGCGACTGACGGGATCGGGTGGTCAGGTTCGCTAACTTGGTTGACACATGTCATCGCATCCCAATTGTGTCGATCGATGCACATGTTGTTGATCACTGGATTGTCTGAACCAGACTCGATTATTTGCAGACCGCCGGCATATAGTTGGAATATTGCTGAGTGCGGCTTAACATTATATCACTCACTCACTCCCATTCATCTACGTGCCGTTGATTTGGTACTCAATTCAGGAGTAACATTAGTTTCACCAAGACATGATTGTAACAGATTATGTTGTATCTTTTCTACCAGTTTATGTACATATCAACATAAGAGAGTGTTTTATTGCAGTTAGTTTAACCAAGACGTGATTGCTTCCCTGTCGAATTTGATAGTGTGACACGTGTCAGATTATACATGTATTTGTTCTGTTGCCTGTGCAATCCATTGCAGTGTTTCTTGAAAGGGTAACAGAAACTTATCTGTATTTACAGACGCTGGTGAATGTCTTTGAAGTGGATGCGAAGACAACCGGCCTCCCTCGTCTCCTGCTGACTGCCGCGGTGCCTGCTGGGAAGGGAAATATCGATGCTGGCTATGACATCCCTGTTATTTCAAAGTATACAGTGAATACTTTATTTGCATGAACGATAATGTTTTATAATAGCCCATTCATAACCTACTTATTGTTGTGAACAGATATAAATACAATCTTATCAATCGCTTAGGGTGGTTTTCCGGATAAACTGAGCTTCCGCTACATTGAAACGCATGCGCAGTTTAAACAAGAGACTTTTCAAATGTCTTGCTATTTATCAAATCCAACAGAATATTCTGGAGGATTCTGGACTACACGATTACAAAATACGTCCAAACAATGTTGTGCAATGAGGTGATACTAGAGTGATTGAGTGAGTCGAGCCTGATGATCATATTTGTCTTACCATGTTCGAGAAACCCGATTCTGGACGCTGGTTGACGTTAACGTTCACTTTACACAACGACACAAGAGTTGTTTGTTCTATGTTTAGGTAGAAATGTGTCACGTAGGAGTAGAATATATAATCTTGTATACCCTGGTGAAGCCTATGATATTTGGTTTTCTTGGGACCATATTGATGTGGGACTCAAGGTTTGTTTCCATTTTCTGAATAATGAGCACAGATGTTTCACAACCAAATGTCCTAAAGAGACGAATCTTAAATTCTAACCCGAGGTTACAGGATCCTTGTACACATGAAATCCGCAACTCCGCTTTTGCACCTAATGTTGATAACTGGAATGTCTCCCTGGAATGTCCCAGCTATCCTATTGGTAGTTATCGGTACAACGTCCTCTTATCAGACACCTGCGACTTCGTGCTTCAGATACTTGGACTTCATCAACATCATGACCTACGACCTGCATGGCTCCTGGGATAAAACTACCGGACACAACAGTCCCCTGTATGCTGATTCAAGTGAAAAGGGAGAGAACCGCTATCTCAACGTCGTGAGTGTCATTCATAGATAGCCTTTCATTTTGCTTGTACTGTCCTTAAAATGAAATTCGGATAAGTAAATCGTTGTATTTATGAAAGTGTTACCAGTGCTGCGTGAAGAGTCCGGTACGTATGTGTGTGTTTGTGTTTCAGGAGGAGGGGGCGATGTCATTGAAAATATTATTTGTCCCATAGAATGCTTGAAAGAATAATAACAGTACTTCTGATAAAGTTGAACAGAAACACTATTGCAAGATATGTGGGTGTTTTCTTTAAAAAACTATATAAAGGAGCATTGAGTCTACGTGTAATAGTCTAATACATCTAGTCTTCATAGAACATTCCATCCGCTTCCGTTAATCGCCACAAGCAAGGGTTGCAGACGGCCCCGAAATTGACATGGAGAAGTGTTCTTACATTAAAGTGACTCCATGGTCTGTCTGTTGGTATCGAGGGCCTTTAGCATGGACTGGTCAGTCCTGAGTCAGTTCAACGTCTCTTATCCATGTCAGATTGCGATATAACATCAATGGATGGATGGATGGATGGATCCATCCATAGCTTTCTTTTCGTTCGCGTAGTTTGAGAAAGTTACATTGAATTGTCCAGACGCATCAAGTCATTATCATTATCTCTGAATCTGCTTCAGGCCTGGGCAGCTGAGTACTGGGCCAAGAACGGAGCTCCCAAGGAGAAGCTGGTGATAGGGCTGCCCACATACGGCCGGACCTTCACCCTAGTGTCTCCCGAGGCCAGTGGCCTGGGGGCGCCGGCTCGGGGGGCGGGCACTGCCGGGAAGTACACCAGGGAAGCAGGATTTTTGTCCTATTATGAGGTGAAGTTCTCCTAGCAACATCTGCAGAGTTTATAAGAGTTATATTGGTTTGGAGTTGAAGCTTTTACATATGTCAATGTGCTTGATTGGGATGCGAATATGGCCTTATTGAAGAATACTCATATGGGTGGCCAATTATAATTAGTTTTAACTTAATGTTAAATTTCTTTTTAAATTTCTGAAAATCATCGTTCTAAAAAGCAATACGATTGGTGGATATTTTTTCAAGACTATTTATCATCAATCAATAATCTCTATTTGTTATTTACGCAATGTTTATTTAATGTTTAATCTTGCTATGTATTTTTTGCATAACTTCATTCTAAACGTCCTGACCTAAACTGCGTTAACATACCATCCGGATACCTGTTACTACGCTCTAGTCCAGGTGGAATTTCATACCTTTTGACATTTTTAATCATCTGGAACTTTTACCTCATATGCAAGGAATTATTGAACATTTGCTTGAATCCCAGATCTGCCAGTTGATTAAGAGTGGCGCGGATGTCCATTACATCCAGGACCAGAAGGTTCCTTACCTGGTCAGTGGTAACCAGTGGGTGGGATATGACGATCGGAACAGTCTCGAGACCAAGGTATGTATGGTAGAATTGTCAGTCTTCCAGACTCTAGAGAATTGGTTGGGGTATCAAGTGGGTGGGATATGACAATCAGAACAGTCTCGAGACAAAGGTACATATGGTAGATATGTCGGTCTTCCAGACTCTTGAGTGAGTGAGTGAGTTTAGTTTCACGCCGCTTTTAACAATATTCCAGCAATATCACAGCGGGGACACCAGAAATGGGTTCACACTTTGTACCCATGTGGGGAATCGAACACGATCTAAGGCGTCACTTGCGAATGCTTTAACCACAAGCCTACCCCACCACCCTCCAGACTCAGAGCATGGGGTGGGGTATCCAGTGGGTAGGATATGACGATCAGAACAGTCTCGAGACCAAGGTACGTATGGTAGATTTGTCGGTCTTCCAGACTCTTGAGTGAGTGAGTGAGTTTAGTTTCACGCCGCTTTTAACAATATTTCAGCAATATCACAGCGGGGACACCAGAAATGGGTTCACACTTTGTACCCATGTGGGGAATCGAACACGATCTAAGGCGTCACTTGCGAATGCTTTAACCACAAGCCTACCCCACCACCCTCCAGACTCAGAGCATGGGGTGGGGTATCCAGTGGGTAGGATATGACGATCAGAACAGTCTCGAGACCAAGGTACGTATGGTAGAATTTTCAGTCTTCCAGCCTAATGAGTGAGAGAATGAGTTTAGTTTCACGTCGCTTTAGCAATATCACGGAGGGGGACACCAGAAATGGGCTTCACACATTGTACCCATGTGGGGAATCGAACCCGGGTCTTCGGCGTGACCAGCGAACCAATATTGAACCAATTTGTTACTATACAACTGTAGGTTGCTCGAGTTACCCGCATGTGATGATTGCAAAGGATACTGCAGGAATCGTGTCATCGAAGTGCTGTATCTTTGCAGGAAACGTACAGTAGATTAATTACGATTAATTGTTGACCATTTAAAACAGATAATGTAAAATGAGATATTTGTCGATATGACATGACCACAACGTATTTGGTAATGGACACTGATTCCGGGTAGCCAACACTGAAAGCCGTATATGTGAGGCTCGGGAGATTTCTGAAATGGTTCTGATAGGGAGATGATTAGACACAGCTCTACCTGTCCACAGGTAAAGTTCATGAAAGACCAGGGATACGGTGGAGTGATGATATGGGCTCTGGACCTGGATGACTTCACTGGATCTTGTGGAGGAGAGCCATACCCGCTACTTAGTGCTATACATGGCCAGTGTGCGGCTGATGTTGGGAGGTACTGATTTTCTTGAATTGTGGACCAGTCTAATTGTTTAGTATTAGGGACCATTCATAATTTATGGCTAGGGGATGATGATGATGATTGGGGGTGGGGGTAGGGGTTGTCACCCATTGTGTTCTGGGGGTAGGGAGGGGGTCATCAGTTTTGTACAAATGCACTAGGGGGTCATCAATTTTGTAAATTGTGGAAATTATGCGTGAAAAATATATGCTTCTCCATAAAAATCACCATCACCCCCCACCCCAGCCATAAATTATGAACGGCCTCTTAGGTACAACTTGTGGTGACGTTTATGTAATTTTGGACTATATTTACGCAGCGTTTAAGGGACAAATGAATATGCTTGCTGAGTGTATGTTGAATCTCTAATACCTAAATGCTGACTTTCTGATCATGTGCGTTTTATATTCCAAGCACTCCCAAACCAACTGTTAAGCCGCCCCAGGCTTCAACGACAGGCTCATCCACTGGGGTGACGAGTACACCAAGTGCTTCAACAAGTGCTTCAACTAGTGCTACAACAAGTGCGTCAACTAGTACGACAACAAGTTCTTCAACTAGTACGACAACAAGTACTTCAACAAGTACTTCAACAACTGGGGTTTCAACGGCAGCTACACACCCTACAGACAAACCCACAGACAAACCTCCAGCTCCACAGCCAGGTGGGCAACACAGATAAATGTTGTTGGTCCTGCGTGCGTGCATGTGACTCTATATATACAGAGACGCTATATATAGCGTTCAAAAGCTGGTCCAGTGTTTGAAGCGTTCGTTCGGGTTCGATTCTTCTGGAATATTACTGAAAATCATGGAACCGTACTCACGTTCTCACTTAAGCGAGGTCGTATACGTTCACATTCAAAGGGAGACCACTCATTACTTGATGCAATATATGTCGATTGTCTGTCAATCTGTCTTGAAATCCTCAATATGACATCTAAGAACTATCCCTGTGACTTGGTAAAAGGGCGTGAAATAAAATATTACATTTAACAAATTAAATATGATAAAACAATGTTAAATTTACAAACTCACATGATGCGATGGGATGTTTCCAGGCCATCAATACAACAATGTCCGTATGACTGTTTTTGATTCTAGTTTTATAAATCTCGCACATGTTTGGTATCTGGACAATGCTAAATAGTGGTAATCAACCTTCACAGTTATATTGTAAGTACTTTTCTTTCAGACTTAACGAACTTCTGCGAAAACAGACCAGATGGCCTATATGCTCACCCCACAGACGACGGCCAGTTCATTCAATGCTATAACGGTGTTACCTACATACGTCCCTGTGCCCCTGGCACCGTCTTCAACCCACTACACGGCGTGTGCGACTGGCCCCACAACGTCCGTGCAGCTGAGGATACATAGAACATAATTATCACCTGTATTTATGAATATTACTAAAATTTGTTTTGCATGAACTGCCATCCATGTTATTGTTTCTGATTAGTTGCCAATATTTATAGTTCAATACTTTTAAATTGCTTCGCTTAGGGATGGCGGTTGGTGATTGTTACGAATGAACTTCATTTCGACGTATACAGTAGGCCTTTGGTATACGTTAATTATACGAAATATTCGTTTCTGGTTGTTGGTTTTTTGGGGTTTTTTGTTTGTTTGTTTTTGGTTGTTTTTTTGTTGTTGTTGTTTGTTGTTGTTTTTTTGGGGGGGGTTACATTACCGTTAAGATATTTTTATTTTTGATTAGCATAGCTTTTATGTTATCATGAAGCATAATGACATTTGTTGAAGGTAAAAAAGATCTTACATCATGACGACGGTGGGACAAGACCACTGAGCAAAGTTCATTATTGCAACGCTTGATACATACATTGTCGCGAAGAATGGTATATATTTACAATGCAACGTTAAACAGTCTTAGTTTTAGGTTGCAACCGAACAACCCCTTCCAGCTTCCAGTGCAACATCAACCTTTTTAAGCCTTGTTTACAAAAACTGTAACATCAGTTGTGTCTTAAAGGAAATATATTTTTCTTTTACAAATGTCCGCTTTGGAAATTGTTGGAAATAAATATTCTGTATATAAACGACCAGTGTCTTTCTTCTTGTCTATAACACCTAGGACGCTTGTGAATTATATCAATCAAGTTAATTTCAACAAATCAGTTTATGCTGCTTTGTAAACATAACTCTGTCCAGGCAGGAGGATCTGCTGGATTGTAAGTGAGTGAGTGAGTTTAGGTTTACGCCGCACTCAGCAATATTTCAGCTATATGGCGGCGGTCTGTAAATAATCTAGTCTGGACCAGACAATCCTGTGATCAACAGCATGAGCATCGTTCTGTGCAATTGTGAACCGATGACATGTGTCAAACCAGTCAGCGAGCCTGACCGCCCGATCCCGTTAGTCGCCTCTTACGACAAGCATGGGTTACTAAAGATATCAATTCTATCCCGCACCTTCACGGGTCGCTCGATTATAAGAAAAAAAAACTTCATTGGGCGCCAAAGGACCACTGTCAATAATGACACCAGGTGTCCGTAGAAAGGCTATTAGGCATGTCCTGTCATTGGTGTCTATGCATGAGTCTTTCTGTACAACGACTTCTTCCTTCTTTGTAAGGACGTGTCAGTGCCTCTTCTTGTCCCTTTGTAAAGTGAGTGAGTGAGTTGTGTTTTACGCCACTTTTAGCATTATTCCAGCAATATCACGGCGGGGGACACAAGAAATGGGTTTCACGCGTTGTACCCATGTGGGGAATCGAACCCGGGTCTTCGGCGTGACGAGCGAACGCACCTTTACAAGATCACATACATTGCATGGGTCCCTGTCTCAAGACCAAGCAATATATAGTTTGTAGTAGTGAAGACGGTTTAGACAAATTAATTTGCCAGTGCATGTGGAACTGACAAGCAGGAGCTGGTGCAATTGTAAATACAGTTTTATAGTTTAAGGGCGATGTGCATGGTAGTTGAGTTGATCAGATCCAGACATAGAATCATATGGAAAACATACTTTTTTTTATTACTGGGAACTTGCGATATTATTATCCATCGGATTCATGTAAAATTTCGTAATGAGTTGAAGAAAACATAAGAACCGCCTCATTATATGTATCTAAATACATTAATTTCTGAAACATTTATAACCGTTCAATAATAACACATTAGATTCACATAACGTTACACTGATTTAAAAATAAATAAGTTTATATGTTCCTGACATTTAAGAGTCAGATTGAACGATCTCATCTCAGAGCGCAAGGAGTTGTCTCCCTTCAACTTTGCCCCGGTTTGTTGCTCTTATGTCAATGTTACTGACAGCGTGGGTGGCTGGAGAAGATAACGAGAGTTTAGAAATGAGTTAAATGTCAAGTATGTTACAGGAACGGATGAAAGGGTTATCATTGTGCAAAGACGGAGAAAGAGCAAGGTCTATTTTAAGTCCAAGTGAAATAAAACATACAGATTAACAGATAAGCTGCTATTTGAACTGACCAAGATATGTGAACAAATATCTGGTACACAGGAACTTTGGGGAATATTGAAGCGTTGCAGTTTCAGTATTCTTGGGTTAAGAAGAGAACTGATTATTATTGGGCGTATATCATCATCATCAACTAAGAACGTATATAGCGCAAGAATCCAGTCAGTATAACTGCTCAAAAGCGCTTTGAGAGGATGCATGTCACATGTATCAGCAAGGTCCACTAGGTCTAGGCGTATGTCTTTGAGAAAAGATGGGTCTTGAGATTGGTTTTGAAAGGGGCCAAGTTATTTATAAGTCTCAGTTTTATTGGCAGATCATTCCAGAGTCGTGGAGCTCCTCTGGCGAAGGATCGATCTCTATAGATGGTGGTCCTTGCGTGTGGAACACACGGCATGCTTTGTCCAATGGATCTAAGAGACCTGGCTTGCTTGTATTCCTGGAGGAGTTCCTGGAGATACACAGGGGCTAGGCCTGTCCTTGCTTTGAAGGTTAACAGGAGCAATTAGTGTTGTTGTTTTTGTTTTGTTTTTTTTTGCTTGTTAGTTCTTTAACCATGCACTTAGCAGTATTCCAGCTATATGGCGGTTATCTGTAAATAATCGAATCTGGACAAGACAGTCTAGTGATATACTGTATGAGCATCGATCTACACAATTGGCATACGATGACAAATGTCAACCAAGTGAGACAGCCTGTCCATTTGAACTCGCAGGTTGCCGTTTACGACAAGCATGGGTTGAAGACCACATTCTAACCTGGATCTTCACGGGTTTCATTAAAATTTGATCTTTAAAGGAGAATACTACACAATTGCAATTGCTCGGTGAACGATAAAGTCATCAGAAACATGTACTCCGATTTTTAATTCAAACATATGGTTATTTGTGATTTAATCGCGAAATCAGTTTCTATTATCTGAGCTTCGGCCATTATGCATATTCCGCTGGAACTCACGTGACCGTTCCGCTCGTGACGTCATGTGTCTAGAGTCCGCCATGTTGCCAGAGACCAAGCGCTACAGTAATACAAATCATGTTGTTTCTGTCGTTTTTGTAAATGGTACCATGGTGTATTGCGTTGCCTGGGGATGCACGGCATCATCGAACAAAGGAAAGAGCCACCATTCCTTCCATTTTCCAAGTAAAAAGACAGATTTAGGCAGGAGAAATGTTCCGATCGAGTCGGGCGCATGTGAAAGAGACATGCACACATAGCGTATGGAAATCCAAAAGCTAGGCTGAAGAAGGAAGCAGTACCTGCGAGTTTCATTTATATTTCACCATTCCATGTTGCAACTTACTGTCAATGGTATGTTTCAACACTGATTAAATCAAGTTCGATTGTGATGAAATAGGGTACCAGTCGAATTGCCCCGGGTACAAAATGCCCCAGCACATTTGGTCAAGTTGCCTTGGATTTCTGGTCAAATTGCCCCAGGGAGGTAGTCAAAATGCCCAAATTTATTTTAAATGATTAAATATATGCCATAAATGCATATTTTTTGTCAACTTAGATATTATGTTCGTCATATATAAGTTATATAATTATATAGTTATGAGTTTACTAATGGAACATTTGACCAAATAATTATCAATGACCAAGTTTTTGTAGGTGGGGCAGTTCGACTGCGGTACCCTTGAGATATATATTATCAAAATCAGAAAGAGATTTCATATAAGCTTCAAAATGTTTCGCTATAACGTTCTAAATGCTGTGCACAGTCTACCCGAAAAATTGCCGAATACAACGGCAAATCATGAAGTACTTGTTACATTCATTGTTTTCTATTTTGTCCAGTTACGCACGTCGGCATCAGACTCGCTATGTCTGTAGTGTGTGCCGAGAAAGTTGTTCTGTATTTTCATTGGCTGACAAGATGTCATTCTAAGGTTTTGACCGAGGCCAAATAACTATTTATATAAGCTAAAAACTAGAGAAATATACATTGTCCTGACTAGTATTTTATAATTCACCAGTTTTCGGGGAATAACTTATCTGCGTCGCGTATATTATCTCTGCTCGACCAGACTGGGATCTTGTATGGAAACTTGATACGTTTATAATGAGAACTAGGTTCCTAATTTTTTCAACAAAATAATTCCAGTGTAATTTTATAGCAGATGATTTCTATTTTCCCCCGTCTGAAGCATAATCCCAGACACCCTGCAGCCACCCATTTGACACAAAAGGAACTGCAATTACATTTATTGATAGGGGTGGGTGTGCTGGTTGAACTGTATCACATTTTGCTGACAAATAATATTTCTGATAAATTGTATGGTTTATTATTTTTATTATTTTAACATCAAGGGGTGCCTCCGTTTCGCTTGATTCTTCTTCACCTTCACTGGAAGATTGTCTTCTAAGATGTAAAATCGGATCGTATTGATACGGTCTACAATTCACCAGTTTTCGGTCTTGGTCAGTTCACATAGCAGCTTATCTGTTAATCTGTATGTTTTATTTCACTTGGACTTAAAATAGACCTTGCTCTTTCGTCGTCTGTGCACAATGATAACCCTTTCATCCGTTCCTGTAACATACTTGACATTTAACTCATTTCTAAACTCTCGTTATCTTCTTCAGCCACCCACGCTGTCAGTAACGTTGACATAACAGTAACAAACCGGGGCAAAGTTGAAGGGAGACAACTCCTTGCGCTCTGAGATGAGATCGTTCAATCTGACTCTTAAATGTCAGGAACATATTATAAACTTCTTTAATTTTAAATCAGTGTAACGTTATGTGAATCTAATGTGTTATTATTGAACGGTTATAAATGTTTCAGAAATTAATGTATTTAGATACATATAATGAGGCGGTTCTTATTTTTTCTTCAACTCATTACAAAATTTTACATGAATCCGATGGATAATAATATCGCAAGTTCCCAGTAATAAAAAAAAGTATGTTTTCCATATGATTCTATGTCTGGATCTGATCAACTCAACTACCATGCACATCGCCCTTAAACTATATAACTGTAATTATTCCCCGCAACGGGGGTATTAAAATGGATTTCAGAAATGACTTCAGGAACATCTTCTATTGCTTCAGAATCCTTAGGGGCGATGGGGTAGCCTAGTGGTTAACGCGTTCGCTCGTCACGCCGAAGACCCGGGTTCGATTCCCCACATGGGTAAAATGTGTGAAGCCCATTTCTGGTGTCCCCACGCCGTGATATTGCTGGAACAAAGAAGGGAATATCGCTAAAAGCGGCGTAAAACTAAAACTCACTCACTCAGAATCCTAAGACACTGTTACGTTGGTGCTAAAAGGCCAAATCTAAGACACTGTTACGTTGTGAGGCCAAATCAAAGAGAAAGCCATCAGCAACAGGCACATGTGACGTCATGTCACGTGATACCCCCTCTGCTCATTAACTGTCGGCATTCGTCACCACTCGCCTCTTTCCGTAACCGCTATTCGGCTTGTCCCGGAATAACACGAGTTGGTCACGAATGTGCTTTTGCGTGTTTAAAGCGATTTTACCAACTTTTTTTTCAATTTTTAATGACGGAAGGTGACTTTTCGAATGAATTTACCTCTACGAAAAGTGTTGTGTTCGTTAGTATTCTCCTTTAAATGGACCCGTGAAGGTCCGGGTTAGAATGAATCTTCAGGAAACCCATGATTGTCATAAGAGGCGACTAACGGGATCGAGTGGTCAGGCTCGCTGACTTGGTTGTCACATGTCATCGGTTCCCAATTGTGCAGATCGATGCTCATGATGTTGATCACTGGATTGTCTGGTCCAGACTCGATTATTTTTTTACAGACCGCCGCCATATAGCTGGAATATTGCTGAGTGCGGTGTAAGACTACACTCACTCACTCACTCCTTTGAATGGGATACACATGAACTATATAATACACTAACTTATAGTTTCCGGTTGGTTTCAAGTGCGATGCATTACCCACTCCTCCAAGCAGGATCCAGATGGTTTCCATGTTTTCGTTTATTGTAGGTTTCAACCTGGTTTCCATGTTTTAGTTTGTTGTAGGTTTTAACCTGGTTTCCATGTTTTCGTTTATTGTAGGTTTCAACCTGTTTTCCATGTTTTAGTTTGTTGTAGGTTTCAAGCTGGTTTCCATGTTTTAGTTTGTTGTAGGTTTCAAGCTGGTTTCCATGTTTTAGTTTGTTGTAGGTTTCAAGCTGGTTTCCATGTTTTAGTTTGTTGTAGGTTTCAAGCTGGTTTCAATGTTTTAGTTTGTTGTAGGTTTCAAGCTGGTTTCCATGTTTTAGTTTGTTGTAGGTTTCAACCTGGTTTCCATGTTTTAGTTTATTGTAGGTTTTAACCTGGTTTCCATGTTTTCGTTTATTGTAGGTTTCAAGCTGGTTTCCATGTTTTAGTTTGTTGTAGGTTTCAAGCTGGTTTCCATGTTTTAGTTTGTTGTAGGTTTCCAAGCTGGTTTCCATGTTTTAGTTTGTTGTAGGTTTCAAGCTGGTTTCCATGTTTTAGTTTGTTGTAGGTTTCAAGCTGGTTTCCATGTTTTAGTTTTGTTGTAGGTTTTCAAAGCTGGTTTCCATGTTTTAGTTTGTTGTAGGTTTCAAGCTGGTTTCCATGTTTTAGTTTATTGTAGGTTTCAAGCTGGTTTCCATGTTTTAGTTTGTTGTAGGTTTCAAGCTGGTTTCCATGTTTTAGTTTGTTGTAGGTTTCAAAGCTGGTTTCAATGTTTTAGTTTGTTTTGTAGGTTCTCAAGCTGGTTTCCATGTTTTTCGCTTATTGTAGGTTTCAAGCTGGTTTCCATGTTTTAGTTTGTTGTAGGTTTCAAGCTGGTTTCCATGTTTTAATTTGTTGTAGGTTTCAAGCTGGTTTCCATGTTTTAGTTTGTTGTAGGTTTCAAGCTGGTTTCCATGTTTTAGTTTGTTGTAGGTTTCAAGCTGGTTTCCATGTTTTAGTTTGTTGTAGGTTTCAACCTGGTTTCCATGTTTTAGTTTGTTGTAGGTTTCAAGCTGGTTTCCATGTTTTAGTTTGTTGTAGGTTTCAAGCTGGTTTCCATGTTTTAGTTTGTTGTAGGTTTCAAGCTGGTTTCCATGTTTTAGTTTATTGTAGGTTTCAACCTGGTTTCCATGTTTTAGTTTGTTGTAGGTTTCAACCTGGTTTCCAAGTTATAACCCAGTTTTTCATTAAAACTGAAACTACTTTTTGCACCAGTATCTGGATGGTATCCATGTCGGGACTTTGCCCACTCGTCCATGGAGGCTCCTGCTGGTGCTTAGTTTATTGTTTTTTTCCAACCTAGTTCCCAGCTTATAACCTGGTTTCCATGAAACTGCATCTGTTGTGCCGGCCCCTTACCCGCTCCTCCAGAAAAGAGGTTGTGTTTCATGGAACACACATACCAAATCAGGTATTTTATACAACTGCACAATGGTAAAACCGTCAGGATGACAAATAACAGAATAGAACACAAAGTCATGATAGGTTTATTTACAATTTGCTGATAAACAAATGTTATTTGGAATGTTCACATTAATAAAAACTGAATTTTCAAAATGCATAAATAATTAAAAGCAATAAGGGCATAAATAGCAGTGAGTATGGGATGTTTTCTTAAACTCATCAATGTAGATGAATCCATATTATTTGGTTTTCCAATTTGAGAAATGTTAACTCTTTCCCCAAGAGAGGAAGAACTTTCTGCTTCTTCTTCTCCGGCCAGTCAATCGTTGTCAGGACTTTCTTCCTGCTTTCCAGATTCTGAAAGTTAGATAACAATAAACAATCAGTACAAACAAGCATTCGTCAACAATATCACTAGCTAGAGAAAGGAAAACTGTCCAATGTTCCTTAAGCTTGAGGAAAAATAAACTGAAACCACTGTCCAATAAGCACGAAGTTCAATAAATCAAAACTGATCATTTGACCTGAAAAGTGACAAAAGTTTCAAATGAAATTTGTAAGAGTAGAGAGACAAGCGAGAGAAGGACATATTTCCATAGCTTGGGTTGGACATTTTGATGACTGACAAAGAAGATTTTCCTTCACTAAAATAATAGTTGGTCACGAATGTGCTTTTGCCTGTTTAAAGCGATTTTACCAACTTTTTTTCAATTTTTCTTGACGGAAGGTGACTTTTCGAATGAATTTACCTCTACGAAAAGTGTTGTGTTCGTTAGTATTCTCCTTTAAATGGACCCGTGAAGGTCCGGGTCAGAATGAACCGGGTCAGTAACCTGTGCTTGTCGTAAGAGGCGACTAACGGGATCGAGTGGTCAGGCTCGCTGACTTGGTTGTCACATGTCATCGGTTCCCAATTGCGCAGATCGATGCTCATGCTGTTGATCACTGGATTGTTTGGTCAAGACTCGATTATTTTTTTACAGACCGCCGCCATATAGCTGGAATATTGCTGAGTGCCGTGTAAAACTACACTCACTCACTCACTCCTTTAAATGGGATACACATGAACTATATAATACACTAGACGCCAAAAGAAACGTTACCCTCCTACATTTATGAATTACTGATTAACTATCAGAGATATGTTAGAAGGTTTTAGTTTACAAGAAATGCATTCATATTTGGGTGAAATGCATCTTTTACAGAAGAGTCAAATTGTCCTATATTCGCCCATGCCAAAATAAACCAATAATAGTGATTTTGATGTCCAAAAGAAAGGTTGAAAAAAAAATCTGCCTTGAGACAACGATAAACCATTTAAAGTCACCATTTTTCAACTATTAAAACAAGAAACAACTGTTGTAGAGTGTTTAAAATTGTAAAATAATCATTGCTATGATTTCAGTCTTTTCAAACATTTTCTGCTGATTTGCATTAGTGAAAAACAACTAAAACGTGTCTTTGATATTGTGAAAAAATGTTTAGGAACATCTACAATTATCTTTGTTAACATTTTTGCTTGCAAAGTAACATTTTTCCATTTCCATTTTACACACAGCAATATCAATCGCCAAAACGCAGCAATATTCAAACAGTATTTACATCCATTTCACATGCAGAAAGATTCTACAGTGTATAAAGAGCGCCTAGAAGACATGATCTGATACACAAGTAAGAGAAATATGCCACGATTAACAGCTGAAGGGAGAGAAAGAGCCATTGGGATGGTGCAGATGGGGTCGACATACAATACTGTTGCCAACGCCCACGGATGCCACCGTATCACGGTTATAAGACAGACTGGGATCACCGTAGACAGACCAAGAAGTGGACGTCCACACATCACAACGCCAGCTGAAGATAGGTACCTCCGTCATTAAGGAAGGAGGGTAGCGTTTCTTTTGGCGTTTAGTGTATAGTCTGTATAAGTGAACCTGCCTGTGTGGAGGTTCGGGTTTTACCAAAGTGTACAGCAAGCGTTCAGAATAGAAACACACATGATACATGTTTAGGTCCAAACATGTTAAGGAATATGCTTAAATCCTAAACGAAATACACACATTTGGTTTGTGGTCAGATGAAATATGTTGGCCTCACAACCAAGACACAACTTCCCCATAATCTGAATATGTTAAGTGTTCAATCAGTTTTGAGAGAAAGGACATATCATAATGTATTTTCTAAACATATTTACATTTTATATATGTTTAAAATGCATGACGTTGTGACATTGTATATTATTTCAATATTCTAAATACTTTTAGAATTTAGACCAGAGTCCACATTACTGGTCATTACGTGAAATGTGGGAGAGATGTAACTATAGATAGGAGAAACACTACAAAAATAAGTTGGTTTCCGGAACACTGAAACTGAGAAGAAACGACATGGAAACCACCATTTCCACATTCGGTTTGTAGATTTCAAAAATATTACTTCTTGGTTAGGATGAAGGAATAGAAATGAATTTATTTGATATTTTGGTTACACAAGAGTTACAATAATAAACCGGATATGTTTATATATAAGTACGACTGTTTTTATACGTCTCCAAGCTTCCTCGTTATCAGGTAAAAGGGATAATGTGGCTGTTTTGAAATACATGTAGAATCGTTGCAACTGATCACCATCTCCATCGACCAGACCAAAGAACCAGTGACGGTAAAACAATGTAAGCATGCTACTAAGAGAGACTACTTATCAGACAAACTTACTTATATATTCATATATGGCAGGGGAATGTCTTTCCTCCCTATTACAGAAATAGAGGGTACCAGGTTTTTGCCATGAAATGTATTAGACATTGACCAAAGTTGCTAACATATTACCTTACTTTATTATTATTACATTGTAGATATTGTGTACAGTAAAAGAACCCAGCGCTGGAGACCAAGGACTGCCAAAGTCGAGAAGAACTGCTCATACAGATGGGACCTACAGATGCTGGCCTTCCAGCAAAGACAAAATGAGCAGACTGGAGGCCTGAAAGGGAAAATACCAATGGCCGATGACGATCCCAGGCGTATATCGTCAACAATTGCAAAGAGACCCTGTCCCCCAATGGCAGAACTTGTAAATCAGTGTCTGACGCGATTCAAGAAGTGAAAGAGTTTAGACTGCATTCAGTTCCACGCCCAGATAGATATTTAAACTATTGTCTTTGGACCATCTACCTTACATTTTGTAATTATGATAACGATTGTCCATATTGGCTCTAAATCCCAGCAATCATTTGTTATTTCCTATGTGTTGAGTCCTATTGTGGAATGTACACTCTAAATAAATATATATATCATTACCGGCATAACTGTGTATTCTTGTGTATTTATTATCGTCACATACATGTTGTGACAGTTCACCCATAAATGTGATGTGGTATATGTAACATACCTAATGAATTACACAGAGTTGTGTCTAGATTTATGACCTTAGGTTCACTTTGTAAGTAATTGCTCATAATGAGGTATGTAGATTTTATGACCTTAGATTCACTTTGTTAGTAATTGCTCAACTCTTGTGTATTAATTATCGTCACATACATGTTGTGACAGTACACCCATACATGTGATGTGGTATATGTAACATACCTAATGAATTACACACAGGTGCGCCTAGATTTATGACCTGAGATTCACTCTGTTTGTAATTGCTCTTGAGGTATGTAGATTTATTTGCCAATCAGTCAGATAACAGCTCCACTTTGTGTGTGTATGGTCTGGTTAGATATGGTGAGTTGGTTACAACAATTGGTTTCACTTCAATCAAGGATTAAGATATAAATCAACAACTTTCATAATATTAATATTTCATTTCATTCAATTCATAAAACACACGACAATAAATATATATACAAAACATACAATATATACATATAAAATACATACAAAACATAAAAAATATTTACAAAACATAAAAAATATATACAAAACATAAAAAATATACAAAATGGTTTAATTTACATTGCTTTGTAGCCTAACGGTATGTAAATACCTCTGGGATCTGGAAACCTCCAACGTATAGCCAAAACCACACACGTCTGTTTCCATGACCTAAATGTCCAAACCTTTGTAACGTAAATTGTCTGTAGGCTTGGTATCTGTAGGTTGTATTGTTCCGTTCTTGATCGTGGACAAAGAAGTCGTTGTAGTGTGTCATGGCGATATTAAGCACTGCAGGTGAAATTACAGTGTAAAAGTTTGGCCCGTCCACTATACACTGGGACGAGCCAGTCTGCCAGCAGCACTTGTCCTCTTGCGCTGATGGCATGGGCCTACAGTTGCCACACCTGCACCATCTTGGTAGGTCGTATCCCGAAACAGCAGTTCTGTCACAACAGTCCGCAGTCCCGTGACATCTAATGCAGCCAATTCCTGAACATAGAGATATAGAATTAGAGTCAAGCAAAAAAAAGGTGCAGATCCCAGCTCCTTATCTGTGCTGTCATTCTGTGAACATGTGTGAATTAGAATTTCTTAGCTTATCCTGCACATTACCTGCATTTGGTCAACCTCGAGCCTTCTGCGCACAAGAGTATCAGCTGCAGCCTTCCTCGGCCTCTTTTGGTTGGGTTTTGGGAGAAGTGGGGTGTGATCAATGTTACCATCCATGTCCTGAAATCATATTAACTTTTGTGAGAAAGATAAAATAATAACATGCTTCCATGAGAAACTACATTTACATAAACCGTGCTGAGAATCTGCTGAGATTGTCAGCAAGTGTAATACTGTAGCAATCAACCGTTGCAAGGAATTTTTTGTAAAACAAATATTCAGAAACTATATTTTATAGTAAATACTAAAAAAGATAATTCAAATACTATTTTGTCATTGTGGTGAACGAATTTCTAATCTTCAACTGACATGATGCTTTACCTTTTGGTGACATTATACGAAGATCAAATTTGTGTGTGTGCATAATCTTGCGTAATCATTTAGTGAAGACAAATATATATATATAAATATTAAAATATATGCAAGTAACAACGTATAACGTACGTCTCGTGCCATGCTGAGGACTTCGCGATCGGCGAAATCACTCAAGTCCACGTCGATCATCGATCGGCTTCGGAGGCTTGCATTCTGGCTTGTTGATGCATGGCACCATCCATCCACAAGAACACAAACTCGTGCACGGTTTCCCGGCGGCACGACACGGACACGATCCTCTCTTCGATACACGGGTACACGTGTTTTTGCAGTTGCATACGATGTCCTGTAAACTAGCCATGTTGACTGGCGTCCATGTTTGTGGACTGGGTAGATAAGGGTGTAACGAACCAATCAGCGTTCAGATAACAGAAAGGGGGTTCCCCGTCGCGACGACTCGAATGACAAGTCTGCCGAGGTGGTCAGATGCCCAGTCCCGGTGTCTGTCACGGTCGAGAGAGCAGACACTGCCCACCCGGCAGCCGATCGCGGCAATTAACACGTTGGCTCGAAACAAGAATCGCTCTGCATCAGTGGCCCTTTAATTCCCTGATATTCTAGTTATTGAGAAATCCGTAATGTATGTACCGGATTGACAATTGTTTGAATGACATTATACTAAACTTCCTAAATGCTTATACTCTTTCACATTCTAAAGCAAACATAATTAAACCGATTTTCCCCTCAAATTTCACTTTTTGACGTTTACGATTTTTCATTACTACAGTGAAAATTGTTACTCATCGTAGAATATCATCCATCTATTTAGATTTTCAAAATTCCCCATGATATGAAATGACGATAAATAATTGGTATTTAATAACAATTAAGATTGTAATAAATGATAAAATTTGATAACTGATGATTGTTCATCTAAGCTTGTCAGACTTCACAGTTATTGTCGTACACACGTGAAACACTTCATGTGTCATATATATCAAACTTATAACAGTATAGTGATTTGGTGTCCCACAATATCAGTTCTTTCCACACACTCAACATCTTGGTTCAACAAAACCATGTAAATATAAAGTTTGACCAATGTACCTTTTTAAATGCTGAGTCAATTCATCTTTCAAAGTGTTATTCTTGTATATATTTATCATTGTTTTATTTTTTATTTTTAGATAAAGAAAGTGTCTCATCCTCAGTTTGGCAAAGCAGACAACTGAACCCTGGACCTGCCTCATTTATCCCAATCCAGACTAAGTGTGCCTGGTAGTAGTAGTTATTTGCTTTATTTAACGTCGCACGCACAACTAAGATATTTCGGCGACGGGGTAGTACACTTATTAAGAAATGAGGGGGAAAAATAGAAGAAATAGAAATTTTGAAAGAGTGGTGTTACTACACAAAAAAAATAAACAAGAAAAAAAACAAACAAAAAATACAACTGAGAAGTGTGCCCGGCGCTGGACAAAGGCCATTTTATAGTTGTTGTTCCGTTATCCCACCATTTGTATGTTTAGTATGATTATTGTGAAGTTTGTGTGTTTGTGTGTATGGCAGCAGAAACATGATACTGCTTCATTTCTCTGCCTATCACATGTATGAGTTGATAGTAAATAAAAATGAATGTGAAGAAATGACATGTGTCTTTTTTTTTTGTATCATCAGTTTGAGGACACATTATGAAAGTTGGCTATTATCCACCGAATGATGCGTCAACAACTATTTGGGGTAACCTTTCTTCTTGTTCATCTAAGCAATCTTACAAATTACGTACTCTTTCAAATGTAAATCTGCTATTCCTTCCCCAGGCATATTCATTTTGAATTTTAAGACCTCATAATTATTCTACGCAATTACTGATAATGTAATATGATATGAAAGTAGTTAATCTTCGAAACTAAGTTTCAGGAATGGAAACCAACAGTAGACACTAGACCATAGTGTCTTGTTGGTTTCCATTACCGGAACTATAAGTTTACAGTATCCATTATGGATTCTATTAGGAAACTAGGTTACCCAGTTTCAATGAATGGATACCAACTGGATGCCAGGATGGTCAACTACATGCCAAATACTTGCAAATTTGAAGTTACTTAGTTCAAAACAGTGCACAGGAAACCAACATGAAACTACATATTCTGGTTTTATGTTGGTTTCCATTTAATGAAACTTCAATTGCAAATTCCAGGAATGGAAACCAACAAGAAACCTATAACCTTAGTTTCTTGTTGGTTTCCATTTACAGAAATGCAAAAATCAAAGAATCCAAAATGGAATCTAGTTGGAAACTCAGTTACTCAGTTTCAGTGAATGGAAACCAACTGGATTCCCCAATTACCCACTATACGGATGGTTTTCAGGTTTCAGGAAACCAAGTCATTTTCATTGTTTGGTTGCATATCGTTGCAGTAACATATGCAGCTGCATATCGTTGATGTACCCGTGCCGACGTTCCTTGACACAACCCTCCCATGAATTATCTTCCTCATTTCTGCTCCCCCTCTCCCAAAACCCCCACATCCTCAAAATAATTAATGAGCGTCCCCCAATTGTATAACACTCGTCCCGCCCAGAACTAAAACACTTTACGACGCCCCCGGGGAACTACTCAGGAGCGCCTGAACCAAAAGGTAAAAAATAAAATAAAAAGGCCGATAAAGAAACCCTTCAGTTACATAATCAATCAAATTAAACGACTCGGAGTGATGACGTGTTTATGTCGCGATATAGCATCTAATCCCGACTTTACCCGTTGATATCTACATGCATGTGAATATTTTCTAAACGTGGAATGAAGCGTGTGACAAAGGCACTGTTTTGCTGACCAAAGCGTAATCTTATATCAGATAATAATTGACCTAGGTCGGACTGATATAAAGGTTTAGAGCTAAATTACCAGACGGCGTCATCTCACGACAAGGTAGGTACATATTTCTCTATTCCAAAATATTTCGCGTAATTTTACGTTTTGGACACACACATTTTTGAAAACACGATGGTGGTCGTATTCCACGTGTCTGTTGCAACTGTTAAACCAGATGCCATTAATGCATAGATAAGAAGCGTATTTGGATTTCCAGAATCGATTTCAGAAAATTAAATGATAAGGCCTTCTGAGACATGCCTTATGTGTTTTCAATGTTATGTTTTCAGATGATGAAATTAACGCTGCTCGCCATTTTGGCTTGTGTGGCAAGCACAGCATATGGTAAGTCGTCTGAAATGTGAGTGAGCGACTGATTCAATGAGTGAGTCAATGAGTGAGTGCGTGAGTGTGTGAGTATTGCCTTATGTATCTTCAGCAAAGTGGAGTCACTCGGTTTAACACTAGAATGTGTTCCGAAATTGTGTAAAATCAAACAAATGAAAAATGAAATGTTAGCGTATCTGCTCAAACTCATACACCTTACTGGCAAGTAAATGTCTATCACAATCAAACACATGAAAACGTCGTAAAATGAAATGGTTCTGTTCAGCGTATCTGTTTGAACTCATACGCCTTACTGGCAAGTAAATGTACATTGTATATTACAGCCTATTGCTGTATATATTAATACAATGAGTTACGTCAAGAGTGATTTAACTTCAACCCTTCTTCAACTAGTTGTAACACCATCATGCCTGCTTAAGAAGTAGGACAGATCGTAGAGGTTTGTCATACAGGTGAAATCCAGGGCCATGTGTAAAGAGCTGACAAACGGAGATTCGAAAACTAAACCGACATTCGAACCTTTGATCGGTAGCAGCCAAGGCACACAACTCTGCTAGTGAGGGGTAATGCCTCAGACCCTTGAGCCCAAGACGCCCAACCTAAGAGGTAGTCTAGAGCAACTTAAGCACGATTATGATACACTGATAGAACAGATCTTCGACCGTTACACTAAGATAACCGCAATATGACTGAAGAACTGGCAGGAATTGGGACAGTTGGGTAGCCTAGTGGTTAAAGCGTTCGCTCGTCACGCCGAAGACCTGGGTTCGATTCACCTCATGGGTACAATATGTGAAGCCTATTTCTGGTGTCCCCGTGATACTGCTGGAATATTGGAAAAAAACCTACGTAAAACCATACTCACTCACTCAGTGGCAGGAGTTATGACCTGCTTCACTCGACAACCCACATAACACAGAAGGCCATTTAATATCATTGGGTACATGAAAACTGCAAGTGCTTAAATCGCTTTCCTTTTGGATACTGTGGTGTCGTATAAATACGGCCGTCATTTCACAGAAACTGCGGACTAAAATAACAATGCCCATGCAGGATCAGTTTACATATCTGTGTTTGTTGACCTCTGCTGCTTGAGGTCATTTCCCGCATTCAGAACCATTGGCTTTGGCCGCATATCTCAGGACGATTACGTTATTTCATTTCGTCGCTGCATAGGGCATGTCACCATCTATGTTGTAATCAAACCTGTCGTTTCTTTAGACAGTTTCTGCTGTTGATTTGTGACGCAGGCTCAACTCTCTTCATCAGACATTCGTCACCACTTCTTTCCGTAACCTCCAATAAGTCGCTATTCGGCTTGTCCCGGAATAACACGAGTTGGTCACGAATGTTCATCAGATTGAAAGACAGGAGCCCAGTCTAAGGTCTCGTGGCATAGACGAGAAACGTTTTCCCTTGGCAAAGGGCAATCACTCAGGCGAGCGATCGATGGATTGCCGCTAAAAGCGATCGCTGACCCCAGTTCAAAACATCATTGCTGCATACCTCATTAGATATTTGTTTACATCTGATTCATGTTTCTGTCTGTGCGGCTGGTTACAGGTGCGGGTTGTCCTCGAGTTGTCTGTTACCATACAAACTGGTCCCAGTATAGACCGGGGGCCGGGAAGTTTACCCCCGAAAACATCGACTCGTCCCTGTGTACTCACATCAACTATGCCTTCGCTAAACTACAGGGGAATCAGATCAAGGCGTTTGAGTGGAACGACGAGTCCACTGACTGGATGAAGGGGATGTAAGTTCACATCTCTACGCCAGCGTTCACAGGCACACAGTTCTCTAAAAAAACTGAATATTGCGGAATTTGCTTAATAACATCGTGCCCTATGGCCAAGAGGCCAAGCGAAAAGTGTTCCCGTGAAAACTGAAATATTTCACATCACGATCCTTTACGCCATTCCATGAAAGGGGTACTAAATATACCGTATCATCATAAGGCCACATAATAATAATTTCTTGTTTCTCATTACTGTTTGACCCTAAAATTTGGCCCGACCCTAATTTTAAATTTTATTTTTTGCACTGATAAATTTGCATGTATAAATCCGACAGACTTCCGAAATCCGCCTCAGCTTCCAGCATTACAAGTTTTCGATTTACATCGTGTAGATAATCAGAAAGAAAATGTTAAAAAGTAAAAATAAAATCCCCCGTATTTTAAAAAAAGTGATGAAAAACAAGAAATTTATACAATGTGGCCTAACAGTAAGGTTAAAGGATTGAGTCAGGATGTGAAAGGCCATTGTAAAGGATTCACAGGCAGAGTTTGATATATAATCATCGGTAAAAGTGACTGTGATCAGGTTCTAAACATTATTTGAATTTTACATAATCAACAATTTCAAAAATCGTCACTTTTTCCTCATAGATACGAGCTATACTTAGTTATAAATTTACATTTTTCCAATACATACTTTGTATAGTTTGCACATATAAAATATATAACTCGATATTTTAG
The DNA here is from genome assembly GCF_003918875.1 of Haliotis rubra. Lineage (NCBI taxonomy): Eukaryota > Metazoa > Mollusca > Gastropoda > Lepetellida > Haliotidae > Haliotis > Haliotis rubra. The sequence continues at coordinate 539,390 of NW_025767036.1, read as the reverse complement.
CCTTTCACAAGGGTATGTAACAGTGGATATAAATTGTTCCTAAGGTATGAGAAGTTCCACGACACCACAAAGTCCAAGAACCCAAGCGTGAAGATCCTGCTGTCGATAGGAGGGTGGAACATGGGGTCGGCTACCTTCACTCAGATGGTCAGTTCGTCTTCCAGTAGACACGATTTTGCAACCTCCACCGTCAAGTTCCTGAGACGCCTGAAATTTGACGGTCTAGACATAGACTGGGAGTATCCCGCCAACAGAGGCAGTCCCTCCGTCGACAAACAAAACTATGTGGAGCTTCTGAAGGTAATCCTGAGTGTGGAGAGTGAGTGAAGGAGAGTGGCTTGATCATGCCTCCCGTGCTGTTCTGTCTCGCCGTGACGATCCGGGTTACAACTGGTCTTCAGCAACCTATGCTTGCCGTAAGCGGCGACTGACTTGGCACATGTCACCGCCTCCCAATTGCGTAGATTGATGCTCATGATGTCAGTCATTAGGTTATCTGGTCCAGACTCGATTATTTACAGACCGCCGTCAAATAGCTGGAATTTGCTGACTGGCGTTAAACACCAAAGGTATTATGCCTTTTGCATAATATTCAGAGTGGGGAAAATAGTAGTAGTAGTAGTAGTAGGAGTAGTAGCAGCAGCAGCAGCAGTATGTATGTATGTATGTATGTATGTATGTATGTATGTATGTATGTATGTATGTATGTATGTATGTATGTATGTATGTATGTATGTATGTATGTATGTATGTATGTATGTATGTATGTATGTATGTATGTCAGTATGTATGTATGTATGTATGTATGTATGTATGTCAGTATGTATGTATGTATGTATGTATGTCAGTATGTATGTATGTATGTATGTATGTATGTATGTATGTATGTATGTATGTATGTATGTATGTATGTATGTATGTATGTATGTATGTATGTATGTAATTGTGTATTTAATTATTTGGAAACTAGTAAGGGACACCAGAGTTTACAAAGCCCGTTCCGACAAAGGAAAGTTGATTTTCTTTCAGTCGTGGCCAATCTTGATTTCCATTGACAGTTCATAAATTGCACACAAGGGACATATTTGTTAGATGTATTGATCTACTACTCCATATCCTGACATTGCAATTAAAGACACGTGACCAAGTCGTCAATGGCGCCACAATTTCCTCAATTAGGAAGCCAGAAATCTGTGGGCTCGAACCCCGGTACGCGGTAAGCTCTGATTCTGCTGTCTTTCGTTTTTGTCAGTAATCAGCATTCCAGTGCTCATGGATTTCATTAATAGTGGCAAACGTCTAAAACCTGATCAACATCAGACTGAGACGCCATGGTCTGAATGGTTCAAATGGCGTTAAACCCATCTCACCCACTCACCATTACAGGCATTTACGTTTCTACGCTGAATGTAAACTGGGTTGTTTGTTTGCATGTTTAAATCAGGAAGTGAAAGCGGTGTTCCAACAAGATGCCCAGTCCACCGGCCAACCTGAACTCCTCCTTACTGCCGCCGTCGCTGCGGGCAAACCCAACATAGATACCGCTTACGACATCCCTCAAATATCCAAGTACGTATACTGACAGCACCCGTGCATCACCGAGGTCGTAACGGGTGTATTTCCACCAATAATATCAATATTTAAATTGTTCGGTATGTATGTTGGGTATACGAGGGTATGTAACGTGTATTGTATTCTTGTAATTTTGTGCCTATGAAGATCTAAGATTAGTATTCGTTATGTTGTACCTAAGTAAACACTCGTATATTTATTTTGGAACAATGCGAAAGATATATGCCTGTATTGTTTCAGATGGTACACGAATAACGCAATTTACGTTTCTCGTTCTTGCAAAACTCGTTTTAAAAACAACCTACAATTTATCAAATGGTACTAATGTTCACCTTTAAGATAAAGTGATGTTTCCTAATGGTTAAAACGTCCGCGCGTCTCGCCGAAGACCTGAGTTCGATTCTCCACATGGGTACAATATGTGAAGCCCATTTCTGGTGTCCCCCGCCGTGACATTGCTAGATTATTGCTAAAAGCGGCGTTAAACCATACTCACTCACTCGTTTGTATTACGGATGCAGTTCAAAACTTTATAATAATTGTTAATAGTTCTTCTTGAAATTTACAGGTATCGAGGCGACCAAGAAGAATTCCCCCTTTGATGAAGTCCCAAAAGGGGATGATGTCAGAAGGGTTGATACGATGGTTGTTGCACTGACGATTGTATTATTAATATTTCAGATACCTTGACTTCATCAACCTCATGACCTATGACCTCCACGGCAGCTGGGAGCCCCACACTGGTGAGAACAGCCCCCTGTACCCCGATCACAGCGAGACTGGAGATGACCGCAATCTCAACGTGGTAAGAACAGATAGGATCAATACGTGTGATATATTTGAGGAAGATGGTGATAACACTGATCTGAGGGATGGGACAAAATAAACCTTTTGACTCAAATTTTCCTTTGGAGGGCGATGAGGTAGTCTAGAGGTTAAAGCGTTCGCTCGTCACGCCGAAGACCCGGGTTCGATTCCCCACATGGGTATATGTGTGAAGCCCCTGTCGTGATATTGCTGGAAAATTGCTAACATTGGCGGAAAACTAGACACACTCACTCACTTCCATTGGAGGATATATTCCTTTTAATTCCAACCCGCATATTGATTGTTAACCCAGAGGTTTCAGAATGTAAAGACGCCGTCACTCGCACGAAGAGATATCGCGCTATCTGAGAAAATCACAACGGGGAACTACTTCCCCTTAAACTGACAGATGAATGGTGGCATAAATTATTAACAAGACTCAACAAAAAAATCCACACTAAAGTCAATTCGTCTGCAAATGTGTGTAAGGTCAAATATAATTCAGATGCGTGTTGAAGTGTCAAATATCAACAACTGAGGCTTCTGCTGTAGGATTTAACGAGGCAGTTCTGAAAAATATATTCGGCCGATCGAAATATGAGCGAGTGAATGAGTATAGTTTTACGCCGCCTTTAGCAATATTTCAGCCACATCACGGCGGGGGATACCAGAGATGGACTTCACACATTGTACTCATGTGGAGAATCGAACCCGGATCTTCAGCGTGACGAACGGACGCTTTAACCATTAGGCTACCCCCATCGGCATTGGTGGAAACGTGTGGAATGTACAATTACATTACCTTGCATGTACATACTTGAGTTAAATTGCTCAATGGCGTTTTGTAAACCTTAGTTTACCATAAACCTTGATGCCGGATTCTGATTCATTTATATTTAATGTACTATGCTAACAGGTACGGTACATTGTTTATGTTCCCAGTTCGAATCGCCTGCTCAACAGTTACTGCCTAATAGTCATTTGGTACATGACAATTGCAAAATTGTATCCCGAATTAATGATCTGGCAGACTGAAATAGGTCCAGGGGGAGTAACTCTAAGTTGTGAGTAAATGCCAAACTGTGGTATTAGCGCATCGATTCGCACCGCAGTATGCATAAGGAAACATAAACAAGCATAGAGGGTACATCGATACGTGTCTCCATCGGAGAGTTGTAGAAGTGGTTATGTATCTCACTGCGGGTAAACTAAACCACTAAACACACGGCCCAACATAAACTACATCAAAGGACACGGCCCAACAGAGGCTACAACAAAACGCACGGCCCAACAGAGGCTACATCCAAATACACGGCCAAACAGAGGCTACAACAAAACACACGGTCCAACAGAGGCTACATCCAAACACACGGCCCAACAGAGGCTACAACAAAACACACGGTCCAACAGAGGCTACAACAAAACACACGGCCCAACAGAGGCTACAACAAAACACACGGTCCAACAGAGGCTACATCCAAACACACGGCCCAACAGAGGCTACAACAAAACACACGGTCCAACAGTGGCTACATCCAAACACACGGCCAAACAGAGGTAAAGCACACGGCCCAACAGAGGCTTCATCAAAGCACACGGCCCAACAGAGGCTACATCAAAACACACGGTCCAACAGATGCTTCATCAAAGCACACGGCCCAACAGTGTCTACAACAAAACACACGGCCCAACAGAGGCTCCATCAAAACCAACGGTCCAACAGAGGCTACAACAAAACACACGGTCCAAAAGAGGCTACAACAAAACACACGGTCCAAAAGAGGACACAACAAAGCAGACGGGCCAACAGAGGCAAAGGCGGCATAACAAAAACACGGAAGATGTACTCAACCGATGAACAAAGTAGTAATCGTTGTCTTGTCACCCATGGAAGTATCGTCAGTTCCTTGTGTAACTCTGTTTCAGGACTGGGCCGCCAAGTACTGGGTTTCGAAGGGAGCGCCCAAGGACAAACTTGTGATCGGAATGGGGACATATGGGAGGACATTTACTCTCAAGTCCCCCTCTCAAGACCATGTCGGCGATCCCACCAGAAGCAAGGGGCAAGCAGGCCAGTACACCAGAGAAGGAGGATTCCTCGCTTACTACGAGGTAAGAATACGTTGAACGTCTACCCTTTGGTGAAATAAAGAATTCACAAGATGCCAAACGCTGTAAGAAATACGGTTCGTGTGGTTAAAGTATTCGTTCGTAACCACTAGGCCTTGGTTCGATTCCCTGGAGTGGTATTATGTCTGATCCTAGTTTTGATGTCTCAAGCCGTGATACTGATGTTCAACATACTGTTCAACATATTCTGCTTAATGTTTTCATCATTATGTATAGTAATTCACCAGCTTAATCTGTTATGATGAGGCTCTCGCTGTACAGAGCTGGTAAGAATTAACCAACCGCGTCAGACCATGTCATCGTGTGCTGATGGCGTGTACAGTTGCTCATGCTCTCAACCACTGGTTTGTTTGGTAGATTCTCTGTGCTTAACAGGCTGTAAATGGTACAGATGCTTTATTGATGATTCGCTCACAAGAGACGTCGTTATTACATGGTGTCCACAGCATAAACCCCAAATTGTCACATGAGGACACCTGCTTGAATGTGTCATCATTGTTGACGATAACACAGTAAAGAACAGTTTCTTTGTGATGAGTGATGACACCGGGTGTTCGCGAAAAGGTAGCACCCGCCAAATGGAGGTATTTTTATCTGATGCTGCACAACAGTAACACCTGCCATGTCACGGCACCTGGACCAGATAATCCAATGATTGGGACCATGAGCATCGATCTACGTAATGGTGATACGATGACATAGTGTTAATGACATATGCATTTTTACACAAGATGACTACGATTCGTTTTCGTTGTGTAGATCTGTAACATGATCAAGAGCGGAGGTGTTGTGCATCAGGACACTGACCAGCAAGTGCCATACTTGGTCAAAGGTGACCAGTGGATCGGTTATGATAATGAAGAAAGTCTGAAACAAAAGGTACGTTCTAGACTAAGAGATTCATTGCAATTTGACACCCACCGAATGTACATTGTATGGTATTTGCGTATATTGCGTCATAGCGTGTAAATATATAGATATAACGATATAACATTTCTCATCAAATATATTTTAAGTGAATATATTCAGTATGTTATCTAGTGTGAATCTTAGGTTTTAGGTAGGTTGAATTAGGTCAAGTGTTTCTGAACGATTTCGGCATCCATCCTTCAGATTTTATTTTGTGAGTACAGAAAAAATAACATTTCCATAATTATAACACATCCATTTCACGATGGTCACGAATCACCATCACAAATCACGAAGGTAACAGGCGTTAGCGGGAGGCACATATGTCCGATATGTGACTCCGTCACAAACACATGCAAAGGCAGGGCAACAGTTTACATCATAAAATAGGGAATTGCATTCTCCTGGTCACTGATGCTGTAAATTTGGGATTTTCCCCTAGGCTACATATCAAGCCCAAAACACAATCAACAAAGTTTTCAGCTAAATGAAACAGCTTTAAACGTATGATTTCTTTTCTTAGGTCCGCTACGTAAAATCTAATGGCTTCGGTGGTGTGATGATCTGGGCTATCGACCTTGATGACTTCAGGGGACTTCATGTGGAAAGGGTCCATACCCTCTTATGCACGCTATCAACAATGAATGCCAGACATCTGGAGGAGTGTATGTTATTGCAATTCATACAGTAGTCATAAGGACCAGAATATTTGACATAACAGGTTTCCAAATAACAGATGTGTGAGACCCATTTCTTCAACAGGTGGCTTCATTGGTTTGTTTGTCAGAAGCGTATTCGCTACACACGTAACAAAATGTATTCATTTCTTGTGATTACACTTTCTCAGTAAAGTACAGATTCTTGTACTTTTGTTAGGTTAAGTCCACCCGGGATTCGAACCCAAACTCTAAAAGTCAAGCATTTAATGGCACACACGCAAAGTCAGCGATCTAACCCAATCAGCCATTACGGCTTCCACAATCCCGGATAGGACTAACGAAAGTACTAGAATCTGTACTTTACTGAAAACGTGTAATATAACAAATATACCATGCACACGGGTGTATTGTTCTATGCTGTGATGTTGCTGATATATTGCAGAAGGCGGCTTAAACACAACGCACTCATCACTATTCTTTGAATCTCTAATCTGCAAAACGTAAACGCACAACACTGCGGGTTAACTCAAATCATCAAATATTGATCCCAACTGAGAAATTATGTGCGTTTGGACACTTCAGAAGATTATTTTCGGACACAGTCCTGGCAACAATTGACTGAATAAATTTTCAATGTACAAAACTAATTGGGTTTGTCCCCATTGCAGCCTGAACACACCCGCCCCGGCGATGACCACGGCGAGACCTCAGCCAGGGGCGTCCACACACCGACCCCAAGTCACAAGTAAGTTGTTCTGCCGTTTACATCTATTGCATATTTGTTCGTTTGTTTGTTTGTTTGTTTGTTTGTTTATAAACGTCACAGTAAGCAATATTTCCACTCTATGATTGTTCATTGTACTTATGTGATTGTGACGAGACAATCTACTGACTGATTTTCATCAGCACTGACCCACGCCGTTCGATGATCCGCTTAGTGGCAGAGTTGTTTGGAACCTATACCAACTTAGAATTGACATTGGTTATACTTCTAGTGATTCCACTACATTTGAAAAGTATACATCACAAAAGAATATGATTTTTCCTACATAAAGATCTAGTCCATTTGTAATCCTGTCGTGACCTTGACCTTGATCTTGCATAGAGAAATGGCGGCCTCTCTTATCTCATGTGATTTCAGTTCCTTTTTCCAAACTCAACTCAGTTCTTTGTCGTATGTATTACATGTATGCCTGCATCTCTATCGTTAACATCGTTTAGTTGGGCTAAATCTGAAAAAATAGATATTTATTCAATATTCAGCATATATGTAATGGTGTGGAACATCTTTCACCTTAATAGTTCAGTCATGTATCTGTCTCACGACATCGTTGTTTTCTAGCAGCTTTCTAAACAAAATTTATAGTTCAGTTGATCTAATGTTCCGCTATAGTCCATCAACCTAACTTTTGGAACACGTTTTTTTTTGCAAGTTAGCCATTTCTGGTGTCCCCCGCCGTGATGTTGCTGGAATATTGCTAAAAGCGGCGTAAAATCAAACTCAGTCAGTCAGTCAGTTTTGCAAGTTAGGTTTAAACAACAGAAGGTATCCAACTTTAATTAGGTCAATTAATGATGATATCTGACGACCTAATTGGATATCGAATTTCTAAAATATATGTCAACTATTAAAGATTTTACTTAAGAAACTATCATATAAAGTTTGTGACAAAAGCAACATTTTCACAAGGGAGTACTCCCATGGTCCCTAGTATGGTGATCTACCTTTAGTTGTTGGCGATCTATAGCCTGTTTTTTTATATTGTGTCGTCCTCTACAGTTAAAGTCTTTTGGATTTAATTACTAGTTTTACATACATATCTGTGATAGTCTAGTTGGTTTTACTGTCCTTTGTCGACAGATATTTTAAATTGATTACCTTGTTTTCATCGCTATATGGCTGTAATATTACCGATGCGATGTAAACACTCACTCACTCTCTCACAAGGGAGTACTGGCAAGTACTGGAATAGCTACCAACGATGTCGCAATGTGTGTCGCATGTTGTAACATGTTAACACCTTCTGCTGTGTAAACGTTACTTGCAAAAAACGAGTTCCTAAAGCGACAGACTATAGGGGAACATGAGATCAACTGAACTTGTTTAAATTCTGTTCAGAAAGCTGCTAGAAAACAACGGTGGCGGGAAACGGATATACATGACTGTACTATTAATGATGTTTAACACCATTAGATATTTGCTGAATATAGGACGGACTACAGAGTGTTCAGTTATCAGTCTAATAGCAGTTTAAGTATATCCTCGTCTAAGTTATCATCTCTAGTTTACCGTTAGCAATGATCGAAGAGCAAACCCTTATATGTTAATGCACATCATAAAGTGTAATAGGTTTCCGTAAAGTGTGAAGATGAGGTAAATGCTCACATCTGAGGATACATTTACAACTTGCGAGTGTAAATCTTTTAAAGAGCTAGATTACGCTCGTAAAATTCCGTATCTATATATGGTGGCGGCGTAGCCGAGTGGTCGCTCGTCACACCAAAGGTCCGTGTTCGATTCCCGTCACGGGTCCTGCGTGAAGCCTGCTGATCGTGTCTTTCGATGTTGCATTTGTTGCAGCCATGAAATAGTGGCGTTACCCTCCGTAATTAACCACAGGTTACGGGTTGTGAGTTTAATATATTTTATTCCGTAGTGGAAGAGTGAGTGAGTGAGTTTAGTTCTGCGCCGCACTCAGCAATACTCCAGCTATATGGCGGCGGTCTGTAAATAATCTAGTCTGGACCAGACAATCCAGTGATCAACAGCAGGAGCATCGATCTGCGCAATTGGGAACCGATGACATGTGTCAACCAAGTGAGCGAGCCTGACCACCCGATCCCGTTAGTCGCCTCTTACGACAAGCACAGGTTACTGAAGACCAATATTCTAACCCGGACCTTCACGGGTCGTAGTGGAAGAAACACTCTGTAAAAGCAATAAATACACAGCCTTCATATATATAGGTATGAACATCTGATGAACGCATGCCTTCATATATATAAACCTATCTGAATAACATATGCCTTCATAAAGACTTACGTAAACTAATTGCAACGTATATATGATGTATAGATAGTCGTCTGTTGGATCACCTGAAATAAGAATAAAATGAAAATGATTAGTTATGAATATGTACACAATATACAGTCTCTGGATTCATCCCTGTTATACATTACTTGAATTCTGCAAAAAGCGGAAAAAACCCATCTCAGTTCCACACACTGTGCTATTACCCCATCTCTTTTTCAGCCCCTGGATCACACGGCAGCATCGCCCACTCCCAAGACTTCGTCTGCGGCGGCAAACCCGACGGCTTCTACGCCAGCCCCTACGACTGCCAGGAGTATTACATCTGTGCCGGACAGACAGCCTACAAAACCATGTGTGCGGAAGGTCTTGTCTTCAATTCAAACACAGCATTCTGTGACTGGCCGAGAAACTTCCGTTGTACGATCGGTGGCAACACCTACACCCAGGCCCCAGTACAGCACACCCACTGGCCATCAACCCCAAGGCCCATAACCATCACTAACGCGCCCACACACACCCAGGCTCCCGGCAACGTCAGTAAGTGTCCAGGTCAAACGGGTGTTACGTAAGCAGAACTATTACCACTGTGTGGCCGTGTCAGAATCTTAACCGTTGCATGAGCAACGATTGCATGGTCTTCTATCACATAATGGCGAGTGGGTGAGTTTAGTTTTACGCCGCACTCAGTACTATTCCAGGTATATGGCGGCGGTCTGTAAATAATCGAGTCTGGACCAGACAATCCAGTGATCAACAACCTGAGCATCGATCTACGCTGTTGAGATACAATGATATGTGTCAACCAAGTCAGCGAACCTGACCACCCTATCCCGTTAGTCGTCTCTTACGACAAGCACAGGTTACTGAAGATCAATTCTCACCCGGACCTTCACGGGTCCTCTATCTATGTGTAATAGGGTGTGGTAGCCTAGGGGTTTAAGTGGTGTCCCCCGCCGTGATATTGCTGGAATGTTGCTAACAGCGGCGTCAAACTAATCTCATTATACGTGTTTTGTTTCTTATAAGTAATTGAACATGTGCAAATCTATGTCCAGAAACCCGGATGCTTTGTTTCTTAAGAACGAGAGTAAAATCCATACGAAGTGCGCATTTAATTATTATTTAACACGCTCTATGGTATTGACGCCAAATACAACCCAGTATCACATTTCTCACAACTGTCATAAATTTTAACGTTAACGTCAAGGACTGTCATTATTGACGTCACACTCACCTCTCATTACAAAGGTCAGTACAACGCTAAATGTTGATTTGCGTGATATAGAGTGGAGTATGCGCGTGTCTGTTTCATATCGATACAATAATAATATCAATTGCTCTCGTTAGAGAATATGACAAAAGTAGGGGAACTGATGATAGTGAAGATGTATAGCCGGTAAATAATTGTTTATCTGTTCTCAAACTTGGGGATCAATATCCGACTATTCACAAGTTGTGCGGAGCATGCACGAAACCAATCAATTAATTTTATTCAACTTAACATGTTTTGTCTTGATTGTTGTTAACGCCGCGAACATGCTGTTCAAAATTCATTATGCTCTGGGTTTTATGTGCTCTGAAGTTCAGTCAGAGGCATTGTCAATACAGACCTCAATGGAAGCCACATTAAATTCAGTGGATCCCTTACTTTATATAAACCCACGGCATCCATCCATCCCTTTATATAAATGTATGCTGGAATTAAGAGTACTTTCTCACAGAAGCCAGACTGTCAGCCATAGCGTTCATGGAACACCACGTAGTCTAACTTGTTATCGTATTCAAAGAATTATGTGTTTAACTTTCTGTGGTATACATTCGTGAACTCACGCATTTCAGACATACACACTTTCTGTGCCGACAAAGACGACGGCGTGCACACCGACCCGACCGACTGCAAATACTTCTTCGACTGTGCCAACCACAACACCTACAGAATACCTTGTGCTCCCGGGACGGTCTTCAACCCAGCCATCAACAACTGCGACATGGTGGGCAATGTCCCCAGTTGCCAACATTGATAAACTGCAGCACAATCGGTCTGAAATAAACGTTTAGTACAATTATATTGCAAAATGATTTTACTCCTTCACTGCTGTCACGTGATATGTAATGGGTACATTACACGTCAACCATTGTTTATTGCAGAATATTTAAGTGGCCTTAAGGGTACAGTGCACAGCAGAAAAGCGACATTTAATGTCATGTGTTCTGTTTGCAGAATATTTACTTTTCAATGTGGAAAAGAAATTGCCTAAAAATGTTGCTAGGCAACAACACTCATAAAACATGTACCTCCAATATGATCGAATACGCGATAATTTTATATTCTATATCTGTTAAAGATTCAGAGGGCTTTTAGTTCCAACGTTATCTTCTAATGTGTGATAAAGAAGTACGATAGGACACAACTATTATTTGTCATGTACAAAAATACATTTGCGGGTCGATGGTGGGAAATAATAATATGATGGGACTAAATTGGTAGGATGGAGGTGATATGTTCGTTTGTAGTTGAACGCCGCACTCAGCAATATTCCAGCTATATGCCGGCAGTCTGGACAATTCAGTGACCTACGCCTGAGCATCGATTTACGCAACTGGGATGACTTGTGTCAACCAAGTCAGCGAATCTGACCACAAGATCCCCCCCCCCCCCCACACACACACACACACACGCCATGGGTCCTGTTAGTATTATTCCTTTTGGCTCCTTCAAACGAACCTTTGTTGTCAAAGAATGGATTACATATATCTTATATGTGCCATATTGTGACTAGTTTAACGACAGTGATACGTATTTGCGATCAAAATAACATGACCAGGGTCCTGATCCACAAAGTGTTCGTAACGTTACGACCTGTCGTAACTCTATAGTTAATCATAGGCTTTCGAATGTCGTAGCGCTACGAACGCTTTGTGGATTGGGGCCCTGGTCTTGCCTAAATAATCGATTAATGTGACATCGGTATTAAACGCAAGATATACCGGTAGAAATAAATAAAAGCGACAAAATCGTTTCCACATCCGTAATAAATCTCTGCTAAAGTCGATTTGCAATCTCGACTATATCTTGAGCATGTGTTTGTGAGTACTATCATTATATAATGATGATACCAGGCGTTCGTGAAAAGGCGAGCGTATCCTGCCTCACCGATAGCATGAACATACGCAAAAGCTAGTCTATTGTTCTAGGGAAGTCGAAATAGGGAATGAAATCAGACGTCATTTGGTCATTGCTGCGTCAAATCGCGTCCACGTGTCCCCCGTGAAACCTTTGGTATGTTTTACTGGGGACGTGAATGCTGTAACCGTCATAGTATACTTGATAAGAATATCTTTGAAATCTTGGTGAAAAGAGCCTGCTCGATTGTACCTCTTGAACTGTGAAACGTAAACACCAAAGGCTGGAGCGATTGGAATATCGTTCGACATGAAGGTTGAAAGTGTTCTTTGTGTCATTTACGGGCAAATCGGTTGAAGGAAATTCGATATACTTGAAGAATAAGTTGATCTTCTTTGCGTTGTTACCTTCTTTTGATTTTGCCGACCCAAGCAGAAATTCTGATTCATGTGCATAAAGAAACAGATCCGCAAGGAGGGGAGCACAATTGGTGCCCATACGGATGTCTATATCTTTTCTAAATGGTTTGGGGCGGCGGGGTAGCCTGGTGGTTAAAGCGTTCGCTCGTCCCGTCGAAGACCCTGGTTCGAATCCCCACATGGGCACAATGTGTGAAGCCAATTTCTGGTGTTCTCCGCCGTGGTATTGCTGGAATATTGCTAAAAGCAGCGTAAAACCATACTCACTCACTCACTCTAAATGGTCTACCCCAAATGTTGGGGTGTTATCAATCGAGAAGTTTAGCATTTCACTCATTGGTTTCTCAGTTTCTTCTGATGACATTTGCTTTCACTTTGACAAATTGTCCCGAACCTCTGAAGGTTGAATTGCAACTGACGTTATAATTATATTGTGCTTTTGTGGATTTTCGAAAAGCATTTGACTATGTTGATAGGCAAGCCCTTTGGTTTAAACTCTATTCTTTGGGTATTAGTTCCAAATTTCTATCATTTATTAAAAATATATACATAGATGTGTCCTCTTGTGTTAAACTTCCCGGAAATAGGTATTCAGAGTTCTTTTCATCAAATATTAGGTGTAAGGCAAGGGGAAAATTTATCGCCTATATTATTTTCATTGTTTATAAATGATATTGTGTCTGACCTCTCTGCTTGCAATGATATTGGCATGACAGTGTTTTACATCAAGCTATTTATGTTATTATTTGCTGATGATATGGTCTTGTTCAGTGAATCCGTCGAGGGCTTGCAGCGTGGTCTTGGTTTCTTACAGAGATATTGCGACAAGTGGGTATTATGGTGATCAGGTACTAGAAAATGTTAATAGTTTCAAATATTTGGTATTGTCTTCTCAGCAAATGTTAATAGTTTCAAAAAGACTCTATCAGAGCAGGCTATGAAATCCATATTTTCGTTACAACGAATATTGTTGTCCAATCCATATAGCTGCGCAGTATCAAGTTTAAAGCCAGGTACTGCCAATTTTATGCTATGGCTGTTTAGTTCGGGGATTTATGGAAGCGCCAGCTATCGAAATCCATAAAGTTTATCAACGCCATTCTGCGTGCTAAAAGTTTTTGTCCATCAGTGAAATGGGCGTACTGCCATTGATTACCAATAGATTGGTACGCATTGTGAAATATTGGATTAAGATTATCACCTGTGACGGAAACCGATATATAAGCATTATATATAGGGCTCTAGTCGACAATGCTCGGCAGAATCCAACATATACGACATGGGTTACTCTCATTAGAGACTTGTTGTTTCATTATGGATATGGTTTTATCTGGTTACAACAGAAAGTGACTCTAAATTGAACAGCATTTATCAGTGCTTTTAGACAAAGGGTTATTGATATACATTCTCAAATGTGGAAATATAATGTCAGTTCACTTAGTGAAACAATATATATATTTGCTTATCAAATCATCACTTACCATGGAAAAGTATTTATCTCAAATTGATATTATAAACTATAGGGTAGCCTTGACACGACTACGATTATCTTCCTATTCACTTATGATTGAGAAAGGAAGATGGGCTCGACCAAAACTAGCTTTAGAAAACCGATTATGTCCTTTTTTGCAAAAATGACATAGAGGATGAATATCATGTTATCATGTTTATCCTAAGTACTTGACATTTAGACGTCGCTACCTACCTCTGGACGTATACAAGTCTCCAAACATGATGAAGTTTATAAGTCTTTTACAAACTAAAGTTGAAGTATTAACCTTCAACTTAGCCAAATTTGTTTATCATATATTTCAGGTAAAGCAAAACTATAATCTGAATTATCCATGAATGTTTATTTCCTTTTTAGTGCTATCTTCTGTCACGAAAGGTCTTTGCAAGTGGGTTGGGTTGGGTGGGGGGAGGGGGGAGGCAAATGTTGGCAATGCGCTTTTGACAGTATGTATGATGTATTTGTTATGTTGGCCGTTGGCCTATTAAAGGAATAAACAAGTAAACAAGTTATCAGCTTTGTAATCTGGATGCTGATCAGGGCTCGCCGTTCTCTACAGATTGCCATGGTACAGTAGTTTACCTGAATATATAATAATCGGCACTTTCAGAAAGTGGTTGTCAGCATCAGATTATTCTTTATTCATATATTTTCTGAAGCATATACTTCCTACTGTTTGACAAATGTTCCACACGTTAATGTCAACAATTGTTCTTCAAGAAAACATGCATCAATTTGGAATACAACAAAACTGACACGTGGTGTTATAGCAGGTCATCCTCCAAGACAGGCATTTATGACGAGATTAGGCAAATTGTACTCAATAGATTTTGAGATAGAGAATCGCTTTTCAAAATCATCTAAATTGCCAAAGTTTAGCATCTAATCAATATCTAATCAAGGCCACAATTTGAAACGTCGCACACAAAGAAAGTATAGGTGCATGCATACACACGCACAGACACACATACGTGCGCGAGTGAATACCATTTATTTTATGGCGGCCATCAACTTTTATTTTATGGCGGCCATACAAGATTTATAATCTGATTTATACCTTCGAGCGCGTCTTGGTGGGAACTCTTTCAGGAGTCAGTCAGCGTAAATGATTTTCTGTCAGGTGCGTTAAAATGTCTGTCTTCCCACGGGATCTATATGCCTTCATAAGATATGTATGTATTCTTTCTATTAGGTTGATAATAACTTTATCTTCAGGTTTGCATAGTAGCTGTTCCAGACTCTCGGTAATCATGGACGGTGCCAGTGCTTTTCTACTGAGCTGTCTGCTGGCTAATATTCACCCAACCCGTAGTCACAATGTGGTATCGTGTCCAAACGGTATTCTGCAAGATGATCGTAACCTGACTCAGAGTGAAAAACAATGTATATTAAGTTGTTGCTCGGAGGAGTCGTGCACTACTGCCGTGTGGAGACCAAACAGAAATGTGATGAAGTGTTGTCATCTATTTGCCACAGTCTTTGGGTCTGAGAAAGCACCACCATCAGTTGCCTTAGTGCGCCTGGTGTATCATACAACAGTGATCTACATCAAGAACATTGGAAGTAGATCTTGCAGGGAAGTGTGTCCATCCAAAAAAGTGTTTCCATTTAACAATACCCATCTGACCGCAAGGCAGGGACAT
Organism: Haliotis rubra; assembly: GCF_003918875.1. Lineage (NCBI taxonomy): Eukaryota > Metazoa > Mollusca > Gastropoda > Lepetellida > Haliotidae > Haliotis > Haliotis rubra. Next base: position 523,583 of record NW_025767036.1, on the reverse strand, counting down.
GACGCGTACGAGACACCGGCTGCTGGACTGTCATATGCTGACTCAACTAAATCCGTTGGCCGTTTACGAATATGCAAACCTCCATCACTCTTCCAAAAGCACGGTAACACACAAGAACTGAGGATAAATGTTCTGTGTGCACAAAGAGACCCAAACAACAATTACCAACTGTATATATTCTCCTTCCAGCGACACAGTCTTACACGCTTGGAAGTGAGGCCCTTCGAGGCTTCATCTAAGACCTTATTGTTTGACTCCAGGAGGAATGTAGTGATTCTGTCGACAAAATCAGGAATTATTTATAAGAGATGCTTAACCGGGAGTCCTCCCCGTGTTGTTGTGGAGACGGGTGTTGCTTTAAAATATCTTCTAAACGATGCCATATCAGGTGACATAATATACACAACTAAAACATCGCAACCATCTGTGTACGTAGTCAGGACAACAGGTCGGCTTATAAAACTAGCAACTTTCAATACACAAGTGCGTGGGGCTGCAATTGACATTAGCACAAAACAGCTGTTCTTTATTCTGGTGAATCAAACGAGACTATGCCAAGTACGCTACAACGTCAGAAGAAATATTCATAATCAGACAGCATGTCATGGGTATGTCACAGCCACTCCCTGTACTCCTGTTACCTGTATATCAGCAGCCCATAACAGGATCATGTGGTGTTGCAAAAATGTAGCTCATTTGTATATCTACTTCTTAAAAACGAAGCGGTGGAAGAAGATCAACCTTCGTGGCACCGATTGCTCCGATATTATCATCGTTGGTACCTTTCTGCATGTTGTTAGAACAGGAACTGTTGACGTATATAACACACGTGGACGACTAAAACTAACATATCCTTATCCAATAGGAGGAACAATTGTTGCTGGATAAGGAATTGCAGTTTAAGTACACTCTTCAAAAAAAGAAACGCATAGGTGACTTTTGAGAATATTAGACTCATGTAGCTGCATCCAAAACATTACAAATATATTTTTTTCTTTCCAAAACGTCATCTTTGTGTGATTGTAAACAGCTTCAGCGCCAAAACGCGGCAATTTTAACTTTTCCCCTTGTTTCAGAAGCGTTTGAAGAAATATTCGCTAAAACGTCACCAAGAAAACATACAAAGCACAAAGCACGTGCAAGTAAGCGGAAAAGCATGCGGTATCGATCACTATAAAAGGGCAAACGTTGTGTTTAATTTTGTCATTCGTTTTTACCTGGAAAAGAGGAAATCATCATGCCACGACTAAGTGCCGCCAATCGAAATATCACCAGAGGCCGCTCAACGTTCATCAGAGCACTATATCTCGCCTTTGGGATCGTTTCCTGCAAACCATTTCCGCCAAAGATCGCCCGAGATGCGGCTGTCCAAGAGCTACCACCCAAGCCCAGGACCGCTACATCCGGTTTGCTCACTTGCGTCATCGTCTTGCCACAACTGACCAAACTGTCAGGAATCGATTGTGTGAAGTGGGGATTCGACCAAGAAGGCCAGTTATCGCCCCTGTTTTGAGAGACTTCATCGGCGCAAACGCGTGCGATGGTGTCGTAGAGTCCGGAACTGGAACCTTAGAAACTGGAGGCGATTCTGGTTCAGTGATGAATCACGATTTCTTCTTCATCGGCGAGATGGAAGACAGCGTGTTTACCGTCAGAGAAATGAACGTTTTGCCCCTAATTACATTCGATAGGTCAACAGATTCGGTGGAGACAGTGTCATGGTGTTGGGTGCAATTTCCAGTACACAAAGATCTGATTTAGTGGTGGTTCTAGGGAATTTGACAGCAAATCGGCACACCAACGAAATCCTTGCACGTCACATGGTTAGACAGAGGGAGTTGTTCCAGCATGACAACGCTACTTCACATACAGCACGCGTCACGGTCCGCTACCTTGCCAATTCTTACATCAATGTCTTGCCATGGCTTTCCTGATCACCAGATCTAAACCTGATAGAACGCCTATGATGACCTATGATCAAAACACGCTTCAGACACTTACAACTGGTCATCGCATTGCAGGAAGAGTGGGGAAGAATTCCGCAAGATCGAATTCGTCGACTTATCCAGTCTGTGCCGAGACGGTGCCGAGGAGTAATCGCTGCCAAAGGTGGCCATACAAAGTACTGACTTTCGTGGACTCAAGTAAACAGAAACACAACAAGGCCACTGTTGTGTTGGCGAACTCTTTGTCTATAGATGTGTCAATTTTCACCCTTTTACCATTAAAATTACATGAAATATTTGCTCTTAAACTAACGCAATAAATCCTTCTAAAAATGGCTTATGCGTTTCCATATTTGAAAAGTGTACATGCATTTTTTTGTTGTGTCATTACTCATCCCAAAGTGCAATTCCCATAAAGTCCTTTTGCAATTAATGATCTACATCAAACAATGTATGATTGACACTGAAACAGTCAATATTTGTTCAAAACAATATATACTCTCCCCAAAAAGAAACGCATATAGGAATTTCAACTGTATTTTTATGTTTATTTTGAAACATCTTGTAGGCTTCATGAGTCAATGAAATATAGCGAAATTGCACACTGGGAACTTATCCGTCTTTGCACCAACTAGAGGAAAGTCAGTTTGAGTGTCACATGGAGACGTGTGGTGGCGCTGAAGTCAATACGTCGTGTGACCACCGTGGGCATCCAGAACTGCACGGCATCGCCTCGGCATCGAACGAATAAGTCTCAGAATCTCGTGTTGCCGAATCCCAGCCCACTCTGCCTGTAGTGCCTGTGCGAGTTGCTGAAGTGTCTGGGGCTGAGGGTTACGGCGTCGCACCTGTCTGTCCAGGGCATCCCACAGAAGTTCGATCGGGTTTAAGTCCGGTGATCTTGAGGGCCAGGGGAGCACATTGATGTTGTGATTCTGTCTCTAGTGTGACGTGCTGTGTGGGGCCTGGCATTGTCCTGTTGAAACAACTCCCTCTGGCGATCAATGATTGGAAGGAGGTGTGGGCGTAGGATTTCGTCACAGTACCGTTGATCTGTCAGGTTGCCCTGGATCATCACCAAATCACTTCTCCTACGGCAGGTGATCGCTCCCCACTTCATAACACTGGTCCGGCCGAATCTGTCCACCTGGGGAACGCAAGCGTCGGCGAAACGTTCACGTCGACGTCTGTACACCCGCATTCTTGCATCGCGTCGTTCCAATAGAAATCGTGATTCATCACTGAACCAGATTCTACGCCAATTCGGTAGGTTCCAGGCCTGAACGTTGGTGCACCATTGAACTCGATGTCGACGATGTTGTTGTAGAAGCACAGGGCCAAAATAAGGTCTTCTGGCACATAAACCAGCCTCTCTTAACCTGTTCCTGACGGTCTGTGCAGAAAGCCTCCTCAATCCGGGTATTTGTCGAGCGGTACTGGTCGCCGTAGCTGTTCGATGACGCAGGTGATGTACCCGGATGTAGCGATCCTGCGCCGCAGTGGTCGCTCGAGGTCGCCCACTACGAGGGGCATCTGCTACCGCTTTCTGCCGGCGATATCTCTCCCAGAGCCGTGAAATGGTGCTTTGGTGAACATTCATGCGTCGGGCAACTGCACGTTGAGACTGGCCAGCTTCAAGCAAACCAATGGCGATATGACGGTTGGCTTCACTGAGACGTGGCATTTTGCGTTCGTCAACAATATTCCAAATACAGTGAATAATCGACAGACAGCGATCAACCTTTTATACCCATCATTGAGACTATCTGATCCCCAACTTTCACGTGCATTACATGTGAATTGTGTATTCTGTGACACTACACGCCGAAATTGAAAATCATGCTGTTAAATACGGGTATTTTACGGATGGTGCGTTCTGTTGTGATGTTTCAAAACATAAACACCATAGGACTCATAAACAGAGCAAAACCTTTTGTAAAATGAAAATTCATGTTTTAATTAATTGCTACATGAAATTGCTATTTTCATGATGCGTTTCCTTTTGGGAGAGTATATTAAGAATGACTCCATTAGTCCCCACCGGTTGGTCAAGGTTGACGTTGAATTGTCTATCACCTCTGTTTATCCCACCTTCAGTCAAACCCATTGTTGGTATTGTTTGTTGTCGAGCTGTCAGAGTCTGAATGGCATTATATGTGAGCACCACATACAGTCAATATCGAGAAAAGGTACATATAGAAAACTACATTAGTAGGAAAACTGGGTTAAATTATAGCGTAAGTTAAATTATAGCGTAAGGGGGGCAGGGGCTTCATAACAGGATATTCAAACTATACGTACCACATGTAGAATAACTGTCTACCAGATAGTCTTGTAGCACATTGTTTCACTTGCTCTACTACGGGACAACTTCTTGACCGGGGTTACCGTTCATCGTAGCGCTAGATACATTGGGTAGGCACCGTGGTTGGTGCTAAATATGTTGGGTAGGCTCTGATTGGCGGAGACGTCCGTCATCAGTAGGTGAACTTTGACCCATGTCAGAGGTCGTTCTAGAGCACTATATAAGTGACCTGGCTCTCTGGATTCAGTGTCTAGCTTTCGGTCATCCGAGCATCAGGTAATATCTCTGTCCCGAGGTCCTGTTTCAGGATCATTCCCTCCCCGTTTGCAGAGTGGAATGTTAGGTTTCATGTAGGGGGATGCTAAGTTCTGTATATTCGTGTTAGGTCGGGTTGGGGGAAAAGTAGAAGTAGGAAACGGAATAGGTATTAAGCTTTAGACTTTGGGTAATGTCCAGTTAAACGGGGTTGGTTTGGGGTGGCTTTTCAGAAGAAGTTTCTCTATGGATTGTTGAGATGGGGAAGTTAGGTTCCTGTTAAACTAGTGTTAGGTCGGGTTGGGGGAGAATTAGGAGTAGGAAACGGAATAGGAATTAGGTTATAGACTTTGGGTAATGTCCAGTTAGACGGGGTTGGTTTCGGGAGGTTCTATTTTGAAGAGGTTATTGGGGTTTGGTGTTTTTTTTTCTCACAAAGCTGTTTTTTTTAATTATGTGAGAGAGAAGTGTAGTTTACAGACTGTTAAGTTTTTGTTGTCTTTTGTAATAAATTATTATCAGTGTTATCTTGTGTCTGTTATTTCCCAATAGGCTTTATGCCCGATTTACGAACTGGTCACTGAGTTTTGAGTAGAGAACAGATTAACCCGAACGCACCCCTATAAAAATAAAAGTACACAACGCAAAGTCCAAACAAGGTTGATTAAACATCATGTTCCTACACACTATGTAACTTAACTCAGCTGTCACTGGCCGTGATTGTCTACTGAGAACCACGCCTATTACAGATTTGGTGCCCTGACCCGGATCGGGATGTAATAAAGTTAGGGAAATAAAATAATTTGCACATTTATATAGCAGGATAGTAATTAGTAAACAATGTAACTTAATTGATTTAGTGTAGTTTTTTTTGCATAAGATTAATTTGGGAGGTTATTTGAGTAGTTCGTGGTTATTTTCAGCATGGATCAGTTCGACTTGTTTTCACTATCCAACGCTGGTTTCTCATCCAGTGAGCAGCCTGGTAATTTGAATCAGACGCATGTTATTCCTCCTGTGTCTGTAGCTACACGTCCAATGCAGTTTGTTACGTCCACACCTAATGTTCTTCCAGTGAATAGAGAGGATGAAGGTTGGGGGGTTGGAGTAGATATTGGAGTAGCTGACTCACAGAGTGCGACAGCGACTGGTTCAGTCCAACAGCCATTTCCGGGTTTGAATTTTGGTCGGATGGAGGATAGTGCAGCGTTTGATAGTGGAAGGATAGATAGTAGGTCCGTTCGTTTCAATTTAACAAGTCGGCATTTGGAAACCTTAACCAAGACATGATGGGTATCCCGTCAGCTAGTCTGGGTTTGGACCCAAGGCCACTTATACCACAGCCTTTAGGTTTAGGATCGGCTGGAAATGAGACATATCATAGCGATCCAGCTGGATCTTTGCTTGCTAGTGGGTCATCTCGACTCTCACGAAGGGAAGTTAGACCTGATTGTTTTGATGGGAAATCTTGTGACTGGCAGGATTATGTGGTACACTTTGAACAGGTTGCCAATTGGAATAGGTGGTCTGATAGCGAGAGAGCTCAACAATTGACAATGTGTCTCAGAGGTGATGCTCAAAGGTTACTCAGTAGCTTAACTATGGGTCAGCTCAATAGTTATTTCTGCCGTTAAGAACGTTCTGACACAAAGGTTTAATCCTAGAGAACGGTGTTTAGCTTACAGGAGTTTAGAAATCGTAAACAAGGCAGGGATGAATCGGTCACTGATTATGGGTGTCAGCTAAGGAGGTTAGCACATCTGGCATATCCAGATATTCCATGCGTGTCCATGGAGGTTCATTTGATCGACCAATTTTTGACTGGGTTGACAAACTTTAACATGAAGAAACATATTGCTTTCTCTTACCCTAGGACTCTAGACCAAGTCCAAACAAGGTTGATTACACATCATGTTCCTACACACTATGTAACTTAACTCAGCTGTCACTGGCCATGATTGTCTTCTGAGAACCACGACTATTACACTTTGATGAAAACAAAAAAAAGAACTGCAATTCAACGTTGTTCGTCACACCGACTTCTAAATGCCACTCAAAGAAGTTATCTGCCATCTTCATGGAGACGAGGCAGTCTCAGCCATCAACATTGATAGACGAATTAGAACTTAATCTCGGTTAATGGTCTTCCAGGACTTGGATGATCCTTTGCTTCACTGGTGACCCCACGTCTACAAGTCGACTAATAACATATGGTTAATGTTCAAGTTAGCACCGATGTTGCGTCAGAACACCTCTGCCATGTACATGCCAGTAACTACGTCTTGTGAGGACAAGAAAGGTTAGTTTCTAGTAGTGTCATGTATTTTTAATTATTTCACGCCGATGGCCGCTTGTTTCACTACATGGGTGCAAAGACGTAAGTCCGTTGTTGGCTTTACCCGACTTGATTTGGCTGGAATAGTGCAATCAGTGTCTCAATACAGTATCAAGCCACTAAAGTAAATGCTTCAAGCAATCATAAGCATCGATCTACGCAATTGGGACACAATAATATGCATCAGGAACCGCCCACAACGGTTTGCTAAAAACAGGCCTACTCCGAATCCTGAAGGGAAGTAACACAAGCACTTACCGTGACTGTCTTTATATCCATGATGGTATGTCTTGTACTTTTTCTTGGTTAGAATTGAGCCTGAATCATCCACGCTATTTTCGATTAAACGACATATGCAAAAATATCACTTCAGGTTCTTGTAAGTCAATCGAGCAGTTTAGTACATTTAGCATTTTTATTATTCCTAATATCATAGACGGCCTCGGAAATCATATGAGCACAGACCGGAGACTGGAAGATCATACTAAAAGATGGTATAGTCCGTTTGATTTCATTTGACACCGATGAATTTCTTACAAATACAAAATCTAATAAATGCAACAAAACAAACTTTGAACAGTCACATACCAACAATTTTGGACACCCGAATAAAAAAGTTGTTTAACAAACCATCATTATGTTGTTGTCACTTTTCGCTATTTTTTACGAGGGGAACCTTTTCGCTGATAAAAACATTTTATACTTCAAAAGAGGCAGCAGTAGGCTTTCGTAGTCGCAGACTAAACTGGTCAGCACATAAATAATACATGAACCTAACCCGATCCAATATGTTATTTAACATTCTGAATTTATTCAGTATAAGGCCACAGGCCCAAGTACAATATGAATGCAAGAATATATGATAAAAGCGTTGTGCTTCACACCGAAGGCCCATGTTCGACGGCCCAGATACAACGTTGAAACTGTTGGAATATTGCTAAAAGCGACGCTAAATCAAACTTACTCACTCACAATATATATATAAAACGATTGAAATAATTAAACATAAACCAAAGTTTAGGTGACGTATGTCATTATTTGCGACAGAAATTTGCTTAGGTTGAAACGTTTGCCCTCTTTACAGCGTACAATGTCCATCATGTACAGCCTAGAGATCCTGATTACATCCGTATACGCTGTTTGTGTTTGTTCATTGTGCACCCCACGCCGGGTGAAGGCTAAACATGTAGACTGTTTGTAAGCGGATTTCTAGAGCCCTCTCGCGTTAATTAAGCACAACTATCATGTTCTGTTTTCAAGCTTGCTAGGCTGAATGGACAACCATGTCTTTGATGTACGTCGAATCAACAAAACATCGCATACGGACTGCTGTCGGAAACGAAACCTGCATGAATAAAAAGCTGTCGAGAACTTCAAAATCCAAACGATTTTTTTCATTCACTGCATTGTGTACAGGTGTTCTCTGTATACGTGGAGGTTGTTCAAGCTATAGGGAGTTGGGATTAGGCGGGTGTCACGAATGGTCAAGTCGTCTAAGGCAACAGAAACCTGTAAATGTGGGTTCGAATCCCATTTTACCTCGTTTATGTTTCTAGGTTTGGCATCACCATGCCTTCTGGAACCTGCATCACGTTGGACTCTCCTCCCATATCAAGCTAATAAGCCTTGACATAACTCTAAAATTGTTCAAAGAGACGTTAAAACAAGCTCACTAAGTCGCCCCTTCGAATCTATGATGGCGGGTTCAAGACCTGTTTTTTCAGTATGATAACTGTTTGTACATGTTAGTTAACATCCCACATCAAACTTACACTGCGTGATAAAACTTGAATACTGTTCAAAGCGGTGTTACACCTAACTCTAAATTTCATCATACACAAAGGACTTTGAACTCTTACCGACCCGTGAAGATCCCTGTTAGAATATATCTTAAGCAACCCATGCTTGTCGTAAGAGACGACTCACGGGATCGGGTGTTCAGGCTCTTTCACTTGGTTGACACATATCATCGTATCCCAATTGCGCAGATCGAAGTTCATGCTGTTGATCACTGGGTTGTCTGGTCCAGACTCGAATATTTACAGACCGCCGCCATATAGCTGGAATATTGCTGAGTGCGGCGTATAACTAAACTCACTCACTCACTAAACACTTATCAGGATGGCACCGATGCCAGAAACTGAGTACTCATGGAATCCTGTCGAGGTGGAGTTGACGTTTTAGTTTCAGATGTCGAAACCAGGTTCTCACAAACAATAAACATGTAATCCAAATTAAACGAAACTAGTATTAAGAGCCTGCTTGTCGTCATCCGCAAGCATACTCTGAACAAACATTAATCTATCGAAACAAAACAGTGGTCAAAAAACACATGTCATGCTTTTGCAAGTATCCAAAGACGTTAACGCGACATAACGTAAAGTGGTTCTCCGTTTAAGGTCGATCAGTGACACGTAATTTGGTTAACTGATGCCTCTCTCTGTATGTTGCGTGTTCCTGCAACAGCATGTTACATGGGTGACCACTAGTTGTGTTTCTTGTGTACCGCATTTAAAAACGTCTAACATCTTCAGAATAACTGATGTACGGTTCATTTGAACACGAGTCCATATGATATGCATGTTGATACAGGAAGGTGATTCCTTCACTACATATTATGGTCAGACTCGTGAAGTCCGGGTCCAGATTCGATTATTAACAGACCGCCGCCATGTAGCTGGAATATTGCTGAGTGCGGCGTAAAACTAAACACACTCACTCACTGTTATGGTCAATGCCTGACCAGTACCCGTATGTGATAAGAGTGTCGAGACGATGCGGCTTCACAGCAAGCAATGTAAGTTTTACTCTCTGTTTCCAAATATGTTCTGAAATCTCCAGTTCTATGGTGACACGGCGTCAAGCTGTACGTTGAATGACACAAGTATGCAATGACTGTCCCTGTGACAATTCGGTATTTAATGCTATTTGGGATGAACGTTAAAATGTTCCCAAAATGTCACAAGTTCACGGTCATCAGCGAAACGTGCACGTTGGGGATTACCTAGTGGTGACACGGTTGTGTTGGGAGCTAATCCCAGCAATTAACTTTCTAACAATGCCATGATTATTTAGTAGGCCTCATCTGAATCCCGTGACCACACTAAAACAGACAAACTATGCTGGCAGCTGTAGTATAGATTTGCTGGCTTACTACATCATAGGATAGCAAACCGTCTTCACGTTCAAATGCCTTTTCTGCACGTCATCATTTGAAGCGAATAATTATAACATAGAAATTCAATACATACACTGTATTCCTTATTCATCATAACTGTTTACATTCCTTATTCTCAAAAAAGTTTGAATTAAAATTTACGTATATTAGCAACAGTGAGTTTAATGGACAGATCAATAAGAATATTATAAACTGTAAAAAATTGTCGATCGTGTCTTTGAATATCTTTACCGTCGGTATATGACTCGACTGACCAGCCTTCTCTTTGGATGGGTTTGGCGGATGTATGTTCGTGAAACAAGTTTGACTTCGAATTAACATCTATTTCACAACAGACAGGGCAATCAATGTCACACAATACCTTAAAATAAAGCTACACTGAAGTATCACTTTCACCGCCATTTGACGGTGTTCCTGAACAAATATTCCACAACAACACTTTCTTTGAGCATGCGCAGCACGTGAGAAAGGTGATTAAGCTGTGAACGCGCAAATATTTGACGCTCCCTCCTCCAGTTGAAGGTAAAAAGAGATGGTAAGATCCTATTCGCACCCATTTCCCTTCAGGTGATCAGGATCTTCTGTTAAGGAAAACAGAGGTGGGGAGAGAGCATAACCCAGAGGCACTCCGGTCTACGACGGGGATCAGTTGAAGATTCCTCCCTGAAGTAGTGATTCCTTGTCTTTCAAAGATGTCGTGCATTGGATATTTAATAGCGGCTTCTTTGTTGGCTCTCTGTGCAAAAGAAGGTGAGAACCTGTATACAGTGAAACTTGGTTAATCTGGAGGATTGTCTTTAGGGAAAGTCTACATTTATACACTGGAAGTGCTACCATGTGGATTGACGGGACTGTATACTGTCATGGCGTTACAGGGTTTCAGAATTTCAGAATCATAACCAATCTTATGTTTGATCTGTTGCACAACAATAACTAGTGTCGACATTCAAATGATAGGGCACCTTCTGGAAAGGCTGCTTATACCTATTAGTCAGTGCGTGTATTTTATAAGCAATATGGTCTAAAGTATAATCATTACGGATGCTGGTATAGTCATACCTGCTATAATTTACAGGGGGGAAATGATATTAAGTGCATGTCCAAAAGAGTCTGAGATTCATTTTCGCAAAATACTTCTGATTTTCAGGTTCAATTCGGTCAAAACACTGGGTGGGTGTGTTTCCTGCCTGACGTAGCACAAACGTACTCAGCTCATGACAACAGCATCTAAAACAAATGTGAAACACAACTTTGCACTGATGCATCATTAACGTCATTAGCAAAAGAGTCATCATCTATGTCTATTGACCTGAAATGACACGTTGATCCATCACACTGTAATTACAAGTGGCCTATGCCGCTCAGATTGAATTAACAAGTACTACAAACGCGAAGGTCGTGCCATTCGTTGACCACACATGACAACTGTACATTGAATGCGACACCAGTACTTCAAGCACGCTATAGTCAAACAGTTCCAGCATTTGACATTTGATGAAGAAGTAATGTTCGTGTATCGTCTCACACCTAGAAGGTAGCATCGATAGAAAAGTTTTTTTGTTGGATTACGTTGGACTCGATATGATATGAGCAGGTTGTGTGTCTATAAGTCACGATAGAGGAGATGTCATATATAATGCAATTATTCACTAGGCTTCCTGGTCGAAATTTCATTCAAAGTTCTTCACGGTATATCTTGCGGACAGCTAAACTAAACATAAGTTCTATAGAAACATTAACTTATTTATTACATCTAGTGCATTTGAACGGGAACTAATGATTAGCGATAGCTCACTAATGTGTCGAGGTAGTTCTACCTTCAGCTTTATGCTGTGGTTTAAACTTTATACTGTGGAGCAACTCATTATCCACATCTATAACCCTTGCAAGAAACTTGTGTTTGACGGACCAGATCAGTGCTTCAGGTAACTGGTTCAGACAGATCAAGGGTGAAGGTTAGCCCACGATCAGCAGATCCTATCATGACAAAGGGGCTGTATAAAGCTTCACGAATTACTGTTACTCTCAAATAATTTAAACGTGTACCCCTTTCATTAACAGTTTTAGATCAATTTCAGCAAGGGGCTCAGCGATAAATGATGATTGATGAGTTCGTGCTTTAAAAACCCGGGCTGGATTCTGGACATTAGTTCAGTGAGTGGAGCCTTTCCCGTTGTGATATTGCTGGGGGATATCTAGAAGCAGTGTAAACTTAAACTGACATTCCATTCCAGTGGCCTCGCAGAACTTCAACGTGGTTTGCTACTACACCAACTGGTCACAATACAGGTTGGGGACGGGGCAGTTCTTTCCCGAGGACATTGATCCTTTCCTGTGCACCCACATCATCTATTCCTTCGCCTTCCTTCAGGGCAACATCCTGATCCCGACTGAGTGGAATGACGACACGGAGTTTCCCCCAGGCTTGTAAGTTTCATGAAATAATGGATGGGCAACATCTTCAGTGTTGTCTTACTCCGTGTTTAAGGAACAATACCTTACTAGCAGTTGATGTGTATGAACTGAAACACCCCGTGGACATTTGGTGTCAATGTCACTTGCCGGCAGATATTCAAGACATTCTGTATCATGTATAATTTATGTCAAAACTGTTTTACTGCATAATTTGTTATCCCCCAGAGGATTTCTGTTTTCCATAACGACCTCCATTTTCGTAAAGATAACTCTCTCCAGATAGTCACGCGATATAAAGACGCCATCAAATATGGACTGATTCAGGAATATGCTTTATCTCTAATATTTGCGAAGACGGATTAATTGACTGGTAGCTGACAACTATACTTGTTGGTTGTTGGTGATAGTGGCAATATTTTCAGGATGAACTGGCCTTTAAAGACTTCTTGCTTCTTTCTACATGATTCATGTGAAGATATAAAGTGCTTCGTTCCTGAAGCTGAGAGAATTTTAATGATCGCAATGAATTAATTGTTTTAAACTTAAAGCCATAAAAGGTTGACATAAGAGCATTTTTGCTAATAGTTGATGACATTCAGTCCCTATGAAACAAGAACTAACCCGAACGTATTCAGCACAAACTTTTGAGCAACGTTACGTCTTTTTTTGCAAGATACGGTAGAATGATGAGTCTAAAAGAGCGGAATCCAAACCTGAAGGTCCTGCTTGCTGTTGGAGGATGGAGCATGGGAACTCAGACTTTCTCGGCAATGGCTTCCACAGCCTCCAGCAGGCAGGAGTTCGTGTCCTCGACTATCAACTTCCTACGAAGCAGAGACTTTGACGGCCTTGACCTTGACTGGGAATACCCCGGATGGGGACCACGGGGAAGTCCGCCAGAGGACAAGCGCCGTTTTACGTTATTATGTCGGGTAAGAGTTTGTCAATAGACACGTGTTATTTATAACAACTTTTAAGATGCCTACTTTTGAAGATGCTGATTTTATAAAGGCTGATGGTCGACATCTTCCATCCTAGGATCTGAGGCGAGGATTTGAAGCCGATGCGAGGGACACTGGTCTGCCCGTCTCCAACTGACAGCAGCAGTAGCGGCGAGTCCCGCCATTGTGGATAGCGGATATGAAGTTCCTGAATTATCTGAGTGAGTTAGTTGCGAGGTTGACAATGGCACTGGTTCAGATATACCATGCTGTGTGCGCAGAGTGAGCACCCTAATGTAAGCAGATGAAGTTTTACGCCACGTGTAGTAAATTGACGGACACGCTTATGAGGAACTGACGGATCCATCGAACCTTTCTGAGTCCGGATGCCTGTATATATTTGTTGACATGCTTATAACGAAGTACGGTTATAATGATTTATAATTGGTTCGTTGTAACCGTAATTTAATGTATTTCCACCACAGAACCTGAGGAACACCAAACATGGCCTACACACATTAACCATGAGGAGAATCGAACCGGGTGTTTGGCATGGCAAATGGCCGCTTGAACCTTTACGCTAACCCACCGTCCCTTGATTTACAGAAAATATATTTCCAGGAAACGCCATGAACTAAATATGAAACAATAACTTTCGCGAACACCTGGTATCGTCACTATTTCATAGTGATTCATTAATACAAACTCTGTCATATAGTATCGCATGGTGACAATCACTGATTGCCTGGTCCAGACTCGATTTGTTTACAAACAACATCGTACAGCTGTAATACTGCTGAAACAAATATATACTCATAATATAGTCACAATTGTACAATCGACTCTGCGTTCAGCAGATATTTCTTATGGATGTGGACAGGGTTAGCTTCTATGTACAACCACATTGTGTGATAAAGCAGCTGTTCAGAAATGTAGAGATCCTTGAAAACATACGGAACGTTTTGGCGTGTTAATGATACAAACAATGAAAGAGGGCTGTGGGGTAGCCCAGTGGTTAAAGCGTTCGCTCGTCGATTCCCCACAGGGATCCAATGTGTGAAGCCCATTTCTGGCGTCCCCCGCCATGATATTGCTGGAGTTTTGCTTAAAGTGGCGTAAAACTAAACTTACTCAATCACACTCACAGAAACAATTTAATAATTTCAGGTACTTGGACATCATAAACATCATGTCCTACGACCTCCACGGCGCCTGGGACCCCGTCACTGGTCACAACAGCCCGCTCTACGATGACGGGTCTATCTTGAACGTGGTACGTCTTCAACTAGGCTAGAGGTTCAGTCTTTGTGTCGTATGTGTCAATACTTCTTAGCCGATCGTTAGAGCTACTAATCTTTGTGGTCTATCTTCATTTGTTTAAACTCAGTCCACAAATTGAATGGCATTGATTTCTGCGAGTAATGGCTGCAATATGGCTGAGATTGGATGAATGGTTGGTTTCCTTTTCCTTTCCTTTCGAGACAATAAAATCACGTTTCATTTTCACCAGAATTCTTACCATGCGATTATGTGACAAGACAACTTCTTTAGTGTAGTTTCCTCGGTTTTACCAACCAAGAATATGTGTGACAACCAAATTACACGTCTAAAACTCTAGAACTAGCAGGAATCTAACGAAGTGATTGTTTTATTTATTGGTATCATTGGGTGGGTGGGTGGTGAGGTTCTTGTGGGTTTTATGCTTTGCTTTTTGTCACTGTCGTTTGCTATATAGCTTAGTCAAAATACGGCGGTTTTCACAAAATATATTTAGTGGTTCCTTTGAGTTCATTTTACGTGGTTTACTGTACACAACCAGTGTTTTTATTTAACAGTAAAATTAATTACTCGTTTCCCTTTGGTTGAAACCTTAATCCAAATAGACCCTGTAAAAGGACTGACCTCAACTGTTTGACTTTTACAGAACTATACCGCAAATTATTGGAATCAAAAGGGTGCTCCGAAGTCAAAGATTGCCGTTGGCATGCCAATGTATGGGCGGTCCTTCACACTGGCAAACCCCCAAAACAACGGCATCGGGGCCCCTGTGACAGAAGGAGGGAGACCTGGGCCTATCTCAGGAGAGAGAGGCATTCTTCTCTTCTATGAGGTAGGATAATGACATGAAGTAATGGAACAACGATTGATCCTTCAGAGAGGATATTGTGAATATGTTTTATTTTTATTGTAGTTTTGAAGATTATCAGTGCTGTGACTCCTAGTCAGTGAGTGCATTTAGTTTTACGCCGCACTCAGCAATATTCCAGCTATATGGCGGCGGTCTGTAAATAATCGAGTCTGCACCAGACAATCCAGTGATCAACAGCATGAACATCGATCTACGCAACTGGGATACGATGCCATGTGTCAACCAAGTCAGCGAGTCTGACCACCCAATCCCGTTAGTCGCCTCTTACGACAAGCATGGGTTACTGAAGATCAATTCTAAGCCGAATCTTCACGGGTGACTCACTCGTAACTGTAACGACTTTGCACAAATATAACTGAACTCAAATTGTATCCATGTAGGGAATGATCAAATGTTATTCTTTGGTTTGACGAACGTAAACTTCTCCTACTGCGAAAATCCGAGTTCAGCAAGACATGCTTGCCGTAAGAGGCGACTACGGTCGCTGACGTTGTGGATGTCTGCCATCCTATTCAAGTTACGTAGACGAGATTATTTATAGGCCACGTTCATATGTCTGGAACACAGCTGACAGCGACGTTAAACAATAAACAAACAAAACCCTGTTTAACTGACATGATTTCAAAACAATCCATTCTTAATTCATATCACGATATAATATGTACCTGTATTAAGGTATGATGTCAAATACCTGTATATCTCGCAGCACTGATGGCTCGATAATATGCTCCTTAAAACGGACACCTGACTCGATCCATATTATTATAGTTATTTTCTCTACAAATTTGCATTTTGTATTTTATGAATGTACTTTTTAGTATTCTCCGCCCTTTAATTTAATATTGTTCATATAGGGACACTTTTATCTCGTTGGTCTTAATAACCACAAATTGCAATATACTGTTATATTATGCGCTTCCGTTGTATGCAATAAGTAATACTGAAGCAAATAATTATCTTCTTCTATAATCAATGAAGCCCGAGATTTTACTCTGAGATTTAAGTGATGGGTTATTCAATCATTTTCGAACAACTTTTGATAAAACGCCATTCCCTAGAGTGCGGATATTGAGTGAGTGAGTGAGTGAGTTTGGTTTTACGCCGCTTTTAGCAATATTCCAGCAATATCACGGCGGGGGACACCAGAAATGGGCTTAACACATTGTACCCATGTGGGGAATCGAACCCGGGTCTTCGGCGTGACGAGCGAACGCCTTAACCACTAGGCTACCCCACCGCCCCGAGCGGATATTGAACATAAACACAATGAGACAGTGTGAACATTACGTATACTCAGTTCATTACAAAAAGACGAGCACTGTCTTCATTTCTATGAAGATATGTTATCTATTCTGAGATAGTTGAAACATAATATAAAAATCACGATGCAGTGTTACGAAGACTATAGTCGTGTTGCCGCACCCCAGTGACAACCACACGCTGGTGACGTTACGTTACCGGCCGTACAGGGTCAGCGTGGGGTGTCACGATACATATATATTTGTACCTGTCTTACCTGTGTATGGGCGGATGCTTTACCTGACCTCCATGTTTATAGACACCTTTCCGTGTACCTGACGACACGTTGCTACATCAAAGGCGGACAGGTAGACGCTAGTTAGTAATCTCCTCGCGAGCATCACTGAATTCTGTCCCGAACAAGGGAGAAGAGGATTCCTTCTGTATCCCTACCTGATCATAGTTTAAGCGCACGTAGATACACTGCTTTGTGTTATTTAAAGCCTGTTGTTTTATGTTATATATGATAGTGTACCTGTTACTGCTCCCCCCCAAAAAAAAATCATCCTGGTATATTTTTTATTACATATTTACAATTTATTGAAAAAAATATATCTATTTGTTATCTGTTTAGGGGTTTGTTTTTTAATAAACCATGTTTCTTTTTAAAATTTTGTAGGTCGTACTTCATTAATATATCATGTAATTTATTCACCTTCTTTCACCTTCGTCTAGCAACACTCTTAGTTTGTTGCTCTTTGTCAATCTAAACCTCAGCCATGTAATTAGTGCCCCGGTCGAAATTGTTTTCCGGATATTCTCTTGTTGTTAGGTTAGCGTAAACATAATAGTTTGAGTAGCATATACTCATGCCAATAATGGTTGTCACCCCCTTAAATTTTTTCATTGGAGAGGGGGTGTGGGGTAGGTGTGTGGTGTTGGGGTGGGGAGGGGGTGACAACCATTATTGGCATGAGTATATATGGTGATGAGTCTGGTTCTCATTTAATAGCAAATATATTCAATAGGTAAGGTATTTGTCTATGGTTCTCCTTTTCCCTGTGTTTTCCTTTTCTTTTTTGCCCTGAATTTGCGTTTGTTTTCTCAAATTTCCACGATGTTATTATCATGTTAATACCATAGCACACTCAGCAAAAAACAATTCAAGTGAAATTTACTTCAGCTAAGTTTATTAAAGATTCGTTTTGTGAGTAGGTGATCTACGTTATAATATGTAAACCCCAAACTGGTGCAAAGCCTTTTAAACTTTACAGTTTCAGAAAATAGTGAGTGAGTGAGTTTAGTTTTACGCCGAACTCAGCAATATTCCAGCTACATGGCGGCGGTCTGTTAATAATCGAGTCTGGACCAGACAATCCAGGGATCAACAGCATGAGCATCTATCTGCGCAATTGGGAACCGATGACATGTGTCAACCCGATCCCGTTAGTCGCCTCTCACGACAAGCATGGGTTACTGAAGGTTCATTCTAACCCGGACCTTCACGGGTTTCAGAAAAGAAACAGCATATTTAGTGAAAAATCGGTCGTATAGTGTTTATATTGTATCTGCCTTGTTTATGTTTGTTGTTTTTCTTAACGCTGCACACAGCTTAGCAACTATTTGACGAAGGACTGTACATAATTGAGTCTGGACCAGACAATACAGTGATCAACAGCATGAGCAAAAGCATCGGCCTACGCAACTGGGACACTATGACATGTATCAACCAAGTCACCAAGTCTGACCACCCTATCCAGTTAGCCGCCTCTTACGAAAAGCATAGGTTGCTAAAGACCAATTCTAAGCCGGATAGTCACGATTCCTCTTGCTGTATGAGGCTGGAGATGCGAAATACACGTTTGCCAAAATAGATGGCCTGACATTTCATCATATTATTGTATATAGCAACGCCATTTAACGGCTGTGCTGAGTTAAATCACGAACCTGTCTTTTTCAGTGCATATTAAGGTGTGAATATATATCTATGATGTGTGTGTATTTATATATGAACAAACATACACAAGAAAGTACACACCTGGTATTTAAGGATTATTTATAAAAAAACAACCACGTAATTATTTTGAAAAGTGTCAACCATGTAGATAATGTGTGTGTATTTTACGTGTGTGTGTCGGTGTGTGTGTGTGTGTTGACATTCAGCCGCAGTAGTCTTCTGCAAGGAGAGGTACTAAGTCCACCATCATTATTCCAGCTGTGCTCTGGGGTACTGAACAGCTACACACTGAAGTATTCAGACGCCCTCCAGGTGCCGTACAGCTACAGCGGAGATCAATGGGTGGGATACGACGACAAGTCCAGCATCACAAATAAGGTAAAGGGAGATAACTCGGGTTGCGTTAAACGTAGTCTTCGCACACAGCCTTCCGTGAACATTGAAAAAACCAATGCCAGCAAAACACATTCAAATTCAGTTTAAGTAGAATATACTTCTACTGTCATTAGTTTAATTTGAAAATGGACATGTCAACGTTACATTGTAGTGAATGTTGCGTTACATTTTGAATATATAAAGGGTATGGGCACATGTTTATCACTATTCTAAGACCTACATGTATACCCCATTTTATTCAGATTCTCGACAGTCAACAGACAATTTTTCAGTGTACTAAATTGGAAGAATGTCAACATTCACTCTATTGCTTTTGTTTATAAAAACGTGTACCTCTTCGTATACACAACTTAATTAAAGATTTCTATTTTCTCGTTATCAATTTTATTTCAAATCAGTTGTAATGTGGGACATTTGGCCTTTGATAGTGGATACAAAATATGTCTGTCTGTTGATTTGTACAAATTCCATTTTTACATTGAAGTCACAAATGAACACACACAAACTCTGTATGAGTGTTTATTATCAATTTCAAATTACGACCTCAGTGATTTTGCTAAGCATTACTCGTCCGAACTTTACTTTTATTCAGACAATTTAAAAATAGAAACAAAATTTGTACCAGCTGAAATTTTGTTGCCATCTACACCCGCAGATAATGTTTCACTCATATTGGTGCACAACCCTGTGCACTTAAAGGAACCCACAAATCCGTTGGTAGTTTTCCCAGATGGTGGCCACATGAATACGTGCAAACATCTAGTTGCGGATACAGCAACGTGCAGTAAACTTGGACAAAGTACTGTGACTATGTATCCCAGTCCGCCCAGCTGTGAATGGGTGCCTCGAAAGGATGGGAGAGCCACAATAACTCGGTACGCCTAGTGGCTGCATGAGTTGTATGATCCCCAGGGAGTTGAGATTGATAATACGATGTGCCGTTGAGATTGAGCATGTACTAGTTACGTGGATATGTACGCTGTATAAACATCCTATCCTATCCTAATAGTTGTGAAGGATTTTGCTTTAACACTCCCTTGGATGCTGTATGTTTTCCTTGAAATGACCGGGGCGGTGGGGTAGCCGCCCGGAGAGCGGAAGGTTAGAGCGTTGGCGTCGTCAAAAGACGCCGAATGGTACTTGTTGGGGCCTTCGCTCCCCACATGGGCAACAATGTGTTAAGTCCCATTTCTGGTGTCCTTCCGCCGTGATATTGCTGGAATATTGCTATAAAACCAAAGCGGCGTACAAAACTACACAAACGCTCAGTCAGTCAGTCAGTCCTTGAAATGATAATTATAGTCTGTGCTCAGACCGATTAGTTACACGTGCATGACGTGTTTCAGATGAACTGGCTGATGCGACAGGGGTTCGGCGGCGGGATGGTGTGGGCTGTGGACCAGGATGACTTTTCGGGGGTATCGTGCGGTGAGAAATACCCCCTGATGAATGTAATCAAGAGCTGTCTTCTTGACAGAGACGGGTACGTTGGTTATGTTTGTAATACAAAGCGTCGCGGGTTCGATCCCAGGCCGCGTCATATCAAAAGATATATTATGGTACTTGTTGTTCCCTGCCTGCTGCTCGGCTTTAATGAGTACAACAAGGACTGGTCGGCTTGGAGTCAGTATAGAGTGTCTGAGTGAGGTATTCATGCTTAACTTCGGCATGGTATCTCAGTGAGCTAGCACTATGAAAAAAAAGAAGCACACATACACACGCATGTACATCGTCATATGATCGAACTATTCTTAAGTACGACGTTAAACCCCATTCACCTCGCCTACTTAATAAATTATAAACAAATAACCTATAACCATGACTATTTGGAAAATGTAAACATCACCATAACATGAAACCTGAACTATTCTCATGCATCATTATTTAGGTCAGCAGTAAACAAATCCTGTCGTATTGCTTATGGTCTCAGTGGGGCGGTGGGGTAGCCTAACGGTTAAATCGTTTGCTCGTCACGCCGAAGGCCCGGGTTCGAATCCCCACATGGGTACAATGTGTGAAGCCCATTTCTGGTGTCCCCCGCCGTGATGTTGCTGGAATATTGCTAAAAGCGACGTAAAACCATACTCAGTCAGTCAGTCATGGTCCAGTTGTCTAAATAAGCAAATCACAAGCGTATATCGGAAAACAATTATCTATATTTAGGACGGACGATGGGAAAATACCTTCTCCATTCCATGATATACAAGATTTGAGTGGACATACAATTCTATTATCATCATATTATCAATATTTATGATCATATTTGTACTTTGACAGTTGTAACGAGTTCAGTTAAAAGCGGACAAACTGACAAAATCGAGATCCATGCCCTAGCATGAGCTTAAAACATTATTGAGAAGCCAGATTCGTTAGACAAAAGATGTCATTATTTTCACAAGTGTATTCTGCTTAATGTCATTTATTCGCAGTTCAGAGCTGCTTTCTTGTCTCTCAGGATCTGGTGATCGTTGGCTCTAACCCAGTAGTCGCCCCGACTCGTGTTGTTTGGTTTACCTGTCATAGACATACTGCAGTATGACGTACATGCAGTTGAAATATTAAACGTAATCATTCCCACACAGACACATATACATACACAGTCTAACTCACTCACGTAAGCAACATTAGTTATCGACGTTACTATATTTCAGGTGGGGCGGTGGGGTAGCCTAGTGGTTGAAGCGAAGGCCCGGGTTCGATTCCCCACTTTGGTAAAATGTGTGAAGCCCATTTCTGGTGTCCTCCGCCGTAAAGCCAAAACGATGACCTTCCTCGGAAGCGACTTGTTTTGTAAATCAAGGATTAAGAGATGATGATGATGATGATAGTGATGATGAAGCGACTTGTTTTGTAAATCAAGGATTAAGAGATGATGATGATGATGATGATGATGATGATGATGATGATGATGATCCTTAACTTCTTACAGGACAACCTGTTCAGGAAATGTAGTCACAAGGCCTCCGGTGACAACACGGCCAACCACCCGTAGACCCACCACCCGTAGACCCACAACACGAAGACCCACCACAAGAAGACCTACGACCCGTAGACCCACCACCCGTAGACCCACAACACGAAGACCCACCACAAGAAGACCTACCACCCGTAGACCTACCACAAGAAGACCCACAACACGAAGACCCACCACAAGAAGACCTACCACCCGTAGACCCACCACCCGCAGACCAACCACACGAAGGCCAACTACCCGTAGACCCACCACACGAAGGCCAACTACCCGTCGACCGGATCCCCCTATCGGTGGTAAGTGTGGTATTTCTAGTGTGAAACAAACCCACATATATTCCTTGAATTCCCTCCCTCTACACAAGGAGGCCACCGATACCCACTCGTAAGAGTCGCAATTCGGCATGCAGATTTCGGTTCCTGAAACTTATAGTTCAAATCCGGTTCGCCCCGACTAAGATTCTAGGTTTGTCGGCATCTTATCCTTGAGAGTCAGTGTGGGAAATAGCCACTGGCTAACTAAATCCAGTCGGGCCAGTAAATCTACACAGCCATTGGCCCGACTGGCTAATTTCATGGGGTCATTTTGTAAATGCATCACACTTTTAAGTCATGCAAGATTATGGCCTGATAAACAATGGTCATCATATTAGCAGCTTAATGATGAAACCCGTGTCATGCCGACAATATCCTATTCTCATCTATTTTTGTAATATTTTGCTTAGTTTCTACATTCAAATTTCGGGCTAATGAAATATTTTGTGGGCTAGTAACTTTTAAACATAGCTTGACCGACTGGCTAGCAAAATTTGGAAACTATTTCGCACACTGCTTGAGAGTGTGGACCACACTCTGGCTGTAAACATTAGGTTTATACGGAGTACTGGACACCTGTCACCATGCCGGATGTTCGTGCCAATGACATGATGACGAAAAATAGTAAAACAATATATTTTGAGAAAATATTAATATTTTGGGATAAGATTTCAAAATTAAAATTATTTTTAAGCTTTATTGCCGACATGCAATAATTCTGTTGAAGCCAGGGCACCAAAGCACGTTTGGACATTCATGAAAATCCGGCTCAAGTTCCAAAACAAAAAGGTGTTGGACAATAGGTGACGTCACTAGGGTGCAGCTTAAGATCACAGAATATTCCTGACGTCTCAAGTTATAGACATCACCTACTGCTATGAGACAGAATAGAATTTGAATCTTGATTAAAACATCCTTCAATATCATTAATTCAGATCGTAGTTCTAGCTGCCAGTAAAGATCAGAGGACGTTGCAAGTCACGTGAGAACATTACGCAAACTCTGACCGACCACTGGAATCAAAAACAAGATGGCGACATAAGTCAGTCGGAAGGCAGCTACCTCGAGCAATACGGCCCTAGTTTCAAATAAGAAATTAAACTTCTTTCAAGACTACGCTTTGACATAAATTATGTCAAGGTTTTCGATTCCAAATGTGAAAACTCAAGAAAAGTGAGTACCGGATAAGTTCAAGGGCGGTGTGTAGCCTAGTGGTTAAAGCGTTCGTTCGCACGCCACGCCGAAGGCCCGGGTTCGATTACCCACATGGGTACAATGTGTGAAGCCCATTTCTGATGTCCCCGCCGTGATGTTGCTGGAATATTGCTAAAAGCGGTGTAAAACTAAACTCACTCACCCACTCACTCTTCAGATCAGGTATGTCGAGATCCGTGAAGATCCGGGTCAGAATTGATCTTCAGCAACTCATGCTTGTCAGAGGCGACTAACGGGATCGGGTGGTCAGACTCCCAGTGTTCTAAAAAAGTAATAAAAAGAACACATTGTCCCTTTAACAAACTGTTCTTGCCACTTTAAAAGGATAGAATTACTATACATCCAGGGATTTAGCATTCACTACAGCCTTGGAACAAGGCTAGGTGACTCTGAGCTTACCTGAAATAAATGTGTTTGTTTAAGTTGAACTGACAATCATTAGTTCTGAGTGGTGTTGTCTATTTCAGGAAACATCTGTGAGGGCGAAATCGTGGCCTGGGTGCCTGACCCCTTCGTGTGCACGTCCTACCACATCTGCGTATTCGGCATCGACTACCCCTTCGACTGTCCCCCCGGGACGGGCTATAACGCTACCGTGAGACTATGTGACTTCATTGGCCAGGTTTCAACGTGCAGATTTTAAACGAGTGGATCTCTTCGTTGGACACGGATTGCCATTTGTGTAAACATTGAAAAAACACATTGCCGCAAAGAAAGATCTGGTTTCACTGACTTACATAACTGAAGTTTTAGTGGCTGTATGCATTAACATATCTGATAGACTGATAAATCATTATTTCATTTTATAACATTTGTACCCCACGAACTTTTCGATGTTACAGTTTTTGAATAAAAATATTTTGAAAAAAGTGTTTTTTATTTCTGTGGAAACAGAAATCTGTGAAGTATATACTGAACAGGTTAACGTTTATCTGACTGTTTGGTGACTGTTGTATATTTCAAGTAGTTTGTATGTCATAAAGACATTTTGTGAGTTTCTGGACTTCAATAATTTGCATGAATGTGTTCATGTGACCAAGGTGGCTGAACAATTTCTAACTTGAACTAAAACCAATTTCACTAAATTATCTGTACCCATGTTGGTGACACATAGATTTGAGAGGAGATTAGATCAAACTGGCATGTATCAAATAAACTATCATGATACAGACCGTGTTTGATTTTACGCTGCATTCACCAAATATTTCAGTTAAATCTTATAAAGTCAGTCCCAAGTGAGGAAAACAAAGCGACAAATCGTTAACGTTCACCGTGTTCATGAAACCCACGGGCTTGGTTATTGTGGTGGCAAACCAAGGCTCATAATCCAATTAATTCTGGGATTCGAACAAAGGACTAGTGGGCCAAGGCAGTTTAGCATCTTGAACCACATGGCCTCTAAACCATTAAAACAATCTATAGGTCCTGTGTACATAAATCCCGATGCCTTGCATCAGACAACAAAACACCCATAAGAGGCACGGGATAAAATACAATATGAGGTGCACACGTTCAAAGCAGGCAGTTTTGTATGTATTTCAATGAACATGGGCATTCGTCAGGATTAACAAGGACGAAACAGCGAACTCTGACAGATCAACTATAAATATATCACAGTAAGAAAGAAGCACGTCAGATTTTTACAATGAACGTTTCAGGATTGACATAGAACGTGCATTATACATAAATGCATTTTTTCGTTATCTGTCACACTTCCTGCAAATACATATAAAAAAATATACATGTATACTTCCTTTCAAAAGTTTAGACTCACTGAAAACACTCACTATATAAGCATGTGCAAATATCGTGCTTGTGAACAGCTGCGTTTTGGTGTAAAATTTGTTAAGAATTCACCAATTTTCACTGATTTGTATCATTTATTGAACTCATGACAATAATCTTTTCAACGTTACGAATTTGTTTTACAATACATTAGTTCATGTGTGAACAGTACCTCTAAACAGTATGGAATATTTTGCCAAAATTAGTTTAGAACATTTGCCTGAAGTAAGTGGCTATATTTACACTAGTAAGTCTAAACTTTTGAAAGTCAGTATATAATAAAGTATTGGTAGAAGAATGTGCTCAGTTCAGATCAACGGTTAAATATGTTTGTTAGTCGATGAAATTCATTGATCGTTTTTCGTAACAAATTTATTGCATGTTTATACGCAAAATGCTTTTGAAGAGCAGCTTCTGGCCTGGAAACGAATGCAACTTGAAAATATATTTTATACTGATGGTGCATTTTTGTTTCTCGAATGGTGACAACGGCAGGTGTGATTGAAATATGCTTGTAATGTAGACCTGGTGTCGTTGTATAAAATATATACAAGCATCAACATAAATATCCTGTTGTTATTATGATTTTTTAAAGGTCAACATATAGGTTTTATGATACTGTTATCTCCGTATCGTCAAGGATTGACGTTGAAATAACATCACCATCCGCATGTTCAAATATTCTCCGCTTACAGCGGCAAAGGGAAAACACGCCACCCTGTTCTCCCTTTGTTGTGAAATAGACTCGTCCCAAGGGGCCGTATAACACCTGATACAGCCTAATGTGGAATGTTTTTTATATGCGTTGAATTGCGTAATTCAAATAAGCCGTCCCATGGCTTTGATGGGAAAACGAATTCGAGATAAAGAAGCATTAAGGCAAAGATAGGGCACCTGGTTTGTAACAATACCGTGTTGAGTATTAAGCAATTAGAAGAGACAATGCACAACTCGTGTCCAGGTCTACGGGGTGGGATTGGGGTTCAAGGGTCGTCGGGAATTGAAGCATGGATTGGGGGTGGTTGCATTTATAAAACAGAAACCTAAAGACAGAATTCATGATTACAGGAATAATGACGCTAAAATCACACAGTGTCGAACAGTTGATTATCGTAGTGAATGAAGCTTTAACTGTTGCAAAAAAAATCTGTTACACAGCGAAATGAGAGGCAAATATATTAGCGGGATTCAAAGTTCAGTAATACACATCGTTATTATTTTTTGTAGTAAATATATACAACACAATGAACATCGTTCTGGGTTTGTTTTTGTTTTGTTGTTGCTTTATTTTGAGGGTTTTTTTGTGTTTGTTTTTTATATATACAAAAGTCATCATTAATGAAAATATTTCATATCTTTAGCATACTTACAACGTGACCCGAATATCACTATTATTTAACATCCGGTGGAACGAGTCAGATAAAATCGCCTTTCAAACACATAATACGCCCCCTGTATAACACTAGATGCCTCCCCGATATTGCACTTATTTCCTCCATATAGAAACAGAATTTACTGTCAGTTTCTTTCTCCAAACGAGCTGTTGTACGTTCTCATATACCTATATAGAATAAACACGTAAAATATGAAAGAAACGCACCTGTCATCCACCCTACATGTGTTACAATCGGTATACTTTCTCATATACCCATATAGAATATCCATGTAAAAATATGAAAGAAATGAACATTTAATCCACCTCACATGTGTTACAATCGGTATACTTTCTCATATACCCATATAGAATATTCATGTAAAAATATGAAAGAAATGCACCTGAAATCCACCTCACATGTGTTACAATCGGTATACTTTCTCATATACCCATATAGAATATCCCTGTAAAATATGAAAGAAACGCACCTGCCTTCATCCCACGTGTTACAATCGGTGTACACGTTCTCATATACCCATATAGAATATTCATGTAAAATATGAAAGAAATGCACCTGTCATCCACCCCACATGTGTTATGTCACGATATGGCTGAAATATTGCCGATGTGACTTTAAATCTTAACTCACTCACATGTGTTACAATCGTCATACTTTCTCATATACCCATATAGAATATCCATGTAAAACATTTTGTGTGGATATTTCATGTTTAAGTGCGTGTGACCCTTTAATCACCATCACACAAGGTCGTAAACTTCAAGTGTTGATCACATTAATACAGAGAACATACGCAAACACTTTAATCAACAACAATACAACACTTTAATCAACAACAATACAACACTTTAATCAACAACAATACAACACTTTAATCAGCTACTATACAACACTTTAATCAACAATAATACAACACTTTAATCAACAATAATACAACAATAATACAACACTTTAATCAACAATAATACAACACTTTAATCAACAACAATACAACACTTTAATCAGCTACTATACAACAAGAACAACCTAATGTCAGTATCAGAACATAGGTACACGAATCTTTTGTCGTGGCTGGAAATAAAACCATTCTTAAAGACATCAGTGCTTACGCAAAATACACAGAGTTGCTCAACATAGTACTATTAAACTGACCCCAGGCAAAATGGACGATCATTCACGCCTGAAAATTACTGCACTACTACTTTGCCTGTAACCCACTATGGATATGGTTTTGGTGGTCAAGACTTATTATTCTGTGGCGTTACAGTTGTAAATATTAGAATCGCTTGCTACTTTTGACATGTATTGTAAGACATATCGTATGTACATGTCCCGGAATACTAAAAACACATAATCAAAGTATCACTTTACACATACGCTAACATTTACAAACACTGAATTCGTCACGATATGGCTGAGATATTGCCGATGTGACGTTAAATATTAACTCACTCACTACAAACACTGAAGATGTCATACAGACGAACATGAACTACAGGTAATTTATATAAAGACAAAAACGGAGCAAAGCAATAAATGGTGATGTATTCCATGGCGATGCATACTGAGCAAAACACTTAGGGATAATTAATATTCTGGGGATTTGTGGAAAGAGTTTTGTCGCTTCTATTTCATTTTTTAAACCAAGACTTAGCAAATAATTTCATAAAAACATGACCCAAAATATCGTTGATCCCTGGCATGTTTAATATATTTGATCATTATATATATTTGATTTAAGAGCATCATTACTGTGTTTTGTCTTCTAATATTTGTGGGTACAATGTGTGAAGCTCATTTCTGGCGTCCCCGCCGTGATATTGCTGGAATATTGCCAAAAGCGGCGTAAAACCAAACTCACTCACTCACTCTAACATTTGTTTCTAAGATGTTGCTAACACAATCGCGTTTTCATAACGTTTCTAATTTGTCTGTTAAAATGCAGTTTTTCAATTTATTTTGTTTAGCCATGCTGTATATGTCAATCCTTTACCTGTTTCACAGTTTAACGATGGTGGAATAGATATGGTATATTACATAATATATACTGAAATTTACTATCCATGTAGTCCGGTGATATTTCAGTGTATATTGACATGTGTTCCCGGCAACGCCTGCGTGGTGATTGATTGCAATGAACACCGATAGGCAATATTTGACCACGTCCAGTAGACATATCTGATTATACCCTGGAATTGACGCTTTAAATAAGTGTTCGTGTGGAACACTGTGCGAGATGGATCCTACTGTCATGGTAACAACCTATGAATCTGAACATGGCACATGGCACCAATCTTATACCCAGGTATGGAAAGATGTTTGTTGTGGGGTGAAGAGTGCGCAATCCCTTACAAAAGGACATGGTAAAATAACACAGTGCCTTAAGAAATATAAGACAATCCCGCGATCGTGGCTCTCAAGCACCATCATGTGCTTGTTTGGAAGCACATAACTGAACCAATGTTTGATTAGGTTTTACTGGTAATAATGGGTTCTACAAAGACTATAATGTTTTTCTCAAATTAACTGTCATGGAAATTTATTATTCAGATCAATGTACTTTGAATACGTTATAGTAAAGTGACTAGATGTTGCTATACAGAAAAGTGATAATAAACAGACAAGAAGGCGTCGTTTCTCTGTGTGCATTCAAGGCAAGATACCAAAGTCTCCGGTCAAATGTTTTTGTTTTCATACATAGACACATCTATTGTTAGTTTTCGTTCATTTTTAAATTCACACATATACATTTTTGTTTGAGTATTATCAAAAGCAAACTGGTAGTACATTGGCGATTATTGGGTGTGCAAAGAAAAGTTCCAACTTCATATAATTAAATGTTGGATAAAGAAGGTAATAGGCAACGACAGAACCTAAACATAACACTTCCAGTGAAGACGGACACCTTATATTCAGCAGGTATATAGTATGACAATATTGTACAAAAATGTGATCGGTGGGGTAACTGAAAATATGTCTCATGGAAACTAAGGTATACCGAATTTGGGCTTGTCATGCCTTGCATTGAAAAGTAAAATTAATCTTTCTATAACTGCAAAGTACACTTTTTTAACATTATTTTAAAGTTGATCGAAATTATATGTATTAACCAATATATTTATTTTCAAGGAAATGATTTTAATATCAAATTTATTCATGAATTCATTGTTTTCAGTACAATAATAAAATAATATTCTTCTCCTTGCTCCACACTATCGGTGAATCGCGATTAATATAGTGCCAGGATATGAATATCGTATAAAGGATGGTCGTGTAGCGATGTTCTATAGTATGACTCGATGCATTCAACAAATGAGTAATCTATGGATTACTTTGGGTGTTTTTCTGTTTCGTGGGTCTTAACCTGGACTCGCTACATTAATAGATTTATAGACACGCTATCTTTATAGCTGACTCAATGTTTTTGTCATTGATATTGTAAGGAACCAAGTCATTCACATTTTATTTGCCTTTGGATAACCACACCTGTATTGACACCTGTGTGGCGTGCAGGTGCTAAAACCATTATCATAGGCGTGAAAACGTTAGAACAGAATAAATAAAGAATTTGTGAGCTACAATACAAAATGAATATTATTATCTCACCCAGAGTCTACTATGTTTCCCATTTTTGTGGAATATTACTATTTACGTGCCAACAGTTAAGTGTTTCTGTAGTGCAGAACATCTTCTTGAGGCTATTTCATGCTTTTTCTAAACGTATCTCTACAGTTCTGAATCATAAATGTTCACTCAACAATACAGAAAATTCATGACATCACCACGTTAAATGACAGGTGCTCCGAAAAAAACTGACAAGAGCCCTAACGAACATTTGTATTAATGTGCACATTTTAGTCCTTGGGAAACCTATTCTGTCAACAATTAAGCACGTTTCACGCAATATACACAGTTTGCACAAATCCCAAGAAACACCGATGGCTGAGCACGCACGCAAATTGCCGGGAATAGAAAGTTTATCATCGGAAATAGGTACTGAACTAAAAGCTACGAACATTATCTACACGTTACAAGGTTGGAAACACTAGCCGAGATATTGCAAGCTTCAGGTGCCAAATACAACTGTGGTACATGTGCCGAATACATTTGAATATAATTATGTTTCAAAATATCTCATCTCATTTCAATATAGCCACGCCTTGTAGTTTTCATTTTCTGCCACCATCAAATATGGGCGTTAAGTTTCATTTGCCCGAGAGTTTACAATTCGATTCCAAAAGATCATGTATTATATAAATTGATAAAACTATGTATAGTAAAATTAATTAAAAATAGTAGTTTTAGAAATTAAGTCACACCTCAATCGCAATTAATGAGGGCACAGAGAAAGTGATATAACCAGTTTTGTATATTTTGTTCCTATACGATGTTGTAGTCGGCTACGTCAGAGGCATCTGTCTCCAGCGCATGCGCACCGTCACGTATGTATTATTTCCGAGGAGCTGTTATAAATCGCCGTTGCTGCGCAAAACACAATTATTTTAAATTTCTTGTGCTACATTTTTGTTAGGGTTCTAATTGAATTGAAGTTTTAATTGAACAGTGATGATGCCACATCGTATTTCAGAATACATTAGTGAAGTCATCGGTATATTATAGTAAACCAATATTTGATTTATTCGCCCATTAAAGATGTATTATTCCTTTAAGCAAATATTTTATTACAAAAAAATCACTTGAACTAGATGTTCCTGTTTCAAACTGATGAAACCCTATTTTTACTATCGTATTAAATAAGTCAAGCTTTTAGAATCACTGCAAGTACTGTCCAAGTGTCCACTGCACATTGACGCACTGCAAAAACTAACAACGATACCGGCACCACGCACGTACACCTCCCTAATATAGACACATTTACGAAACTGTTGATTATTAATGCATAAATGCAGTGAGAATTAAACCGAAACGAAAGCGGAAAAATAGAGGAATGTTTTTAACAAAACTGAGCAAATTTTCTATACTCCTTTTGGGATAATATTCCTAATATCCCTCAGACAGAACTATGAATGTCTGATTGACAGAAATATTAATGGTTGTGTGCATTCCCACTCCTGTTGCTACATGAACGGAACACCCTCAAGTTGTCTCATCACTATAATTTAAAGAAATACTGTAAACATGTGGTGGTATATGAGCTTTTCCCCTTCACGGTTACCATAATCACCAATAATTTAGTTTTGCTCAGTAACAAGAAAAAATGAAGTTCAACATACATAAGAGAAGGTTTACAGAAAAAGGGTTTCTTTCCTGTGTTTGCCTTCTCCTGTACGTTCATGGTAAGGTTCAATACGATAAGCTGCTGTCTCATCAGAGATGACATGTGGAGCGCGTTCTTCACTTCTGTTTATAGACAGTGCTAAACCTGGATGCTGCACCAGCGATAAACAGAAATACCTCCTTTCTTGACAGCATGTTAAACAGCTTTCATGAATTTCCCCAGTTCCATTTTCAGATAGGTTCACATTTGTAAATCTATAAAATATAGATATGTGACACGTAAATGATAGTATTCGTGCTTTGCACACGAGTCATCTAATAATGCAATATATGAATGTGAAACTGTTGTTAACGGTATCCAATTACAATGAGATAAATATTGTGAATATTACATCAATCATATCATAGACTAAACCATCGTGATGTATTTACCGAGAGACAAAAGTAGTTTTGATCATGTTCCTGTTTAATCATATCATAGACTAAAACTATCGTGATGAATTTACTGAAAGGCAAAAGTCATGGTGATAACGTTCCTGTTTAGTCATATCAGAATTTTTCAGGATCATGTAGCTGAAAACTCCCTTTTACACATCCAGTAATGTGTATTGGTGATTGTTAACCAAATACCAGAATATTTCTGAAGTTTCGTTTTTTCAAATTTCTCAGTACGGTTTTGCGTTTATACAGACGTTTGGTGATGTGTTATTTCCTATCCAGTAAAATATGTTTAACTGTAAGAGATAACAAAACCTCGAGGAAGACTTTCTTTTGACTGAGAATGCAATACATGTAACGCTAGCTGGGGTTTAGTTTACTCTGTACATAGAAGATTGATCAATCTGTTGAGCAATATAGTCCATATCATCATTCATATTCTTAAACACTTTCAATTTCCAATATACACGACCATACACAGTTACCTTCCTTTGATAATAAACAGGAGCAATATCTGCCTGTGCTGCAATGAGAAATAATGGCACCGAAACAAGTCTTGAATCATAGCTGTTGCATTTTATACAATTTATGTATTAATTTCTCAGGTAAATAAAACATTTAAAAATGCCACATGAACACGTACCCTGCATATAAATATTGACGCCAGCGTGATACTAAAATCGAATCGAACAGACCACACACGTATCTGCTTCATGAGATCTGGCGACGAATGAATACAGTGCATGTATTTTTTAAACAAAATGTTCATAATTAATTACATTGAAAATTTAAGCATACATATCGCACGCTACAAAAGCAGGATTAACGCAAAACTGTACGAAAACTCGTACATCGAAAATAACCGACAACATACACACGCCAAATGTTTTCATGAAAAATATCCTTGCACCTAAAAAAGCATAAACATAACCCACTTTGACAACACCTTTCACAAACGCAGTATATTATTTCCGTATTGTCATTAATTTGAATGACCCGTTGATATTCGGACATTTTTTGTAAACCTTTGACTCTGGAAATTTTCCACAACGCACTAATGCGTTATTTTAATTATATCTTTCAATAAAACCCATAAACCCACAATACGGTATTTTCTATCAGTAGGATAATGAAAAGGGAAGACGATCATATAAACACCCCCGCCCTTCACCCCCACTCTTAGCCGCGAGAGGGGCAAGAAACCCCGTCTTTCCCCTAACCCGTCTCACTGCCTGCCTCGCGCAGTGGAAAATGATAGTCATGACGTCACGCGCGGAGCATTATGGGATGGAGAATGAGCTGGGCCGAGATAAACTGAGCGTCGTCAACAAAGGTCGCGTTTCACATTGTTCGGCTCGCACATTATGGAACTATCGAACATGGGGGAACGAGTTTTTGCTGCCGAGTGCATCACAAAAAAGAGGATACGTCGGGTAGGTGGCTATGTATCCCAGTTTCCTTGCGCGAGTCGATTTAGCGAAGGCACCCTCCATGATAGTGTCTAATCGTCCTCGTGTTTTGATTTCAGGGAAGGACTGAGTACTTCGTCAAATGGAAAGGCTGGTCTGTTAAGTAAGTAGCTATCACCTATTTTCGTGGGGTACTGGGTTCGTTGTTGCTTGTGCACACGGGCTCAACGCTGTTCTTTGTTATGTTGCAGACACAATACATGGGAGCCAGCTGAAAACATTCTAGATCTGCGTTTAATCGAAGCTTTCAAAAATAGGTAGGTTGATTTTGTGAGATTATAATGGCCGTTCTGAATATTCAAGTCGCGCTGTCGTATTGCTCTGGCGAGTAATTTGTTCACCTGATAATGTTTGTAATTTGATCCGCTTTGTGATTGTCTACAGTCAGAGGGACAACCCGCCGACTGGCTTAAAACGGGGACCAAAACCAAAGAAACAGAAATTGCAGGTAAATATTGTAGAATATTTGAATTGTTTGGTTTTTTTCAACTTTCACATTTGAAATTTCAATGTTGTTGAAGCTAAGATTAAACAATTCAGGGGTCGTGACATTTGTTGCATATTTTAGAAATTCCACAGAAATGATTGTTGATGCATATTATATGCGCGAACGTTCACTTGCGTAACGTAAATGTTCAGTCTTGTTTACGGATGTGTAGGAGTACATGATTATATATATATATATATATGTGTGTGTGTGTGTGTGTGTAGATATGTATATATATAAATATATATTGATATATAGATATAGATATATAAATATAGACAGATTATATATATATATGTGTGTGTGTATGTATGTATAGATGTGTATATATATATATATATATATATATAAATATAGACAGATTATATAGATATATGTACAGATATATATTGTTTGTTGTGTATATATTAAGACACTTAACTCAATAGTTCTTGTTATTTTTAAGGTTTGTGTTTACAAGCTCAGTATTAAAATTTTGTTGAGTGGTTTCAGCAACGCTCTTTTCTACTTCTATCACACTGACGTTCATAGTATTTTTTCATATTTCCACAAATATGTCATTCATTTGTTTCCCTTTTAATATATTTGTAACTTGAGATACACAAATAATGTACAAATTAACTTTCGTGATGGGAATACGACTTTACAGTTTCCTATAAACAATGTTTATGTGTTGCAATTTGTGCGTGTTGTATTTAGATATATTTACACGACAAGTGTTAATGAAATTATTAAACTCGTTCAGGTTTTTGCCTAACGTAAAGGTCAAACAATTAATATGTCAAACGTATGCAGCTTGCATGAGAGAGTGCTTTAATTGGGTTTATATATATGCTACATCCGCTATCACACCCAAACCCTCGCCCCATCGACGCTACATATGGCTGAATGGATGCCCTCTGTTTAAACTTTAACTAACCCCTCACAAAACAACTCCCCAGTACATACTACTCAATGTGGCATTGTCGCGTTGTGGTATTTACATTGACGTATTCACATTGACGTTGTGGGTGAATATTACTCAATATCACACCCGGAATTTTCACGTTGACTTAGGGAATGATTGTTGTGTACTTTTATAAGCCCGTAGAACCTGCTAACTGTTACCGTGACAACTGTAGTTCGTTTATTTTCATATTATTTGAAGCGGCCTTTACAAAACACGCTTTTTCATTCAGTCATCTGCGCCGTACGCCTATTAATGTCCGTTGTCCTTGCAATCCTTGGTTCAGAACTAGATTTCATGTGTGTGAATACTACTCTCTGTCGTAAACATAAACGATATGTCAGTTATGACTTAATGCATAGCCATGTGTCACAATGTTTAATCATTAGCGTTTGTTTAAAAACAAGCGATATGAGCAAGAAAGGTGTTTTATATATGTATTAAGTTTTGAACGTATCTTATTCTGACAGTAACCCATTACAAACAACGCAATTGTGACAAACGAGAAAACCCGAGCACTTAAATTAATGTGAAAAGTCCAATTGTGTTTGAAACGAATTTGTGTTTTGTGATGACGAAATTAATATCCGCTTTAAATCATGCTGGGGCAAATATGTACAGCGCCTATTGGTATTACAACGGCTGGACGAGATTAACATTGTATAAACTGTCAAACTGAAGTTACATGTATATACCTAAGCACATGCATATAAAGAAGTCATAATTAAGGAAATTATCTGGTTGCAATAAATTACTCCCATAGCCGACAACCGATTGTGTTGTGTAGCAGTTTCTAGACAGGTGTTGCCCGTAAGCCAATACAATGGAATAATGAGGTATATTCATCACCCAATACGTGTTACTTAACGGGGATATTACCTTATATAACCATTCTTATAATGACGCAACTGTCTAGGATTTTTCAGTTACTGTCGACGACAAAGTGGTTCCGTTATTCTGTCCACTGCTTAGTGTCTTCTTGGAGCATACCTATTTATCCCAGTTGCGTAGTTCAATGCTCATGATGTCAATCTCTGCCACATTGGGAATAATGTCGAGTACGGTGTTAGACATGCAGCAAATAAAAGACCCAATTAACAGGGCTTGTAACGTTCGATATGAGTATGTGAGTTAACAGTAACGCGACATTGTTTCGTTGGATGCGACATTCAGTGCCTCGATACGATTATCATATGTACAGAATACGCGTATCAGAATACAATGTATTCATACAATCGATAACAAGAAATTTAAGAGAGTTTATGGATGACAACTTCTTTATTAGTTTATGATGCAACGTTTCGGTATGGGTTCTTTTACCGTTGTCAAGTAAGAGTTCTTATACCGATACTCTGGTTTGACAACGGTACAAGGACCTATACCAGACGTCGCATCATATTATGATAAAGAAGTTGTCATCTATGAAGTATCATACCTTTCTTATTATTCATCAACTTCTAAAATGCCAATCAAACAGACCAAAACGATAACATGTACTTGTATGCGAGCTGTGTACAGGACGGGAAATGCCGTTTTCGTGAACACCCGGTGTCGTCACTGATTGTCAATCATCCAGTCAATTATTTTTCACCACATTGTCTTGGCCTTGTGCGTCCCGTGGAATATGTTTGGTGTTGCCTTATCATCTTAGTATATGCCCTTGTGTACCGAGATTATTTAACGGTTTTAATGAAACTGGGGGTATGCTCATGATGTCAATCTCTGCCACATTTGGAAAAATGTCGAGTTCGGTGTTAGACATCCAGCAAATAAAAGACCCAATCAACAGGGCTTGTAACGTTCGATAAGAGTTTAGGAGTTAACAGTAACACGACATTGTTTCGTTGGATGCGACATGCCCTTGTGTACCGAGATTATTTTACGGTTTTAATGAAACAGTGGGTATCATGGCATGAGGTTTGGATTCCTTCCTGAATAAGTTACTGCAAGGTTTACCCGGTGCCAGCGATTTCCCAGAATTCAGCAATACCTCGATCGCAGTAAGATTTTCCAAAAATGTCACTTGATGCACAATTGCGACATTCGCGTAAATTGCCTTTGTTTGTCAAAGGATGCTAATTTGTTGGTATTATTGTCAAGCTTTTCTATCAAATATGACCCTTAAACTGTTGGAAGGATCAGACGAGTGTAGAATGTATCTTAGTCTTGTATATACAGGGTCCCACAAGCAACTGTTTTATTATTGTAAATGTTTATTTTTGTAAATGTGTTATTGTAAATGTGTTCAATTTCGACTACTATTAAGACCATAGAAATATTTCTATATCGACACACGTATCATATCGCAATGAGATTATCGTTACAGCCCTACAAGGACCATTATTATCTCCGGGGCTTTCAGATCAAACTGATACATGTGGTGGAATGAGCTACAAATAAATTCAGTTATTTAAAAATTTAGTCTTTGATTTTAAATCGTCTTGTTACCGATTAGAAACTTAAAATTTCTTAGAATAAGGAAACAATTCATTCGAATGAGAAAAATCGAATAGAAAGAGTATTGAAACCTTATTAAGACGAAATAGAGTCTGTAATCCCATGTATAACGAGTTTAAGTTACGGTTTTATTGAAACTGTGGATATCATGTCATGAGGTTTGGATTCCTTCCTGAATTAAATTATTGCAATGTCTAACCGGTGCCAGCGATTTCCCAGAATTCAGCGATACCTCGATTTTCATAAAATGTCACTTGCTGCAGAATTCCGACATCGCTGAATTTGCCTTTGTGTGCCAATCAGGATACAAATTTGTTCATATTAATTTCAAGCTTTTCAGTCGAATATTGCACTCTAATGATGACCAACTATTTCGCATGGAATGCAAACGTACACACAATGAATCCTACACTATAACGAAACCAGATTAGATCATTCTGAATTTTAAACATTCTTGTAGTATTTTGACTGCCTCACTGACATGTAACCATATATAAGTATCATTTACTCCATACGAGAAATTATTTTTTTAAAGTGAAAAATTGAGTTTGTATCACACTTTTAAGAAGAAAATGATTGTTTTGACAACAGAATTGTGTACTTTTACCGTATTATTCGTCTGGAACTGTTGAACGAGATCTTTTTGTAGCACTTGCCAACTACCCTACGTGGGTTGTGTTTGTCATGTCATCGTGATCACAATAACATATAATCATAGTACATAGGTGTAGTAATGGCGGAATTCTATTGCAATACTTTGATTTAAATACACCCGTGGAGATCCGGGTTAGAATTGGTCTTCAGCAACCCATGCTTGTGGTAAGAAGCAACTAACGGGATCGGGTGGTAAGACTCGCTGACGTGGTTGACACATGTCATCGTATCCAACTTGCGTAGATCAATGCTCATGCTGTTGGTCACTGGATTGTCTGGTCCAGACTCAATTATTTACAGACCGCCGCCATATAGCTGGAGGGTGCACTATAGGGAGCCGTGTTATTAAAGGGTTAGCTTGCCATGACCAAGCCCGGTTTCGAGTCCTCATATATACGTGATATATGAATAATTCTACACGCGGCGTAAAGGCGTACTTATTCACTATTGGAGGCGCAGTCTGTGTGAAATCCTCACGGGAACTGTAAACAGTTGTGCCCGTATCCACACAATGTGGCTTGTCGTGAGATACCAGATCACGACTCGGGAATAACAGACTGACATGAAACAAGGCTGTGTATGAAATATGTATTTGTCATCTGATAAATTATTAGGGAGACGAGCAGGAATGTGGATAATTTGAGAAACGATATTATTTTAGGATCAATACGTGTAGGTAATAAAACATTTCATTACTCCTTGAACAGATAAGGTTACATACATTTATGGAGTGAAAAGCCATCCACAACTTAAATTATCTAGGACTGATTGACTGAGTTTGGTTTTACGCCGCTTTTAGCAATATTCCAGCAACATCACGGCGGGGGACACCAGAAATGCGCTTCACACATTGTACCCACGTGGGGATTCGAACCCAGATCTTCGGCGTGACGAGCCAACGCTTTATCCACTAGGCTACCCCACAGCCCCCAAATTATCTAGGAAAAGATTAGAGCCGAATTGACTTGGAACACATTTAAACTTGCGAACATGAGAAAGGAATACGGGTGTATAGACTAATTCGGTTTCTTAATATTGCTAAAGTACTTGAAAGTATTTAAACAGTGCTGATCCCCTGCTTTATATGTCTCCCATTGTCAACCACACAAGTAGCTTAATGGTTAAAGCGTACGCTCGTCACCCTAGAAAACCGGGTTCAATTCCTCACATGGATAGAATGTGTGAAGCCCATTTCTGGTGTCCCCACCGTGATATTGCTGGAATATTGCTGAAAGCGGCATAAACCTATTATTTCCAGATCAAGGCACTGACCAGTGTATCTACCGTGCTGTAAGATGTTGTATTTATTTATTTATTTATTTATTTATTTCCAGACTGTTTCTGATGACAGCGACGACGACAGCGACACAGAATCTGAGACGAGTGTGCGACGACGTCGCGACAGAGACTCGAACATGGACGACGACTCCAGCTGCAGCAGCATGGAAGTCCTCTCCAACATTCGCGCCAAGGAAATAGCCAAGTCGGAAAAAGTCGACAGAAACGAAGACGACAGGAAAGACAAAAGTGACCCGCGAGCTGGACCCTCCACAAGTGGCCACTCACTCCCACCCCCAGTCCCTGTCAAGAGAGGTCCAGGGAGGCCTCCCAAATACCCCCGACCCCCGGGCTGGGTGCCGCCAAAAGCTAAACCCAAACATAAATTGAAAGGCGCGCCGGGTAGACGCAAACCTCAAATCGTCGTCCCGGGGAAACGAAAAGTTGGACGCCCACCGTCTGCTAAACGGTTGAAACAGCAACAGTATGCATTAAAACTAGCCGAAGAGGCCAAGCTTAAAGAGAAAGAAAATGTTTCGGGCGATACTGGAATAAGAAACGGACACGGTAATAGCAAACCCAACGGAGATGCAAAAAAGATTTCCGATCCGTCAATCTATAATTTCTCCGATGTCAACTCGAATCTTCAGACCCCAGCCGAGTCAGTGAAAGTGAAAGAGAAAGCTGTGGAAACGAAAAGCTATTGGAGCCCACCGTCAAGTATCAAACCAATTCTGGATCAAGTTTGTATCACAGACGTATCATTGCGTGATTCCATAACGATAACTGTGAGAGAGTGCACATCCGATTCCGGTTTCTTCCGGAAGCGCGAGGACAATGAATGAGTGCATATTCAGAAATGGATTACTATTATTATGCGTTGAATGTGTGACTTACAAACCTCATATCATGCAAATGATCACAGCTGTGATCATTGCCGCTTCTATACTTGTGTCGCCGAGTAGATTTGTGCGCCGTCATGTCACCTTTCGTTGACGTCATGGGAGGGTGTTTTTAATTGTTGCTCTGGATATGTCACGTGTTTGATGGCGATCACGTGATTGAATGAAAGCGATTCTGAACTGGGACATGTGTCGGCCTTCGTTGTATCCAAGAAATGTGCATTATTAGAAGGGTCGAAGTGTGCTCAGCATGACAGGTTATATTTCGTTCTCAGCCGATAAATCTAATACTGATATGATGTGTCAACTTGTCATAAATGATGCATATTTTGATATTGATATTTCGTTACTTGCGTGTAGTAGAGAGAGCAGTAAACTCATTTTAGAAGAACGTGATTTAGTCACAATGCGTAGTCAATTCGTAGTCAATCATTTAAAAGTATTTATCTCTGACACAGGAAAAATAATATCATCAGTTACGAAGGAGCATCAAACAAATGTTTGGGTTTTTTTGCATTACGTCATAAGTTGATAACATTAAAAACTTGGATTCACGTTTTCAAATGGAAACTGAAATGACAAGACGGTAGTGATATTGACATGCGATCGGCGGTAGTGAGAGAGTGAGCTGTGAGAGAGACTGATATGCAACGTGGTGAAATGTATATGTTATGTACAAGATATATATGTTGTAGTGGGACCATGCGCGGTGTCTCCTAATTATACACATCCCATGTTAGAACATTTTGTGTAAGTGAATGCTGCGTATTTTCCGCTAATTAAATTTAATGCTGTCTTCGTTTTTTTTCTGTTGTGATGTTTTTATTAAAAAAATCGAAAAGCATTAGGACAATGAAATGGATGAATCTATTTTGGTATTTTTATAACCAGATTGAGTTTTTAGATGCTTCTTTAACAATTAGAAATACCACATCTGATTAACACGAGTTAAAATGGTCAAGAGCAGATTATCTAAAATATATCGTCGATGTGTGTCCGGGCGGGGAAAAATAATCTATGCATGTATTATGAGGTTGGTGATAACGCTGAAACAGCGCGACTTCAGAGTACGTTTCAGAAACTCTGTATGAGTGTTTATTATCAATTTCAAATTACAAGGGGCGGTGGGGTAGCCTAGTGGTTAAAGCTTTCGCTCGTCACCCCGAAGACCCGGATTCGATTCTCCACATGGGTACAGTGTGTGAAGCCCATTTCTGGTGTCCCCCGCCGTGATATTGCTGGAATATTGATTTAAGCTGCGTAAAACCATACTCACTCACTGTCACGTGAAGGACTCTTTCTAAATGCAGTGATAATTACGTAAAAGTTCGTGTATTTCAAAAATGGTTATTTTCAGTGAGTGGGTTAAGCACAGACCTGATCACCACAATCTGTTGTCATCTTACCGCAAATGTAGACCGACTGACATGTGTAGCTCCACTATGACTGGGATAAAGGTATATTTTGTGAGACACCCAAACCAAACTGAAATGTCGAGATGGAATCCTCATTAAGATTGAGCATAAAGAAATATGGTTTTAGAGGAGAAAACGTCTTATGAAAAAATTCATGAATTGTCGAGCTAGATTCCTCATTAAGGAAAATGGGTTTAAGAGAGAGAAATGAAACATATGGTCGTCTACATTGCATAAAGCGAAGTCCTTCTGGGATCTAGTCCCTGACAACGGGCGAAATCTGAAAGTGCGCCAGTGCGCCCCAGTCCACTTTTATTGCAAAAGATGTTTGATAGTAATATGGTTGAATATCATTAAAGCATTTAAATTGGAATCCAGACATACTGCACAAAACACGTTTTATGGACATATCGAATATTTTATTCTGTTTTAATGTGCAAATGACATTTGGGAATTATTTTTGTGAACGATGAAACGATAAAATATCTCATCAAAAGCGGAGTAGTTAAGTTCAGGAAAGACTGCATCTGGGGATGTTTAAGACGACAGGGATAGTTGTAATGATTATTACTGGGATTGGAGAATGGGGAGACTGTTTGCCGTACTTGCCTCCTGCTTACCCATAGGGCAGTAAGTCATACTTTAAGTACATTGGTAGAGAACTCTGGTGTCTCTTTCCGCCGTGATGTTGGTGGAATATTGCTAAAAGCGGCGTAAAACCAAACTCAGTCAGTCAGTCAGTGGTAGAGAACGTTGAATAGAAGCATTTTATAGGCACAGGTTACCAGTTTGCATATGTTAAACGATATTAGCATTAGGTTCGTATTGACTACCTAAATTAAGATGGTACTCGGGGCATGGGGGACAGCCCACTGGTCACAGCGTTCGCTCGTCACTCCAAAGACCCGGGTTCGATTCCCCACATATGTTCAATGTGTGACGCCCATTTGTGGTGTCCCCCGCCATGATATTGTAGGTATATTGCTAAAAGCGGCGTAAAATTCAACTCACTCACTCCAGATATTCCTCAGCACAGGACTAAAGTTTCCCATTTTGTTCACAGGCATCAGGTGTAGTGATGTTTAACTGAGCTGACAAGTATTCCCGTAAGCGTTGCAGAAAAAAAAATCAAATTAAAATACTATGGAGTTTTTACACGCATCTATGTAATTCTTCATATCAGCACATCACATAAATTCAGATGTGAAACCTCCAAGCAGTTGTGTTCTTTACACAGTGAGGAATTATTCCTATTTGATACCGTTTCCTTCAATCTGTCATCTGTTGATGGCGACATATTGTGGAATGCCGTCTTTTGTGTTTTATTGCATTTAATCTCGATAATGGACCACTCTCTTGAACAAGTCACTCGGGGAAAATAACCAAGTCCAACCTTCTCTTTGGGTTCTCGTTATTTATTTTTGAATGATCCGGAACATTCTTGATAAGGCAATCAGGAATATTGTCAGAATATTCCAGACACGTTCAGGTACTTTCGTGTATCCTTGCACAGAGAGGATCATCCCAAAGATTATTTTGTTCTGAGTCTGCAAATTTAATCATTATGAATGATAGATAAAGTGTTTTTAGAACAACGAAGTAAGTACGTGATGCGAAACGTATTGTCTCCTGGTTGTCTCGAGGATGCCCGATTGCACCTTAATAATGGCAGATCAACAGACCCTGTCGAGATTAAAGGTCAAGTACACCAAGCTTGAAATACCTGCCAACTCACGCATTTGGCTTGAGACTCACGCTTTTTCATGTGACGCTTTCACCACAAAACTGATAAATCTCACGCCAAACATATGAAAAACTCACACAATAGGTCTGTAGACATCGTTTTAGTGTCTTTACTGAGAAGGGCATTTCAATTATGCGTTGGCTTCAGTTGGACCGCGCCCCCATAAAACCCACCTTGGACCCCGCATCTCAAGCTTTTTTCCGTCTTGAGGTTTGAGTGAGTGACTTTGGTTTTACGTTGCTTTTAGCAATATTCCAGCAATATCACGGCAGGGGACACCAGAAAGGGGCTGCACACATTGTACCCATGTGGGGAATCGAACCCGGGCCTTCGGCGTGAGGAGCGAACTCTTTAACCACTAGGCTACCCCAAAGCCCCCTTGAGGTTTGAAGCTCTGTAAAAGCCAAGTT
The DNA here is from genome assembly GCF_003918875.1 of Haliotis rubra. Classification (NCBI taxonomy): domain Eukaryota; kingdom Metazoa; phylum Mollusca; class Gastropoda; order Lepetellida; family Haliotidae; genus Haliotis; species Haliotis rubra. The sequence goes on along the minus strand of NW_025767036.1, from coordinate 479,350 downwards.
ATGCCTTCGTTCTTTAATGTACAGTCACTTCTTTGTTCGGGTCCTGTTCGATTTTGTACAGACCGACGTAAAAATATAGCTGTTATATTTCTGTGCGGCATAAAATGAAAATCACCCCCGGGGCAGAGCAGTTGGGCATGTTATGTCGGATCAGCTGGTCGTGGGTTCGAACATCAGTTTCGCTCTGAATCTTGGTCTGACGGCATTATACAGGGCAATCATTCTTGAGCGGAGTGATGAACGACCACCTGCGTCGTTTTTGCTTTAACTCCAAAGTTAATCCGAGATAGACTGATAAACTGAAAATGTGTTTAGATCGAAACTACAACTGTGTTTTTCGCACTTTGTATTTGACACGTTTAGGATGTTAACATATTTAGAATCATGTTTAACAGCTACACGTGTTTAGGTTCTAACTGTGGGAAATTCCCATCCATGAAGTTAAAGGAGAACCAAGAACTGATTGGAGTTCCATCATCTCCAGTCCGGGCAGTTTTTGTTAGGCAGAGGGGGATAGGGATATATGAAAATGCACAGGAGGATAAGAATATGTTTTCTTGTTTGGAAGCTGTACAGTCCGATTAACATTTGGCCAAAGAAATAAAATTACCCTATTTGAAACTATATATCGGCAACAAACAAAAATATTAAATAAGTAAAATCCAAACCATTCACACTGTAGATTTGGCAATCTAGAATTGCCCAATCATCCCAGACTTTCAAAGATTTCCAGAAACAAGATTTTCACACGAACTTGTGATCTTTTGCATATACGCGTTTACATCTTTCTTGTTTTATGCCAGTCAGCATTATGTCATCTTATATCGCAACGCTTGTTGATAATAGTAACTAGGCCTGGAAACGGTTTATAGGATCCTATAATATAGAATGATGTATCTAGGTTTATCCCATTACATCTGTTTCATAGGGTTTTATCGTGTTGGAATGATGCATATAACGTTCGACGAGATTCTTTCATATATACCTCACTTCTCCTAACTGATGTACCCTGGTACTGTGATCAGTGGTCTGTCGTACAGACACTGAAAGCAGATATACCACATACAGCCCATGCAGATCTAGAAAGTGGGGCAAGTTTGAAAATGAAGAAAATCTTTGGGCTCATTTTTATTAATTTTATTAATATAATTTAGGAAACCTTTTCTCTTTGAAGTGGTCATGTCAGAGACTAGATGTTAGTCTACGTGACCGACATAATGGGCATCTCATGTCAGCTGGCCGTGTGTCCCGCACGTCCGTCACTTGATTAGTCAGGAAATAGAAATAAAATACATGAATTGACTAAATCATACCATACATCAGTGACCCTTTTTAATAACATCACAGTTTAAGCTACGGCAGAAAAGATTAAATCTTTTTTTAAATTTTCTTTTGAACCGTTCAGCCTATTTGCGGGCAGACATTATGACGCTTTTTCTCCCCAGCCCAGGGAAATATAGGTCATATGTTATCGAATAACTCATTTACTAATACGCCTTTAACGAAAGAGTTTTGATTTGAACGTCAAGTAACCAGATGTAATTGCAGAAATGAAATAAAGTGGAGACGGGAATTCTTGAATTAGAACTCCCGGTTAAACTTGAGTCACGCTGTATATAAACTACAAATAAGCAGGGCGTGGTCGGTTGTTAGACGTCACGTGATTTGTAACATCTAAATCAGTACACAAAGACACCTAGCCCAATTACATCGTATGTCCTAAATGATGAAGCTACTGGTAATGGGGCAGATGTATGCATGTAAAGCTCCAATGCAGACATGATTAAAAGAATCGGATATGTTTTAATATATTTAGGGGTGGTTTTGTTATTTTGATATGTTATTCTGAATTTTTTAATGACGTTTGGAAAATTGGTGACTAAACGCACGATCATCACTGAGAATATTTGAGTAGGAACTGATTCCTAGTATCGCCCGAATATACATATACATATGTATGCATGAAAATACATTATACATTTGTTATACAAACAAAGAACTCCATTTGAACTGAAAACTAACTGCAGTAGGGTAGGAGATTCCAACCTGAAGAAAATCTAAACTTGCCTCATTTTGGGCTTCTGTTTTACGGAAACGGCTAGATAGCAAGTAGGTGTGGGTATTGCAGAGAATATTCATATTGCGATATATTGCGATGCGAAAGCATGTATTGCGATATGTATTGCAATATATTGCATGAAGTATTTTTATACAAAAAAATACTTATAATCAAGTTAATTCTTCATTTATAGAGCAAAAACACAACAAAATCACTAGGCTTGATTAAGCTTTAATGACAACTTTTAATCATGATAAAATAAAAATGTGAATAATATTTGGCACAAATGAAACAAGGACATATCCGAAGATTTCCGAGTGTTACGACATTTTCCGAATGCAAGTCAAAATACCGGTTTTCGACCAGCGTATCGCAATACGCATCGTTTTCAGGTCTGAACCGGTAAATACCGGTAAACCGGTTATATTGCGCAGCCCTAATAGCAAGGAACATCACGTGGTTCACACTCGGAATTATTCTATGTTGAAGGGAATAAATCTGTTCTGACGTGAGTTTCCCATATAATGGTCACTACGTGGCTCGAATGCTGCCGGTGGAGCGGCATATATAAACGTACTCTTTACAGAATCAAAAGGAATCTAGGTCTTTTTTTTACGATGTGAACATCTGGAGTAAAGGTGTAGAAATATTCCGACAATGCATCGCTTGGAGTTTAAGAGCATTTATTGCTGACAAAGCTTCTGGTTACCATGGTATCAGGTCATTAACGCTAAAAGTTTGTGACCATGTTGGACAATATTGGTCACTACAGGGTTCATGTACGAACACCGGGTGTTATTGCGATTTGAGAGTTGTTCATTGACGCATGTTCACATGTCGTAGAAGTCGGAATCCTACAATCTACGCTGTGTACATGAACATTGAAAAAGATTTTACGAAATTTATTTCCTGGGTAGCCAATTTGATAAAGTGTTCGCTCGCCGGGTTCGATTTGACACATGTTAAACCCATTCCTGTTTCCTGACCTTGATCAATATTGCTAGAATCATTATTCATAACCATAATCTCACTTACTTTCTTTACAGAAACCTCATCCGTTGTTTACAAGTCACAGGTTGTTGTGTCCTAACAATTTATATTGTAAAATAAAAAAAATCATTCATGAGAGATCAATGCATGGACAATAAAATACAAAACCCGCTTTTGTGAATTTAGCACTTTCGTGAGTAAATCAATCAGTAGATGGTTTTTCTAGTGTTGTGCTTGTCTTGGGGTAGCTGTAAATATGTTGACGACTGCTAATAGTTTCCCTGTCCTCAATAGCGAAGTTATGTTTCAAACATATGATTTCAACAGGTCCTCAATAGGGGAAGTGGTTAAAGCGTTTTCAAACGAATCCCGACATGGGATTTGTGAAGCCCATTTCTGGTGTTCCTCTGGAATATTGCACACCATACTCAGTCAGTCCTCACACACATCGTCATCACTCCCGTTGTTTTGTTTCTAATAATCTTGAGTGTTTGTGAAACGAGATCTCCTGTTTTAGTCTTGTGAAACATAAGTTTTGGTAAGAAAGGATTCATCGACTCAAGAAATATTTTATAGCCCGATACTCGAAAGTATAGTGTATACATTTCTCTTGTTTGTGCTATATATCTTCATTACATTGACAATATTTTGGCCAGACCTGAACTGAAGTGAGTTTGAATGAACTCGGTTCTGCAACACATACCATGTTGAGAGATAGCATACATCGATAATGTATTTAGTTTAAACATTGAAGGATAATGCCTCTTTTTATAGCATACATCGATAATGTATTTAGTTTAAACATTGAAGGATAATGCCTCAATATATTTCCATGGATAGGTAAAAGAAACATTCACAAATTCAGATATAATGATACTCATGCGCAAAAATAACGATTTGAAGCATTGTTTGGGCATTAAGGTTTCTAACATCTGCCGTAGTGTTCCAGTAGAACACATCAGATCGTCATGTGTTCATTGGTATCAGTGCCAAAATGTTCTTTGATGCGATTCTGATTCTTTCTGTATGAAAGAAACGTAAGGATGTGTTGATAGGATACATGCTAATCGGCTGTTTATCCACTGATTCATATGGATGCGTCGTCCAGATGAGAAAGTCACACACTAACAAAATCGTTTGATTATATTTATACATGACCTTTTTTGTACATACATTATCCGAACAGTGAGTGAGTATTGTTTAACACCGCTTTGCCCAATTGTCCTGCCTTACGATGGCCGTGGGCACAACGAACATGGGGTTGACTGAACTCGTCTTCCGTGATCAATGATCCATTCGTATGATGTCCTCCACCTTTTAACATTCCACACCTATAGTGAATCTGTTATAGTTGGTTGGTTTGTTGCTTAACGCCGCACCCAGCAATATTACAGCTATATGGCGGCGGTCTGTAAATAATCTAGTGTGGACCAGATAATCCAGTGATCAACATATCATGAGCATAGATCTACACAGCTGGGATACGATCACATGTTTCAACCAAGTCAGCGAGCCTGACCACCCGATTCCGTTAGTCACCTCTTACGACAAGCATGCTTTTGGCAGAGATTTCCTGGGAATGTGGAAAGGGTTTTGTCGCTTCTAACCCGGTTCTTCACGGGTCGAATCTGTTATAGCGAGTTCTTTAGAGTTAGAACAGTCAAACCAGTCAGATAAGGCTATAGTCATATGAAAATAATCGATGTTCCTTAACATCTTTTAAGTTGAATACATAGCATCCATTCATACATACTTTTCGTAATTGTGCAATACGTACTCATGTGCGAAATCCAACCGGGTGTATTGTGTGTGACAAGCAGAATGTTAAACCACTCCGCCATTTCTTCATACTGACACATTTTGCACACATCCGACATAGTTGTACTGCTGCAGTAATTATGTTGATGCACATTATCAGATATTGCCAAGACATCAAAGCTATTTCAGTTCTATACTGAGTCTCTATTTTATTATATTTCGCTATTCGGTTTGTGAACAAATAAAATAAGATCTCCGCCAGCCCTTTTAAAGTGAGAGAGTTAGTTTTTGCAGACTCCTGACTCATGTGGGGTTTTGTTACAGGGGAAAGGCGAAATGTCGCACATATTAAAAATTACTGCTACCTTTCAATTTATTGATTTGTGCCACGGTCAGAGGATGCTGATACCGTCTCAGAAGCATGCGCGCGCACGCTCAGGGCGACCTTACGCTAATTCAGCACGGCGTGTGTCTTGATGATGATATTTGCAGAAGAAGAAGAAAAGCCAGGGCGATGTTACGCTAATACTACGTGTCCGTGTATGATAGAGGTGTTGCGAGCAACGTCGGGGCACGATTTCAACCACGTCACCGTCTCTGACCACCTGTCACATCTCGCTACAGTAGGTTGCTTGGAACCAATTTTCTAACCCTGGTCGTCATGGATGTCCTTCATCTTTGAATTGATGAAGGTACATCGTTAAAGTACATCCAGATGATCACTGGTCGAATCTCTACATTACCATGGTATACCACACTTGCCCCGGTGAGCCTGAACAAAACATAAACGATGGTTTCGGGATCAACGTAAAATACTGCGTGGAAAATACATTGCCGCTTATAAAATTTACGCTCACTTTGGGTCGATATTCTTGGGGTTGGGATTTTATCAGAAAAGTGTCCCTGAAAATTCTGAAATAGATACTTGTGGTTTAAATAGAAAACTTCTGCAACAAACTAAGACATTGCTGCAAGGTGGTCATTTAAAAAATATTATATTTCTGAGACATATGATTTTCCTTGCTGAAAAGAACTCAGCCTCCCCCACCACACGTTATTGCTATTGACGGTTGTTGTTGAATGAATTGTGAAAATGATTTAAACAATATTTGTTGATGAAACACTACAATAAGTATAGATACATGAAACATTAAGCCAATCTATATGAAGGGTAAACCTGAATTACCAGCACCCACGGACCCATAACACTTGCAGGTTGCTTGGCTAAAAGTTCTATTACAATCAACAGACTTACTCCTTTTTTATAGAAAACGAATATTTATCTTTTGTCCACTCGGTTTTCAGAAAGAATTTCTTTGCAATCGATCTTCATTTCATTAGCATGTATGAACTTTTTAAGTCACGTAAGAAAAACTATTCTGTAGCTTTTGTTAGTATTATGAAAGAATTAGATAAGTGCATATTTATCCCTTGACTTTTTAAATATGAAACAATGTCATGAAATTGACATACGTTTATGTTTTCATTTTGCATTGTTGTATATATAGTACGAAGACATAAGCAATACCTCTCCTCTGATTTCCCGTTTTTTCATATAGCTGTGTGTTATTTCAACAACATATTCTTCAAAGCAACTGAAACATGGCATTGTTCTGTGATTTTTTTTTCTTTTCCCGTTTCTTCTGTATGGGACATATGTATTACGCACAGAATGCTACTTCTTTTCCGTGTATCTGATTTTTGCAAACAATTTTTTAAATATTTTTTTTAACCAAAATAACTTGGTCATACCATAATATATGGTGAAGTACCATACCATAATATATGATGAAAACGTAATATGAAATAAAATGACGTCCTAAAATTGTACTCTTATCGTAACGTGTAAAACCAAAAACATGATGAGAAGAAACCACCTACAATAAAATGTTTAGAAAATACCATAAACCCTTTGATATAAGATGTTGACACAGATGCTGCCATGGACGTCATACTTAACTCTCTGTATTAAGGATGTTTGATAGTGTGCCAAACAAGCGAATTAATAGATAGATTTGAATATATAAATTAACATGTATTTTGAACATTAAGTTATGTTGTTGTCGTGGGTTTATAAACCACCGACTTTTCATTATAACTATTAATTTTAACTTGACTAGGAGGTTTCATATGGATGATATAGATGCTATGAATGATTACAATTTGCTAACGCTTTGCTAATTGTGTTTTTGTGGGAAACCTGTCACGCGTACCTGTGGAGATGGCCATCAATCGAACAACTACTTCACACTGCACGTAGCAGAGACGTGTTGTTTACAATATGATACACGAGTAAACATGTACTTGACGTCACAGTCATAACCGATATAGTCACGAAAAAAAATATTTTATCCAGAACAATGTCCAACAGTGTTACCAAAAGTGCTCGATAATCACACACAAGATTTCGTGTGCGACTTCACATTATTTTGGAAAACGCACGTTAAATCTTCAAATAATCATCATCATCATCATCATCATCATCATCATCATATATGAATACAACCCTGCGCATCTGTTAAAGCTTCAAGCTAGGGAACAACTGAGTTCTTATCGTAGTCAAGTGAAATAAATATACCAGCAGAGTCTAATGTACAATACCCACTATAATCATCATGTGTTTATAAGACACCATCACATAGATATGACACCGGGTGTTCACAAGGGCAAGTCAGGTGCTCACCTGGAACAACAAGGGACCATACGGTACAGGCCAGAACTACGAATTTCGTCGGATATAACTTTTGTCTCTGGTGTGTAAAATTTGAAAACGGCCTCAACATGTCCATTTCATCGAAACTATAGGATATATATACAAACCGTAGCTCCGAAATAAACAATAAAATGGTTATCTATAAAGCGTTCCGTGTCTTCAAAAACAATTTGAATACAAAATGTGAAGGCCACACATTATACGGATTATTGTGACTTGTCAGAGAACTCCTTGCTCTGTCGTTAAAATCCCACCCCAGTCGATAGAACCATGTCATCTCCGTAGAACCGTTCTCTATTGGTAGGACCATTTCCTGTCAGTAGAACCCTGCGCTTTCAGTAGACCTCAAGCCTGTCGGTAGAACCTTGCTTAGCTGGTAACAATTTACCCTGAAGGTTGAAACATGAATATCTTTTACGTTGATTATAGTTACTTCATTATGAACAACATGTGTGCTTCGTAGATTCTTAAGAAAAACCTGTTGAATTTAGATTTACATGCAGTTTAGACCTGAGCTGAAATCAAGTTTATCTACTCTTCTGGATTCTATAGACAAAGTAATTCTGAATTCAGCAACGGTTTCTAAATTAACAACATTCACTCACTAGTCGAGACGTTAGTGTTTGTTGGTTGTTTGGCGATGCACTCAGCAATATTCCAGCTACATGTGTATGACGGCGGTCTGTAAATAATCGAGTCTGATTGAAATCATGAGCATCGATCTACGAAATTTGGATATATTGACATGTGTCAACCAAGTCAACGGGCCTGACCACTTGATCCCGTTTGTCACCTCTAACGACATGGGTTGCTGAAGACCAATTCTAACCCGGATCTCCACGCGTTCTTCAGTGACGTTACATATGATAACGTGTATGCTCCTGTATGTATGTGTTCGGTGTACGGTTCTCGCTTGCTTACGGCATTTGCTTTATACCGACAGTATGTACAAAGTCAGTGTTGTGCAGTACTTGTGGCGTTTGGGCCTGGAGCACTTAACCAGACCCTAGTTGGGCCGACGGTAAGACCTTCCTAGTATCTTTTCGTCTTTGGAGCAAGGTTTTGAATGCAAGGTCGCACGGCATGTATAAAGTCATAATTATAAACAGCAGTAATTAAAGAGTGACAGTAATATATTGCTGCACACATCGTTCAGGGTGGCCGACAGTCAATGTACAATACATCAGGGATTAACAATGGCTGTTAAGTCATCTAGACCAGTGCATATCAGGGCTATAGTGTGGTAAGTCTCTGGAATTAAATGTTCTCTCAGGCATTGGTTGTCCCAAATCGATCGCTGTGATGATAAGCATGTATTGAATATTTATATTAATCGACTTTTGTTATTTTACGAATACATGTTATCAAATGGATTTATTTCTATTTATCAGTATGAGCCATTAAGCATTTTATGATGTAGATTACGTAAAGGGGTATGTAAAGGTATCATTTTCAATGACTCGCATGAATTACACGTGTGTGTGTGTGCGCGCGCGTGTGTGTGCGATGTGTGTGTGAGTGTGAGTGTGCCTGTTCGGTTGTCTATTAATGTCCGTATGTGTATCTGTCCCTCCCTCTCTCTCTCCCTCCCTTTCTCTCCCATCCCTCTCTCCATCCCTCTCTCTCTCATTCTCTCTCTCCCTCTGTCTCTCCCCATCTCTCTTTCTCCCTCTCTCTCTCGCTCTCTCTTGCTCTGATTTATCATGTTGTATATCCGTATAAATATGTACTTAAATGTCCGAGTTATGCAATTTATTTCAAAGTATTTCACGCCAAACTCAATGTATTGATTGTAACTCCGAAATACATTCTTTGTCAGTGGAGATCCGTCACGTCTAGTCTCTGTAGCGTCCTGGAACATAAAAGCCATGCCGACAAATGTAAATTTCTAGAGATCAAGGAAATATTTTTACAGCTAATGTTGTAAAATTATGAAATTATCGACGATTGAAATAAATGTGTAACATTTGATGATAATTACAAATCAATATCAAAACGACAGAGCCCCTTTAGCACTGCCTCTGATTCTGCGCAAGGGCAGGTTTTATCGCCTACCGATCAATTCTTCGATGCAATAATATTTACAAATAGATTGGTAACGAGGTGTTTTATTTCTATTTGATGTAGTTTACATGGATCCAGGTTTATAAACCGGTGCATAAAATGCATGTTTTTCAAATTAACTTTTGATATAACCCTGATAAGATTTTATTGATATTGATTCCGGGGTTCTATAGTTTATTATACAAAATAGTTTCGAAATATTTCATACAATGTCGTAAGATAAAATCGTGGTGAATGTAAATTTTACTCCGAACTGCGAACTAAGACAAATACAAGATCTGAAATGAGAGAAAATAAGAATTTAAAAGGTGAGGTGAGGTGAGGTGAGGTGAAATTGGGTTTTATGTCGTGCGTGAGAATATTTCGCTAATATGACGACGTGCATGCGTGTGTATGTGTATGTGCGGCTGCTTGTACTAGCCCAGACTGAAGCTGGTTTTATAGTGCTAGCCCACTGAGATACCATGCCGCAGTGAAGCATGAATACCCCACTCAGACACATTATACTGACTCCGAGCCGACAAGTCCTTGTTGTACCCATTAATGCCGAGCGCCAGGCAGGGACCAACAAGTACCATATTTTAACGTCTTTTGGTATGACGCGATCGGGGATCGAACCCGCAACCTTCCGCTCTCGGGGCGGACGCTCTAACCACTACACCACAGAGGCGGTCAGAATTTAAAACAGGGTACATATAGAGTCTACGAGAGCCGTCATTGATTGCATCTACTGCGTGTTACCAGTCAATTAGACTAACAACTAAATTTAGTCTCTGAAATGAACATATGAAGATGTTATTACCTCTGTCGTTCGTTTTCTGAAAAATGCATTTGTATATACATGTAGATGTAAAACGTGATTAGCATGTAAACTTTGAAAATATGTAACTGTACTATGGGTCGTTTGGTCTAAAATACTGAATAAACTATCTGTCTGTCTGTCTGAAAAGAACATATTTTACGCAAATAAAAACAGTTCCTAAATTGTAATAATAAAATATAATGCAAAGGAGCCAGATACTTTCATCATTTCCTGAAACTGTGGAAATCTAGACACCGCCTCCGTGGTGTAGTGGTTAAAGCGTCCGCCCGGAGAGGGGAAGATCGCGGGTTCGATTCCCGACCGCGTCATACCAAAAGACGTTAAAATATGGTACTTGTTGGTCCCTGCCTGGCGCTCGGCATTAATGGGTACAACAAGGACTGGTCGGCTCGGAGTCAGTATAATGTGTCTGAGTGGGGTATTCATGCTTCACTGCGGCATGGTATCTCAGTGGGCTAGCACTATAAAACCAGCTTCAGTCTGGGCTAGTACAAGCAGCCGCACATACACACTCGCATGCACGTCGTCATATTAGCGAAATATTCTCACGCACGACGTTAAACCCAATTTCACCTCACCTCACCAGACTTGCATGGGCTTTCTTGGATATATTTGTCTCAGCGTCTATATGACAGACTACCATTCAATGTGTGGCATCTCACACATTTTGTCAAAACTTGATGTGTCTGTCTGTGTGTTAGTTGATGTATCCATTACATAGGTACATGTACCATATATGTGTTGTCTGTTTTCTTTCGTATTTCCTTTTGTTCTAACATTGTCAAACGCATTTAACAACGATGACAAAAATATTTGACTTTATAAATCACTCACGGGACAAAGTTTCGACATCGAACACTTACTATTCAGGCTTCAAATGGTCTTTTATTTTGGCCACTTAGATAGATACCTCAAAGATACCCTGTCTTCGAATTCTTATAAGGAAAATACATACTGAAGTCCTTTCAAAAGTGGTTAAAGAAACACGATTCTTTCATTGCCAATTATTATCTAGTCGTCAGTGGTATGACTGTAATATGAAAGTTATACGAAGGAAACGAGTCTTCTATAACTTCTGTTAAGTAGTCTTTAATGTTCAGGTCTAATCTGTTGTGAATGGCCTACGGCACATTACTACTTTCAAATGAGCAGACATGTAAAGGGTCAGTTTACGATTGCATGTCAACTGGCATCGGTTCTTCTTGGATTCTTAATCACACTATAGTCCTCCATAAAGCAATATACACCTACATCTGTCTACCCTGTCGTACAGTGGCTATGGCTGCGCAATATAACCGGTTTACCGGTATTTACCGGTTCAGACCTGAAAACGATACGTATTGCGATACGCTGATCGAATTTTGACTTGCATTCGGAAAATTTCGTAACACTCGGAAATCTTCGGATATGTCCTTGTTTCATTTGTGCCAAATGTTATTCACATTTTTATTTTATCATGATTAAAAGTTGTTATTAAAGCTTAATCAAGCCTAGTGATTTTGTTGTGTTTTTGCTCTATAAATCAAGAATTAACTTGATTATAAGTATTTTTTGGTTTGAAAATACTTCATGCAATATATTGCAATACATATCGCAATACATGCTTTCGCATCGCAATATGAAAATTCTCTGCAATACCCACCTCTAATAGTGGCTACCCAACCAGATGATAATACGCATTATGCGTTGTGTACTGATATACCCTTCAAAGACGGTACCCGACAAGATAGACGGACTGCAGCTGGTGACACGTCTGTAGGTGATTATCTTTACTGTAACTTCTTTGAGTGGCATTTAGAAGTCGGCGTGATGAACATACGGGAACAAACTGCACTAATGTTAATTAGAAAGAAGTTGTATAATCATAACACTCACCCGTTGTTCATCTTAACCAGTACTCATAGGCGGATCCAGAGTGGGGTGCACGGGTGCGCAATATTGTCCTGGAAGTTTATTAAATGACCATTTAAACTCGGGTGAAAACGGGTGAAAATTAACTGTGCAATCCCTCCCCCCTTTTCTCAAAAAGCTGTCTCCGTACCCCTGTTACTGTAGCTGTACCGACATTCCAGTGTGGATTCTGACACTGTGGTCAAACCATGGGAGGTATAAATAGAGCATGCTAGCATAATAATAATATTTCGGGGTGTTCAAGCGGTGAGGGGTATTTTTACAGGCAAAACGAAAACCTGTAATTATACTGCTTATTACGAAACTAAGGATTGTTCTAACAGATTAATATTGCATTTTATATTGTAGAAATGTAATTTTATATCATCAGTGAGTCTGACATAATTATAACTATATGCAAATGAAAAACATTGCACCGACAAGACTTAGTATCAACGATTCTTCTGATAAACGACGCCATGACAGTTGCACGTGACACCTGCTCCCCGCGATACCTCAGGTCAGCTTGACATCTACGCCACGCCTTCTCAGTTACCGGTGTAGACCGAGGATGTTTTCCCTGAAATTTATCTCACGCGCAGAGCGTTAACAATGAAAAACGACTGTTTTGTATGATGTAATTAAATACAGAAATAAAATAGAAAAATTGTGTAAAGTTATATTTAAAAATCCCCATTTCATGGTATTTCAACATTTTCATTTTCTAACAGTTTCATATATGTTTTATTTTGAAATGTTATTACAAATTCTGCTTTTTGACACATATCTTCTGAAGAGATCGGCATCTCCACATCAAACTTGTTGAACGTACAGGTGTACAGATATACCTTAATAACACCAAGTGCATTGCATGTTTTTCGAAATAAACAAATCAGTCAAAACTCTTGTTTGAATATTTACTTTTACCACCAATATCTCCGCTGCGTGCTTCATCATTAATTCAAATCCATCAGTCATAGAACGGTAACATTGATTGATTAATTATTACGTCAAATTGAACTTCCGCAGTAAGTGTACCGCTAAATATTTTCAAAGCGAGAATTGCAATCACATTCCTGCAGCTGACTCCGATAACTTGTGACTGACATTCCGCCCCAGGCCCACTCTATACATACTGCTAATGCCTTTGCCGCGAGTTAATCCCAGATTATACGTACACACAGAGCATATTTAGAGTATAAAAGCCCTGGACCCTGTAACGCCTAACACCTGCGTGTTGAACTGGGCCCAGTCTGATATTGGACGTTGTGTCCAGACATGCCTGATCGTTAGCGCGTAACCAGTCACATGATGAGACTTATCAATGTCATGCATAACTGTTCCTGTTTTAATATAAAACATAACAGGAAAATAAGAAAATATTTGTTATCATAAATCTAATATTCATCAGCTTCCGCAAAGCGATCATAATTCTACGTCCGTCGTTACAATCACATAGTTGCGATCGCGATTCTGAAAGGGTTGTAATATATTGGATCGATATGCATGTTATTTAATCCATCACAATTTAACTGGTGTTTTCCTCATATTTAATTTATGTATATATGTACAACTGAATCCGGAACTGCGATGTAACATGTCGGATGTTGGTGATGAGTTTCAGGACATTTTCATGCGGCCCTGTTAACACGCAACATGGTATCTACACACCAGTCATTTGTATTAAAGACCATATTGTGTTAAACCTAATCGAAACTGTTTTCTGAAATTCATGATCTACCAAGTTAAACTAACAGTATTCGCCGGTTATTCATTCATGTAAATAACGTTTCAATTATGACGTTCACATGTCCGTATTTTCAACTGCCAACATTATCTTAGCTGAACAAAAAAACAACAACCGGAAAAAACTTTCAACAATTAAGTTAGCTAGCTGTATAAACGAAACAGTTTGGTCGACATAATCTGACGTGGTTTTGAAAGTACAAATTCAGTCAATGAATATTTATTTAGGACCGTAAAGCATACATACGGCATTTATATTTCTTCTTCAATATACATATTTTAATTAGTCCAAACGTCATTTACATGTAAATATCTTCTCCCACGTTCAGTCGAACCTCGTTGTATCGAACACCTTTAACTCGAATGTATTGATATCGCGAACTTATTCTCATGCGTCAGTCTACTCAATATAAATATGTATGCATAAAAATTTGCCCACTTAAGCTCGACTTCGAAACAAAACTACATAGCGCTATTTCGAACCTTGAACACGTTCCCTGTTCTATAGTATTTTATACCTTTATCTCGAAGTTGTCAGTTGCAGCATTAACGGTTGATTAAAAGAGATACACAGGTATATCTAGTCCATACATTTGCATGCCTAATTATATTTATATCCTTAAAGGGAAACCCAGCCTTCAATGTAAACCCCAATACCGGATTACAAAGTATATATTGCTTGCATAATGATTGTACTTGTCGTCGTACTGTTGTCGTTAAGTAGACGTGAGTTGATTGTCTTTAAACGGAGTTTTACGGGAACACGTTGACGTTAGAACATGCCGTGACTCCCATGTGCATTAACCGTTAGACGTTTAATTTGTGCATAATTATAGTTAATGGTGTATGGCGGTCAGGCAGTGCGGCATGTATGCTGGTCCACAAGCAGAACACTGACATCATCTATTTATAAACAATGTATAAACAACTACAAATATACATTAATGTTATCGTGAAGAGCATGAATTGAAAATAGCTCTGAATTTACGTGTATTTCTCCAACCACTGAAATAATTAAATAGTTCAATTAATTATTTTGTTGAAAACATGTCGCCAAAAAAATTTGAAAAAAGAATTACATGTATATAAATAATTAAATTAACTATTTTTTTGAAAATATGTCGCCAAATGATTAGTCATACGTTCGTTGTTCCGTCAGGATGGTCAGTTTCTTGGTCAGCTAGGGTGCTGGGGCGCATCACTGTAAACATCATCATTAAACATCTCCTTTACCGTCTTATATACGACACAGTGGTAGACACATGTAGGTCGGTGTGTGATCCACTTTAGGTTCACCCATACCGGCTTCCTGTTTGCATACAATTTATAATACACGGACGAGTATACTCTACAAATCATTTAGCGAATAATTTCTGTGACTGTACAATACCCAGAAACAGTCATTTAACCGTACATTTGCATGCCAAACAAAATATGACATATTTTGTCTCATGACACATCATAACGATAAACATGACGAAATGGCATATTTCACCGTGAGGTCTGAGTATAGCTTATTTGTAAACTGTGGGGGCGGTGGGGTAGCCTAGTGGTTAAAGCGTTGGCTCGTCACGCCGAAGACCCGGGTTCGATTCCCCACATGGGCACAATATGTTAAGCCCATTTCTGGTGTCCCCCCGCCGTGATATTGCTGGAATATTGCTAAAAGCGGCGTAAAACTAAACTCAGTCAGTCAGTCAGTGTAAACTGTGGTGACCGTTCATCAGCTAACGGTTGATTAGATTGTCTGTTCCGTCACTGTTGTTGGTCGCACAAAGCTACTATTTGTGTGTGTGTGCATGCGTGCGTGTGTGCGTGCGTGCATGCGTGTGTGTGGGGTGGTTGTATTGGGGTTTCAACAACCACACACCTTGTTTATAAAAAAATATAAATAATCAAATACACACAAAATACAATACATACAGAGCATGAACGTGTTATTGAAATGTACGACGTTGTGTATCTGTACCAGTCAAGCTGAACATTGACAAAATGCGACTCTGTCATTTGTGATTGTCCACATATACACAGGTTATTCTATACAGGTGTGACTTACATAAAGAAGGGAAAGAACACTTTTCAGTTTTCTTCAAACGCTGTTCACTGACCTGCTTGAATGTGTCATAGATAGAACTTCAAGCAATCCAGCCGAACTGCTGCATACACTTTCACGAGAGGGTTTGCTGGTGCCGACACAAAACGATGACCGTGTACCAGTGGCCTAATGGCGTGTATAGCGGTGGGGTAGTGTCTGTACTTACCGCAGAAGACCATGGTTCGAATCCCAACATGTCTACAATGTGCGACGCCGATTGATGTCCACAGCCGTGATCTTGTTGAATTGAAGGTAAAAGCGGCGTAAATTACTCACTTATGCCCACACAGGTAATAAACGTGTGCCACTTCTTCGTCATCGTCAGTAATTGTGTTGTTTGTATTCGTGAAGTGATAAAGGTTTTCGTCCTTAAATTGTGTTTTGTTTCAACGAAACACAATCACGATGAATATGAAGCTATAAATTACAGATCGAAAAACTGGTATACACCGTAACGTGGGTTTGAGAATTGTCTCCCTCCACTTGTCAGTAATAACGTTATGGGAAATGTACATTCACGTCATACTTTAAGTGCACATGTACCCATGTTAGGTTCATGTGCAGTTGTCCTACGATTTCGATAGCTGCAGATAGCATAATGAACCCCTGACTTCACATGTCAGCCAGATTAATGACACATTTTAGCGCGCATACGTCACGAAGTTAGCGATTACTGATTTACATGCGTACAACTATATGACTCTCTTATGGTAGCCAAATGCCTCGTCATCTGACCATAGAGGTTACAAGGGTTTACCACCATGAGGCCCATCGTATCAAACAAAGCCGCACACTCGCTGTCTTCACTGATTTTCAGTGATCACTGGCATGTAATTTTCACCGTTGTTTTCTGATAATCGAGACTGGGTATTCTGTGGCCTTGACTTACATATTCAATGGTTTTCTGCTTCACGTTTAGTATTTGTAGGAATGAAATCTACAACGTTTATATGCATCAAAATTATAACACTATTTTCATTTCAAACAAGCTGTGTCGCAGACAACCACCGCGGCTCAACCACGTCAATTTCTGATGCCCTACACCTCCTGCAGTTTACCTTCAACGCAAACAAATAAAGATTTCTGACGTTATTTGAACTAAGCATGGCTATCAGGATCTAATATATTGTAAATTTGCTGTTTCTTTACACTTGCATACGTGGATTTTTAAACGTACTCTTCAAAGAACTGCGTAATTACTTCAAACGTAATACACGGTTATGCATTTTATATTAAAAGGTCCTATCTGCAGGGTGCCTCACATCCTCAGTGTTGTATGACGCTGTACAGACAAACAACCCGTCTGATGTTATACTGTGTTGGTAAATGAAATCACCTGGTATATACTGTCAACTTAAAGTAATCTCAGCTCACTTGACTTATTTGTGACAAAGGTCACTTTAAAAATATATATATGGTCAATTATAATTTAATTTACCTGCCGGACAAAGGATGTATTCGTCTGATGGTGGTTAAAATTCTAGAAAAAAAAGAAATGGCTATTCGGTAGTACTCTGTCGTACAGACCCTGAAACAAACATAATACTAGTATGCAGGTAAGCCCGCAAGTCTAGATTATGTGGCAAGTCTAGATTTCCAACGAAGAAAGTCCCAGGGTTCCTTTTCATTATTTTGTTTATTATAAACTGTGGTTTTTTGTAAAATATGTTCATTTCAGAGACTAGTTGTAAGTCTAATTGGGTGGTGGCCTATTTGAGTACAGTATCATGCTGGGCGTTATATTTCCAGTATTTCGGCGACCTTTCGGCCAAGTAACGTTTGTTAAAGTGTTAATTTTGGGGGACCTCATAAAAGTTTAAAGTGTATGCTTTCGTTTGCCTGGCAGTTTAGTCATAAATATTAACTGGTATCAAGCCATTTTATAGTGGAGAGGAATCAACATATCAGCTATCCTTTATGGAGATCTATTCTGTTCATATGTAAATTATATGTCGAGTATAAGAACAGCTGTTCCCCTAATCTGGCCGTAAACATCGATGTCGGAAACAATAGCGTGTTTCGTTTATGAGAAATTCTAACATTGTTTTACCTTGGTTTATATGCCATTTGATTTAAGTTAAACATTTCGTCGCGAATGTTCCCTTGAGTATAAGCTCACGTACTACTTTGAATATACAGACATGTATTAAAACATATTGTCTGGGTCATCTTATACGAAATGTATTTGTAACGAATTCATATATTAACACAATTTACATTGGACCGATAAGGTATAATCAAAGAGTTTCATTAAACATATGGTTTGGAGAAATGTTGGCATTTATTTGCAAAGGCGTAAATGATAGATTTGTAAAATTCACCTTCACAAAGAGTATGAGTTCAATCGCTGATAAATATAAAAACCTTACACTTGTACACCTGTATACCTCTTGTACACTTGTATACCTTGTATACCTCATTCCCATAATGATTTTGTTGTAACCGAGCAACCTAAGCACCAAAGCACTGGTCCACTCTCAAATGTATCTCCTCAATGAGCTTAGAATGAAAACCGAGTGGAGACTTTTTGAACTGGGTAATGGTATTGTAGCGCCATGAGAATTCACTTGAGTGTAATTTGGCGTTTAATAAACGGACTTTTTAGAGGTAGACATTGAAAAAATTAATTGGTTATTGCCGTAGTGCCCAAGGGAAATCTGTTTAAGGATATTTATTAGTTGCAATCGTTAAAATTGATATGCAAAAAGAAACGAAATATACCTGTTTATGTAGGAAAGGAAATATGACTTGACGGATTGT
Source organism: Haliotis rubra (assembly GCF_003918875.1). Taxonomy (NCBI): domain Eukaryota; kingdom Metazoa; phylum Mollusca; class Gastropoda; order Lepetellida; family Haliotidae; genus Haliotis; species Haliotis rubra. Next base: position 460,452 of record NW_025767036.1, on the reverse strand, counting down.
ATCGTCATACACTTAAATAATGTTGGTCAACATGCAGATATCGTCTCAACCAGTAAATCTTAAACAGATTATATAGCATATTTGGACAGCAGTCCTCTACATAACATGGACATGTTAGACTAGGAACATGTGGAAAGTGACGTAGGTTTTATAATAGTTAAAACAAGCGACGCTAAAAACTATGTCTGATTTAGTTATATTGTGTTTTTCAACGTGAGAGGGAAACACAAAGCGTTAAATGTGAAATACATACAAATATGAGTGTGATCAAAACGAATTTTGGGTAATTGCATAAATGTGAAAATACTTGAATACATGGAACATTTTATGGATAACAACTTCGTTAAATTCTTTATCATGACGTTTCAGAGTTAATTCTTGCCCTTTCATTAAGTGAATGCTGAGTCATTTAATATATATTTTCAGTTCATCTACGCACACGTTTTACGTTTTTTTCAATTGATGTATAATACCTACGGGTTTAATTAAATAAACAGAATTAATACGTTGTTGGTTAACACATGTTAACAACGCCAGAGGATGCAGGTAGGATAAGTCATCTTTCACGAGACATATGGAGATTATGATATATGTGAATCTTTGAAAAGAATATGCACCGCATCTTTAAATTGTTACGTGAAACATGAGTTAGTCAACGTTTCCAGTTGTCCAGTTGGTGACTTGACCATTCCACTTCTTGCATACGAACTGTCAGATCTATTTGCATGAAATTAAACGTATAGTTCTTCGACACACATATCGTTTCAGCATTTTGACAGAAATGAAATAATTGAAGCCAGTGTCCGTTTTACATTGTAATTGTTTAAAAATATAATTTAAAAGTTAGTTTTTATTTCTATTGCTCGCATCCTGTGTGCTTTACCACCGAGTTAACTAGAAGTTTGGTCTCTCATGCAATAGACTTATCACAGTATAAATTACTATTATTTATAAGTGTAACAATATATGACAATATTATTTTGAGACGGCCCCTGATACCAGCCTCGGTAAGCAGTCTGCGTGCCGACTTTAAGCCTTGAATTGCAACTGTCTGCTGAATTGATGGCAGATGAGAGCCTAGGGATAGGGCTACCACCTCAAGAAGGCGTGCTGTAGCTGTCCCAGGACACACCGGTTGTAGTTTTAACGTGGTTGGACTGTACCGACGGGAGTCGGAAAGTGACTGAAAGTAGGTCAGATTGAAATAAGAGAGTGTTGCCCGGGGCATTGCTGGAGTTCAGACGAGTCTATTGTAAGATTAGGGGTTACATGATATGATCGTTAATCATTTAAGTCTGCAGGTGCCTTTTGTTAAATGTTATATCTACTAAATTCTATTTTTTCTTTCTCAAACATATTACAGTTTTGTGTTTAGTTGTTTCTTTCATGCATTAATGTTTGTTTTTATAAAATTGAAACAACCCTGTTATTCCTGCATAATATGAACACAGTTATCCATCGTGAGTTTTGACAGCGACAGATTTCAGTATTTTAATTCCTTTGTACGAAATTGAAATCGTGCTGATCAATAACATATGACGTGCCTTTACATTTATTACACAAATTTCTCATAGTGAATCTTTATATACTGATCAGTGGATATGTGTTCAATAATGCATGCATTGCCCCACGAGTGGATCAAATTATTAAAAATTCGTTTAATAAATTCCTTCAGACTATTGCCAGTTTACTGTTTGGAATATGGATAGATTCGGATAAGGAGGAAATGGGAATTTTCAGGGTCAATTCTTCAAGCACATACACACACGTGGGCACACACACACACGCAAACTAACAGAACACATTCGACAGAAATATTACAGTTACGAATCTTCTCAGTTGTTTCAACTTCTGAACCGAAGTGTGAGGTGGTGTCTTATTGTTAATTACCGGTTGTAGACAAGGCATATAGAGACATCCACATTCTACTCTCGCCTACCACATTCGTATAAGAATACTTATCAACTGGAATTATTTCGTCCTTCACCGATTGGGTATTGACAGTCAGATGGGGGCAGTATATGATCTCTGTGTATTCCTACTTCTATGGCACTTACTGTAACATATTTCTGTGGTCGAAACTATAAGTACAGTTATACTTTTACAAATACATGTAGTCTGGTTCACAGTCGCTGAAGAACATTATTTTCCCAACTGCCTTCCCTGCAATGCTAAAGCCCTAAATGAAGCAAGTGTAGATTTCTTCAGGTTCTGAATCTCTCATATCACTGGGGCTCCTTTTCAGTTTAAATAGATTTATTTGATAATATATATTCAGAGAAGCGTTAGTTTATTTTACTAAGAACAAATAGGTTTTATTTATTTATTTATTTATTTATTTATTTATTTATTTATTTATTTATTTATTTATTTATTTATTTATTTATTTATTTATTTATTTATTTATTTATTTATTTATTTATTTATTTATTTATTTATTTATTTATTTATTTATTTATTTATTTATTTATTTATTTATTACCACCGGCTAGATTTATTTCCTCAAGCTATTTACGACAGTGTCAGCTATCAAATATATCGACTGCTTTTCTTATTTTTCATTCAGTAGTAAATAAGACATATTGATCAAAAGATCTCTCACTGTCATGTTTATATTCATGATCAATAAATATTGTTCATTCTGTCTAAGTAAACACTGAATCCACAAATGGAATTTATTCAAAATTCGTAAATACCCTAAAATATGATAACACAAAGCTTTTCTGCAGCCGTAATACTGCAGACAGAAGCTGGTAAACATCGCGGCCTGTGAATTGTTTGTTTCCCCTGGGCATAGTCACAGAAATGGTCTTTCCTTCTTTTAATATCCCAATTAATGTTTGGTTCTTAAAACCTAATAAAGATTGTGTTATTGTTATTTCTCTTCTATTTCAACAAACTCTAAGGCAGCCAGGCATGTTTTTGTTTTGTCAGACTCATGATAACGCGACACAAAATGTCGATTATTTCTGTCTTACCTTCGGTGACAGGGTTAACAAATATGGGAGTGCTGTGTGCGAAATTATCGTGTGCGAAAGCGTATTATAACTTAACAAGTCGTAGAGAGTGACATATTTACAAAAATGACCCCATGAAAATTCACTAGCCAGTCGGGCAAGTGACTGTGGAAATTTACTGGCCCGACTGTATTTTTACTAGCCATGGGCTAGCGGGCCAGTGGCTATTTCGCACACTGATTATAGGAGTATATTATCTCGAAAATATCAGATAGCACAGTAACGAATTTGAAACTTGAATCCGAATATACCTTTTGTATTCTTCTGATTCTGTTGCTTTCTACTTGGAAGTGAGTCATGAATAAATATTTATTATATAGTCGGATTAGTACAATGGACTTCGTCCATTCATAAGATAATGATGATTATAATATTTCATATAATTATGGTGTAGCTTTTTTCGCTTTTATTTGGACAAGCCTGTTTCTGGATCACCAGATAAAGGTCATGCATTTGTATCCCGTTCCTGTTGAATTGACATATAGCAGTAACTGTCCGGAATGTGGGGTGTCTGGAATATTGAGTGAGTCAGTCAGTATTGTTTTGTGCCTCCTTTAGAAATATTCTAGCAACAGAACGACTGGGGGCACAAGATATGGATTTCATACATTGGAATAAGGCCGATTCATTGTATACACATTGGAAAGTTACGCTATAAGATTAAATACTCCTTTAACGTGAATAACAGTAACTGTTTTGTCCCTTTCTCATAAGATATAGGCTGATCAAACTCAACGAATACATATCAACATATTTTTCCATGCTCTATTTAGCTTGTGTTTGTTGCACTGTTAAATCTCATACACAAGTGAAACTTTCTCTTTCGTTTTCTCAGCCTATGTTATGAAGGGATGCTTGAGAGAATACGTTCTGAGTAATATGAATATACGTGTAAAAACATCCAATAACAGTCAACGAAATAATTCTACTATTTGTATCTTGGATCGATTTCGGTACTGTATGATTCTAACCTACTATAAATGTATTAACAACAACAACAACAAAGACAACAACAACCAAAACAAAATGACATGGGCACCTACTACTGTATATATGTTACTTGCCATAAACTCCCAAAAACTCGACTCCAATATGGTATTCATTGGAATCTTAACATATACAGACAGCAAACGGCTGGTCGATAAGTTGTAATATACAGCAGCTATATTATAGCAACATTGCATATTTTGAGCAACACATTTTTGTTCATGCTAGCACTCGGTGTTAGTATTGATAAACTTATTCTTAAACGAGAAATTAGATGATCGATCTCCTTTGTGGTGTAACAGACTGTCGACTATAGTCCGTTCTACTAGACAGAGGCCTCAGAACAGCTTCAGTAATGGAGACACCGTGGTTAGCCGCCATACGTTGTGTGTATGTGAGATTCGAACCTGATCATAGATTACTTTACTCATTCTGTGTATATAGGATGCGAGTGAGTGAGTTTAGTTTTACGCCGCTTGTAGGAATATTCCAGCAATATCAAGACGGGGGACACCAGAAACAGGTTTCACACATTGTACCCATGTTGACCCTCGCATCTACACATGTTGTGTGCCCTTGATCTGTGTGGAATCCGAACCCACTAAACTATTTAACTTTGCACGTTGTGCCCGTGTGAGATTCGAACCCGCACCACGAACAGCCTCCATACGTTATGCCTTCGTTATATTCAAACCTCCGTCTGCGGCTGTGTAACACTTTGTGTGGTTTACACTTCTAGTATTGATTACATCTTATTCTATTCAGCGAAAGCTAACACGCGTTGTGCACATTGAGAAACTACTCGTCATTTGTATTACATATACATTGAATATTACAAAAGTACGCATGAAAAGCTAAAGAGGAAATGTGCATCAACATGCATCACTGTCCTACATCAAGCAATGTACAAATTAAAGAAATGTACAGCATAAAGAAATGTACAACATAAGGAAATGTACAGCATAAAGAAATGTACAACATAAAGAAATGTACAACATTAGGAAATGTACAGCATAAAGAAATTTACAGCATAAAGACATTTACAACATAAGGAAATGTACAGCATAAAGAAATTTACAGCATAAAGCCATTTACAACACTTATGAAATGTACAGCATAAAGAAATGTACAACATAAGGAAATGTACAGCATAGAGGAATATACAGCATAAAGAAATGTACAGCATAAAGAAATGAACAACATAAAGAAATGTACAGTATAAATAAATGTACAGCATAAATAAATGTACAGCATAAATAAATGTACAACATAAAGAAATGTACAGTATATAGAAATATACAGCATAAAGAAATGTACAGTATAAAGAAATGAACAACATAAAGAAATGTACAAAATACAGAAATGAACAGAATAAAGAAATGTACAACATTAGGAAATGTACAGCATAAAGAAATGTGCAGCATAAAGAAATGTGCAGCATAAATAAATGTACAGTATATAGAAATATACAGCAGAAAGAAATGTACAGTATAAAGAAATGAACAACATAAAGAAATGTACAAAATACAGAAATGAACAGAATAAAGAAATGTACAACATAAAGAAATGTACAGCATAAAGAAATGTACAGCATAAAGAAATGTACAGCATAAAGAAATGAACAACATAAAGAAATGTTCAACATAAAGAAATGTACAACATAAAGAAATGTGCAGCATAAAGAAATGTACAGCATAAAGAAATGAACAACATAAAGAAATGTACAACATAAAGAAATGTACAGCATAAATAAATGTACAGCATAAATAAATGTACAACATAAAGAAATGTACAGCATAAGGAAATGTACAAAATACAGAAATGAACAACATCAAGAAATTTACAGTATAAAGAAATGAACAATATTAAAGAATGTGCAACATAAAAGATATATAGCATCAAGAAATGAACATCAAGAAATGAAAATCATGAAATGTACATCAATGGATTTTCAGCATCAAGAAATGTACAACACAGCGTCAAATGTCGCTTGTGTGACAGCAGTCAGGAAATCAACTATAACAACAGTGGCATTCCTCAGATATTCGCCAAAAATTGACATTGATGTTGATTGTGTAGATGTGTATTTCAGCGGATATATGTCGCCATGGAAATGAGGCAGAGAAACGAGTTGGTCGTTCGCCTAGGGACGGGCATCAATGGATTATGCCGATCCCTCATGCAGGTAGGGCCCATTGTTTTCACCAAGCGATTTTTCGGACTCTTAGACATTAATATCCTAACACGTGCAAGGTTTGCGTCTTTACATCTGTTCCTTAACTATTTTCCAACGTTCTGGATACAATGTTCAATATAGATGTGTGTGGCATACTTTAACATTAAAGGTATCATGCCGTTTAAGTTAACGTGCTCCTTGCTATAAGCATGTACTATACTGTTTTAAAAACACACTAAATCATTCATATTACGTTTAATCGTGTTGGTTTATTATATTCTATTCAATATTGATATTTTTGGTACTCGAATATAAGTTTATAATTCATATAAATAACTGTACTCATATGCATTTATGGATATGTAAAACGGTTATGCATTAAGGTGCAATAAGTGCACATTTGCACTCTGATTGGAGATGCAACCTCTTTTGCATAGCATGTAATCGTCGAATTAATAATAATTACATTTGGTTTATTATATTCTATTCAATATTGATATTTTGGAGACAACTCTTTCGTTACTGATTGACGAGGTCGAAGCATAATGTGGCATACGTATTGTGTCGCATCATTCTGTTTGGTAGCCTTTTGCATAATCGAGATATGATACTGAAGACATTTCTCATCTAAAGTCCTAATATATCTTATGTGAACACGCTTCCATTGGACTTATTGTACTTCCCTTTTTGTTGCCACTCTTCTACGTGGTGTAGGAGATTAGGGCACTGTCTTTCAATGAATCCCACGCAAATCAGACTATAATGTGTTGCAATGAAGGTAGGACATACTGATTACAATGGAGCTCGTACAGAGTGTTTTGAAATATGTTGTCTTATATCAGGTGAGGTGAAATGGGGTTTAACGTCGTGCCTTAGAATATTTCGCTCATATGACGTTCAGTCGACTTCACCAAACAATTACCAAATTTGCATGCGATATTGCTCTGTATGTGTGACTGCTTGTACTAGCCCAGACTGAAGCTGGTTTTATCGTGCTAGCCCACTGAGACACCATGCCGCAGTGAAGCATGAATACCCCACTCAGACACATTATACTGACTCCAAGCCAACCAGTCCTTGTTGTACCCATTAATGCCGAGTGACAAACAGCGCTTTAACCGTCAGACAGAGGACAACAACAAGTGCCATATTTGAACGTCTTTTGGTATGACGCGGTCGGGGATCGAACCCGCTACCTTCCGCTCTCCGGGAGGACGCTCTAACCACTACACCACGGAGGCGGTCTGCCTTATACCAACTCGCCTCCATTGGATCTATTAGGATTTTTGTCAACACGCCTCTACGTGGTTTAAATGAGACTGAGGTATCTTTTTTCAATGAATGTCAGACTAAACCGGTTTATGGTAGCCAGGTCATCCTGGTATAATGGAGTTGGACATCATGGTTTAAAATAGGCCAGGTCATCCTGGTTTAATCAGGATTGGGCATCATGGTTAAACGGAGGTCAGTCACCCTGGTTTAATGGAGGTCAGTCTGGTTAAATGGAGGTTAGTCACCCTGAGTTAATGGAGGTCAGTCACCATGGTTAAACGGAGGTCAGGTCACCCTGGTTAAATGGAGGTCAGATCATCCTGGTTAAATGGAGGTCAGGTCATCTTGATTAGATGGCGGTCAGGGCATCCTGGTTAAATGGAGGCCAGGGACATCCTGCTTTAATGGAGGCCAGGTCATCAGTCTGGTTTACTGGAGGACAGGGCATCCTGGTTTAATGGAGGTGAAACCACAGTAGTCAAATGGAGGTCACGCCGCCGTGGTTTATTGGACAAACTCCTGTCATTCCATTACGAACTGGGTTTTTTTTTACCCAAAGTTAATAAAAACACATACATATAATGTATTGTTATATACATGCACACGGTAAGCACTGATCGTCAGTAACCATGCTTGTCGTAAGACGCATCTAACGGGATAGGGTGGTTAGGCTTGCTGACTTGGATCACTCGTGTCATCGTATCCCAGTTGCGCAGATCGATGCTCATGATGTCAGTTATTGGATTGTCTGGTACATACTCGATTAGTTACAGGCCGGCGTCATATAGCTGGAATATCGCGGCATTAAACGACAAACAAGCGATATGGTTTCCAAAACGATGATTAAAACATGCAATGACATTAATAAGGGGTAAAGATGGGTTTAACGCCATGTTAAAGGTAAAAGGTTAAAGGAAATACACGGCCACGTATATGCACGTTCGTGAGTCCGGTCTAATATACGTTTTATTGGGCTAGGCAACAACAAATACCACCTTTTATTTCTTTCGGTACATGGATCCTACCAACGGCCTCTAGCTCGCCCGTTCTCTTCATCACGTTACCTCGACGCGACACAACTTGAATGCTGTTTAAACGACTCACCCATTCCCTTCCAGGGTCAGTACGTCTCTGTAAGATATGTTACCTCATTTCAGATTCAGTAATCGAGGGAGCTTCAGTACGGATATCATTGTAAGATTTTTATGTTAATTTTAAACATGAATATGAATATCCACCCAGTGATTAAAACTGACAAAGCTTTGCAGTAGTTAGTGATGTGATTTGTTACTTTGATTTATGCTAAAAGTGGCCACATATAATTTAATATGGGTGGCATCTTCTGTGGACCTGGGCCTGTGGGGTAGATTTGTTAGCTTTTGCCAGTCTTTACCAGTAACAACTGTTGATTAGTTAATTTATACAAACAAACGTTACTATAGAAGTTAATGGGAAAATATTCGGCTTTGTGTGATCATAACAAAAGCCACCACCGACAATTTCAAAGGTAAGGGGAGACTACTCTAGTTAACACCTGCCTGTTGAACGCGACAACCCACAACTGACCGTATCAAATGTAAGACTCACAGTAATGTATCCCGTGTAGGCTTTAACAGGGAGTTGTCAGTCATAATCCTACACATACAACAACAATAGGCATTTCATCTGATACTTATATTTGTACTTCCCAAGCCATACTGACAGTCCTTCATATTTGTACGATGGATCAACTGCTCGAAGCTTTCGTAAAATACTCCTATGGTTTCACTCAGGATTCGTACTCTCCCGCCACATTTTGATCGAAGTATCAAAAACAATATTTAGAAATTAATCAAGTTTAAAACATCAAATTTAGAAAGATTAACATGACACTGAATTCAACGAAAAGGAACAAAACAAACATGACATCATCATGTCCAACTCATTAATGTGCTAATGCTCAGGCGTAAAGTGGCATTGCTAAAGCTCTTAACAGGCGTAAGAGTGGCATTCAGCGAATATTTGTAACTTGAACCCGTCTGTTGACTCATGGATCACAGTCCTGGGTAGCTTGGTACAAGCTTTTCAGTGTTTTAAGGGGGTTTTCCATTAAAGTGGTCATGTTTTGTTTGGGTTTGTTTTTTCTTGTATCTTCTATATTCATTCTCTTAAACGTCGGTTTATTGAAGTACGGTTTGCATCGATATTAATGCAATTCAGCGAATATTTGTAACTTGAACCCGTCTGTCAATGAGTTATGGGTCACAGTGCTGGGTAGCTTGGTACAAGATATGTCCTATCAGTTTATCAGTAAGGGGGTGTTTTCCATTAAAGTAGGTCACACCGATGAAACCTGACCCGCTGTTCATCCCACTGACCACATCGCGTGTTGAGGATCTGAATACTGCGAGCACGCTGAGCACACTTGCCTTCAGTCTGACCAAGGTGTAAGTAGGTAAGTACATCACTTTCACGTTGACCCGTGAAGATCTGGGTAAGAATAATCTTCAGGAACCCATATGCTTGTCGTGAGAGGTGAATAACGGTATCGAGTGGTCAGGCTCGCTGGCTTGGTTGACACATGTCATCGTTCCCCAATTGTGGAGATCGATGCTCAAGATGCTGATGACTGGATGGTCTGGTCCAAACTCGATTATTTACAGACCGCCGCCATATTGCCGGAATATTGCTGAACGCGTCGTTAAACAACAACAAAACAACTTTCACGTTGTCCCTGTCAAATATTTTGGATACTTGCGAAACCATGTGTTGTGTGACGATGAAGCCCTCCATATTTTTAGTTCGTATCTCATCTCTAATCTCGGCCATCAAGGGAGATTGACACACATATAAATAAAACTGTTTTTGTTAATTACGTTTATGTTCTTAAGTTAGAACACGTGGTGTCAGTCTGTAAATGTATTATAACGGAACAGATCGAATTGTTTTAACAATAGGTGCATGTCGGGTATATATATTCGCGGGAATTTCCGAGGGAACTGGTGTACAATTCAAGAAACCACGTGTGCATAACTACTCATGTCCCGAATGTGGGGAATCGAAGCCGGATTTTCAGCGTGTCGAACGAACGCTTTAACCACTAGGCTACCCCACCGCACCAGACGGTGATGAGACGTATCGCAGTTTTACAGACAATTCAAGTGACAATTGTGTAAAGGAGTCCGAAGGTCATTTCGCAACTGCGTTGTTCATGTGTGATTAAAGTCGTATCATCCAGAGGTCGAGGGGTATTACCATGTTCAATAAGCTTCTAATATTTGCATGGACAAAGGAACGGTGACGATGCGTCTAGAAGTACGAAACGTAGGAGCTAGCATTATAGCCACACATTGTACATCAAGTAGTGAGTATAAACCACGAGTGTAAACCAGTATCGCGAAGACAGCAAGCCTCTAAGCTATACAATGCGGGTGAGTTTTCTATTTCAGGTAGTGAGTGTAAACCTGTATAAGACAGCAAGCCTTTAAGTTATACAATGCTGGTGAGTTTTGTATTTCAAGTAGTGAGTGTAAACCACGAGTGTAAACCAGTATCGCGAAGACAGCAAGCCTCTAGGTATTACAATGCTGGTGAGTTTTGTATTTCAAGTAGTGAGTGTAAACCACGAGTGTAAACCAGTATCGCGAAGACAGCAAGCCTCTAGGTATTACAATGCTGGTGAGTTTTGTATTTCAAGTAGTGAGTGTAAACCACGAGTGTAAACCAGTATTGCGAAGACAGTAAGCCTCTAAGTATTACAGTGCTGCTGAGTTTTGTATTTCAAGTAGTGTGTGTATACCACGAGTGTTTAATTATTGTGGATTTCAAGTAATAAGTGTAAATCACGAGTGTTTAATTATTGTGGAGACAGCAAGCCTCTAGGTATTACAATGCTGGTGAGTTTTGTATTTCAAGTGGTGAGTGTAAACCACATGTGTAAACCAGTATCGTGAAGACAGCAAGCCACTACGTATTACAATGCTGGTGAGTTTTGTATTTCAAGTAGTAAGTGTAAACCACGAGTGTAAACCAGTATCGCGAAGACAGCAAGCCTCTAGGTATTACAATGCTGGTGAGTTTTGTATTTCAAGTAGTAAGTGTAAACCACGAGTGTAAACCAGTATCGCGAAGACAGCAAGCCTGTAGGTATTACAATGCTGGTGAGTTTTGTATTTCAAGTAGTAAGTGTAAACCACGAGTGTAAACCAGTATCGCGAAGACAGCAAGCCTCTAGGTATTACAATGCTGGTGAGTTTTGTATTTCAAGTAGTAAGTGTAAACCACGAGTGTAAACCAGTATCGCGAAGACAGCAAGCCTCTAGGTATTACAATGCTGGTGAGTTTTGTATTTCAAGTAGTAAGTGTAAACCACGAGTGTAAACCAGTATCGCGAAGACAGCAAGCCTCTAGGTATTACAATGCTGGTGAGTTTGTATTTCAAGTAGTAAGTGTAAACCACGAGTGTAAACCAGTATCGCGAAGACAGCAAGCCTCTAGGTATTACAATGCTGGTGAGTTTTGTATTTCAAGTAGTAAGTGTAAACCACGAGTGTAAACCAGTATCGCGAAGACAGCAAGCCTCTAGGTATAACAATGCTGGTGAGTTTTGTATTTCAAGTAGTAAGTGTAAACCACGAGTGTAAACCAGTATCGCGAAGACAGCAAGCCTCTAGGTATTACAATGCTGGTGAGTTTTGTATTTCAAGTAGTAAGTGTAAACCACGAGTGTAAACCAGTATCGCGAAGACAGCAAGCCTCTAGGTATTACAATGCTGGTGAGTTTTGTATTTCAAGTAGTAAGTGTAAACCACGAGTGTAAACCAGTATCGCGAAGACAACAAGCCTCTAGGTATTACAATGCTGGTGAGTTTTGTATTTCAAGTAGTGAGTGTAAACCACGAGTGTAAACCAGTATCGCGAAGACAGCAAGCCTCTAGGTATTACAATGCTGGTGAGTTTTGTATTTCAAGTAGTGTGTGTATACCACGAGTGTTTAATTATTGTGGATTTCAAGTAATAAGTGTAAATCACGAGTGTTTAATTATTGTGGAGACAGCAAGCCTCTAGGTATTACAATGCTGGTGAGTTTTGTATTTCAAGTGGTGAGTGTAAACCACATGTGTAAACCAGTATCGTGAAGACAGCAAGCCACTAAGTATTACAATGCTGGTGAGTTTTGTATTTCAAGTAGTAAGTGTAAACCACGAGTGTAAACCAGTATCCTTGAAGACAGCAAGCCTCTAGGTATTACAATGCTGGTGAGTTTTGTATTTCAAGTAGTAAGTGTAAACCACGAGTGTAAACCAGTATCGCTTGAAGACAGCAAGCCTCTAAGTATTACAATGCTGGTGAGTTTTGTATTTCAAGTAGTAAGTGTAAACCACGAGTGTAAAATCAGTATCATTATTGAAGACAGCAAGCCTCTAGGTATTACAATGCTGGTGAGTTTTGTATTTCAAGTAGTAAGTGTAAACCACGAGTGTAAACCAGTATAGCGAAGACAGCAAGCCTCTAAGTATTACAATGCTGGTGAGTTTGTATTTCAAGTAGTAAGTGTAAACCACGAGTGTAAACCAGTATCGCATGAAGACAGCAAGCCTCTAGGTATTACAATGCTGGTGAGTTTTGTATTTCAAGTAGTAAGTATAAACCACGAGTGTAAACCAGTATCGCGAAGACAGCAAGCCTCTAGGTATTACAATGCTGGTGAGTTTTGTATTTCAAGTAGTAAGTGTAAACCACGAGTGTGTAAACCAGTATCGCTTGAAGACAGCAAGCCTCTAGGTATTACAATGCTGGTGAGTTTTGTATTTCAAGTAGTAAGTGTAAACCACAGTGTAAACCAGTATCGCGAAGACAGTAAGCCTCTAGGTATTACAATGCTGGTGAGTTTTGTATTTCAAGTAGTAAGTGTGAAACCACGAGTGTAAACCAGTATCTTGAAGACAGCAAGCCTCTAGGTATTACAATGCTGGTGAGTTTTGTATTTCAAGTAGTAAGTGTAAACCACGAGTGTAAACCAGTATCGCGAAGACAGCAAGCCTCTAGGTATTACAATGCTGGTGAGTTTTGTATTTCAAGTAGTAAGTGTAAACCACGAGTGTAAACCAGTATCGCGAAGACAGTAAGCCTCTAAGTATTATAGTGCTGCTGAGTTTTGTATTTCAAGTAGTAAGTGTATACCACGAGTGTTTAATTATTGTGGATTTCAAGTAATAAGTGTAAATCACGAGTGTTTAATTATTGTGGAGACAGCAAGCCTCTAGGTATTACAATGCTGGTGAGTTTTGTATTTCAAGTGGTGAGTGTAAACCACATGTGTAAACCAGTATCGCGAAGACAGCAAGCCTCTAGGTATTACAATGCTGGTGAGTTTTGTATTTCAAGTAGTAAGTGTAAACCACGAGTGTAAACCAGTATCGCGAAGACAGCAAGCCTCTAGGTATTACAATGCTGGTGAGTTTTGTATTTCAAGTAGTAAGTGTAAACCACGAGTGTAAACCAGTATCGCGAAGACAGCAAGCCTCTAGGTATTACAATGCTGGTGAGTTTTGTATTTCAAGTAGTAAGTGTAAACCACGAGTGTAAACCAGTATCGTGAAGACAGCAAGCCTCTAGGTATTACAATGCTGGTGAGTTTTGTATTTCAAGTAGTAAGTGTAAACCACGAGTGTAAACCAGTATCGCGAAGACAGCAAGCCTCTAGGTATTACAATGCTGGTGAGTTTTGTATTTCAAGTAGTAAGTGTAAACCACGAGTGTAAACCAGTATCATGAAGACAGCAAGCCTCTAGGTATTACAATGCTGGTGAGTTTTGTATTTCAAGTAGTAAGTGTAAACCACGAGTGTAAACCAGTATCACTTGAAGACAGCAAGCCTCTAGGTATTACAATGCTGGTGAGTTTTGTATTTCAAGTAGTAAGTGTAAACCACGAGTGTAAACCAGTATCCTTGAAGACAGCAAGCCTCTAGGTATTACAATGCTGGTGAGTTTTGTATTTCAAGTAGTAAGTGTAAACCACGAGTGTAAACCAGTATCGCAATGCTGGTGAGTTTTGTATTTCAAGTAGTGAGTGTAAGACAGCAAGCCTCTAGGTATTACAATGCTGGTGAGTTTTGTATTTCAAGTAGTAAGTGTAAACCCACGAGTGTAAACCAGTATCTTGAGACAGCAAGCCTCTAGGTATTACAATGCTGGTGAGTTTTGTATTTCAAGTAGTAAGTGTAAACCACGAGTGTAAACCAGTATCTTGAAGACAGCAAGCCTCTAGGTATTACAATGCTGGTGAGTTTTGTATTTCAAGTAGTAAGTGTAAACCACGAGTGTAAACCAGTATCTTGAAGACAGCAAGCCTCTAGGTATTACAATGCTGGTGAGTTTTGTATTTCAAGTAGTAAGTGTAAACCACGAGTGTAAACCAGTATCGCTTGAAGACAGCAAGCCTCTAGGTATTACAATGCTGGTGAGTTTTGTATTTCAAGTAGTAAGTGTAAACCACGAGTGTAAACCAGTATCGCGAAGACAGCAAGCCTCTAGGTATTACAATGCTGGTGAGTTTTGTATTTCAAGTAGTAAGTGTAAACCACGAGTGTAAACCAGTATCGCGAAGACAGCAAGCCTCTAGGTATTACAATGCTGGTGAGTTTTGTATTTCAAGTAGTAAGTGTAAACCACGAGTGTAAACCAGTATCTTGAAGACAGCAAGCCTCTAGGTATTACAATGCTGGTGAGTTTTGTATTTCAAGTAGTAAGTGTAAACCACGAGTGTAAACCAGTATCGCGAAGACAGCAAGCCTCTAGGTATTACAATGCTGGTGAGTTTTGTATTTCAAGTAGTAAGTGTAAACCACATGTGTAAACCAGTATCGCGAAGACAGCAAGCCACTAAGTATTACAATGCTGGTGAGTTTTGTATTTCAAGTAGTAAGTGTAAACCACGAGTGTAAACCAGTATCGCGAAGACAGCAAGCCTCTAGGTATTACAATGCTGGTGAGTTTTGTATTTCAAGTAGTAAGTGTAAACCACGAGTGTAAACCAGTATCGCGAAGACAGCAAGCCTCTAAGTTATACTCTAAGATTGGTTTGGTTAGTTGTTTAACGACGCACGC
The DNA here is from genome assembly GCF_003918875.1 of Haliotis rubra. Taxonomy (NCBI): domain Eukaryota; kingdom Metazoa; phylum Mollusca; class Gastropoda; order Lepetellida; family Haliotidae; genus Haliotis; species Haliotis rubra. The sequence goes on along the minus strand of NW_025767036.1, from coordinate 444,910 downwards.
AGCACTATTATGCCAGACAATCCAGTGATCAACAGCATGAACATCGATCTATGCAAATGGGATTCGATGACAAGAGTGAACCAAATCAGCGAGCCTAACCACCCGATTCCGTTAGGCGCCTCTTGCGGCAAGCATGGGTTGCTTAAGACCAATTGTAACCCGGGTCTTCACGGGTGATTGTGAGAAGAGGTGTCTCCTCTCCTTACACAGTACACGTTCAGTAACGAGTGAAGTGCTTTAAACAGAGTGAGTGACTGAGTGAGTTTAGTTTTACGCCGCATATTCTATCTATATGACGGTTGTCCGGACCAGAAAATCCCATTTAAAAAGAAAAGCACACGGTTACAGAAAACTTTCTGTGTCGCTGAAGAACACTTCGTGTAAGACATCTCTCACGCCTAAAAATATGCACCATTAACATTTCGTTTGCTATTTTAGGTAAACCGCCCTGCTGATTCATCTTAAGGTTGTACATAAGGCTGAGACTGCGTCCTTAAACGCCTTCACGATGTCTGAGACACGATCTGGGGCGAAAAGAAGTTGTGGGACTCCTGGAGGATCAAACGAGGTAAAGATGAAAAAGACACTGGAACCATGCCCGGGTCAAAGCAGAGAAGACTGCACAGATCCAAAGGAAACAGAGGCGAGCTGCAAAAATGGTGTCAGCACCGAATCGAAGAAATTGGATTTTATGGCCGAACTATCTGGAAAGAAGGAATCAATCTCCAGAACAATCCAAATGAAACTTCAAAATATACAAAGATTAAAGGCAAGCATTGTCGAGGCACGTAAGGCAAGAACACGCATTCAATCGGAAATTCGATGTGCCAGCCACGCAATTATCAGTCAGTTTAGACAGAAAGAGAAAGAGTTGATGGACACACTTGATGGAGTGTCTGAGAACCAGTTTGGGCTGTTATCAGATTATGTGAATCAAAACGAAACAGACATTCAGTTGGCCAATCAGAAAAGGGTTGTTCTCAAGAAGATGCTTGGCGACAACGACTTGATGGAACTACATCCTGCTCATGAGAACCTTCTATCAGGACTAACAGAAGCTGAAGATCAGGTTGTACGCATTATAAACGATGTCTTCGTATCACAAGACATTGGAAAAGTCAAGAAGGGCATTGAAGACCTTTCCTTTGGTCAGCTTGATTGTACATTCCAGGATTTACATGATCGCTCGTCTCGTCCAAAACTTTTGAATTCGACCACTGTTACCCTAAAAAAAGAAGGACATTTTTGCCATATATTTGATATAATTGTCCTTGATGTTGAAGGCATCAAGACCATTGTTGTGTCCGACCTCGGCAATAGAAAAGTGAAGTCCTTTTACGTTAGAAATGGCAAATCTTGCCATAGCGAGTATATCGTGGCCACACCTCATGATCTAATACACCTGAAACAAAACCAAGTGATGGTATCAGACCCTCATACCTACAGCATATCGATACTAGCCGTCACGCCTGACCTCATTTACCTCTCTGATATCAACACAAGCTCGTGTTATCGGGGCCTACGTGTGCTAACCTCTTCCACGCTAGTAGGGTGTGCGGCAGGGGCGATTGATATCTTGAACATGAAGGGGAAGAAACCCAAACCCATTCGGTCTTATGTCAGTAGGGACGACCGTGGTTATGACAGGTTGTGTGTTACAAGAACTGGAAACATACTGGTGTCATACTCGTGTCCAACTGTCCAGTCTCTCGTTTGCCTGACACCACAGGGAGATCAATTGTGGGAGCACTTCCCTGCTGAGGATGGGGCGTTCAGAAGACCCTCCGCTGTGGAGACTACCAGAACTGGGGACATCCTTCTGGCAGACTATGAAACCAGCAGGGTGATCCAGCTGACCGAGTCTGGGCGGTTTGTCAAGGACATTCTTGTGCCTGAAGATGGACTGGCTCCTCCCACTGCCTTGTATCTATACAATGAGAGACATCTATTTGTTGGTAGTGGTGGAGAAGTGAAGGAGTATCTTTTGCCCTAAATGAACATACCTTCGAAAGCCAAATCAATATAGGCTGGCACACCCTACATACGCTATAAATGAAGTTATTACAAGCAGATAATGTTATTGTTACGTTTCTGGTTTATATTTGTTGATTGTTTAACTTGTTAATGTCCATATGGTTTGTTTGTTTGTTTTTGGTTTGTTTTTTGGTTTTTGTGTGTGTTTTTGTTGTTGTTTGTTTTTATTTATTTCTAGAGATTATGTCCCATTTATGACGAACACCTAATTGACAGACAGTCAATTGACAGACACTGAACTAGAAGATTAATTAGGACAACACCTACGGGTATAAGGGAACAGTCCACCGTCTAGGTAGTAGAGTAGGGTGAGCCTGAAACTGAGAAGTTTGATTGTGTGTAAATAGGAGTTTGTTGTGATTAAATGATAATCTGTCTTCTCTTCTCCAAGTTGTTTTTACCATCAATTACTATCGAATTTAAAAACAGGTTTGTCACTGAGGTTTGATTGTGTTTATTAATTGAAACATTCATTCAAGAAAAGGATTGGGCACAAGTTATCCAACTTAAAAAAGCCCTCTCACAATAATAGGATATATACAACAGAAGTTAACTGTTAAAAACGTTTGTTTGAGAGATATAGATGTGTACAGATTTGAAAACATTCTGTACATGCCATGTAAGATAAGATTAATAACAATCAGTGATCTAATTTTAACAATACTTTCTATAGATTGTAACAGTTTATGTCTTTGAATAGTATACAATGGACATTCAAGGAAGTAATGAAAAAATATTTTCACATCCATGGCCACTTTGACATGATGCATCATGTTTTATATTTATTCTAAATAAATCATAATTTCTCACTTGTACTCGTCATATATCTTAATCTTGTGTACCTGTGAAGGATATTGATTCATTCTAACCCGGACCCTCACGGGTCTGTAGTGGTGGTAGTAGTAGTAGTAGTAGTAGTAGTAGTAGTAGTAGTAGTAGTAGTAGTAGTAGTAGTAGTAGTAGCAGCAGCAGCAGTAGTAGTAATAGTGGTAGCAGCATAAGCAGTAGCAGTAGTAGTAGTAGCTACAGTGGTAGTAGTAGTAGCAACAGCAGTAGTAGTAGTAGTAGTAGCTGCAGCCTGCATCATGTAGTAGTAGTAGCAGAAGTAGTAGCAGCAATAACATCAGGAGTAGTAGCAGCAGCAGTCTTAGTAGTAGAAGTACCACTACTTAGATACACAACGATGATAGCAGGTTTAGCATTACAGTTTATACTCGCTTGAGTGATCTCCCTTAGTGTGCTGCCTTCAAGGAATTTCGGGCGGTTGGGCAGCCCAGTGGTTTAAGCATCCGCTCGTCACGCTTAAGACTCGGGTTCGATTCCCCACATGGGTACACTGTGTGAAGCCCATTTCTGGTGTCCCCGCCGTGATATTGCATGAATATTTCTAAAAACGGCATAAAACCTAAACTAACTCTAGCCAGAATCTCACTTTAGCTGAATCATAAACGTGGTGCCCGTGTTTGATTGCGATAACGATGTTGTTTTAATTTTCTAAATTAATCGTATACCTTAAAAAATAATATCATTATATTCAAGTGACACACCTCTCGTTAGCTGGGTAACCCATGACCTACATATTAGGTCTAAATTTAGTGGGCACGGAAAATCCCGGAAAGTGCCGAGCTTTGGAGAAAGTAGAACCGGCAGGAGTTCAATACGGAATCTGGGTTGCAATACGGAATTTGACCACGTCATCCGTATTGCACCCTTGTATTACAATCTTAAGTTTACATGGTATATAATAAACTTCAACATCGAATGACTATTTCTTATTTGTTTAATTTTTATCCACCATGGCTTTATACTTCCTTTCACTTGACTGTTTATCTACGGAAAAAAATATTCATTCATAAGTATTCTTATCCGAAAACTGTTTATTCCGGTATATTTAACACGAAACGGTGTCGCCCGGTTTAAAGCAGAAACTTAACGTAAAATGAAGTTTCCGATATTGGTTACATCGAACAGACAGGAAGAGGGGTTGGCTGCATATCCAGAATATATTTAACGGAATATTTTATGTTAACAATATGTGAAATCGTTTTTCGTTTAAGTTCATTTGTCATTCCTTACTTTTCCATCTCCCACGCACACGATCTGTTTCATATTTGCAATCTATCTCACGAACTGCCACTCGCAAATGTAGTTGTGTGGTATGCGTTAGCAAGGCCTGGGGGTGACGTAGCTTCTCGTTATTGTCACCATAAGCACGCTTACGACTACCCCTGTTCATCTATCTCAATAATAAGGCCACATTAACGGATTAATCGCAGTAAGTGAAGATTATTCCACGAGAACACGCACGGTGCAGGACCGGGGAAACATTTGGTGACTTCGGAAGGAATGGTCTATAGAGACGAAATCGTTCACGCTCAGACAGTGTGTTTTGATTGTCAGGACATTCTGGGGAAACAGCGTTATGTCTCTAGCTGTCTGCTTGGTGGTTTCCTATATAGCAGCCGGTGTTGCAGGGGTCGGTCCTTACCACCTGTAATGGCCTGTGAAGATCCGGGTAGAACTGGTCTTCAGCTTGTGGGAATAGGCGCCTCGCGGATCGGGTGCTCTGGTTATCTGACATGGTTGACTTCGTATCCCAATTGGGTATATTTGGGATTACACTTTCTTAGCTGGCGATTTGGTACCTGACTCTGGGGGTGTGGGTTCGAATTTGTATTTTACTAAGGTGTAATCCCAAATATAACATACTAGTATGTGCTCTATTTTTATTTCTGGTAAATGTTGGAAGCTTACAGGTGTAAACGAGAGGCCGAACTCGAATAGCCCTTCTCGCTCTGTGCAGATGAATGGACACTTCTTGAAGCTGTCAGTTCACAAAGCATTTGATGTAGTTTGTTCCGCAGTTAATGTTTGCATACAGAGAGAGGTACCGCCGGTTTACTGACATCAGGTAACACAAACCCCACGATATTGTACAAGTGATTCCTAGCTTTGCTGCCACTACCCGACTGCGAGTGTGCTATGGAATCACCTTGATTATGGTTTATGAATACCAAATCCTAGCCTAGAGTGAACAGCAGTATATGTTAACCGACGCCGAATTTGGGCCGAACTTGCTTAACTCCCGTTATGCTGTAAATGGTTTACGGAAGCAATTTCCTTTAAATGGTAAAGTCTTTAAGTATCAGCATCCTACTTCATGTAGCCATGTCCCTATTATATAAATTTTGAGTTTCATAACCGATGTGGATCTAAGTTGATTTATGTCGACATACTTCTGTTAAAACAGTTGTTTTGTCGTCTCGTCTCTACTCGATGTGTGGTTTCATGTCGTACGCTTAATTGACTGACTGACTTAGTTTGGTTTTACGCCGCTTTTAGCAATATTCCAGCAACATCACGGCGGGGGACACCAGAAATGGGCTTCACACATTGTGCCCATGTGGGGATTCGAACCCGGGTGTTCGGCGTGACAAGCCAACGCTTTAACCATTAGGCTACCCCACCGTCCTCGTACACTTAAACTTGATATGCTTTATTTCGATTCGCGTCCACGGGGTCGGTGTCTTATGTGAACACGCTTCCATTGGACTTATTGTTTTGTGTTGCCACTCTTCTACGTGGTGTAGGAGATTAGGGCATTGTCTTTCAATGAATATCAGACTATAATGATGTTGCAATGAAGGTAGGACATACTGATTCAATGGAGCTCGTACATAGTGTTTTGAAATATGTTGTCTTATATCAGGTGAGGTGAAATGGGGTTTAACGTCGTGCCTTAGAATATTTCGCTCATATGACGACGTGCATGCGTGTGTATGTGTGACTGCTTGTACAAGTCATCTGGTTTTATAGTGCAAGCTTACTGAGATACCATGCCGCAGTTAAGCATGAATACACCACTCAGACACATCATATTGACTCCAAGCCAACCAGTCCTTGTTGTACCCATTAATGCCGAGAGCCAGGCAGGGAACAACAAGTACCATATGTTAACGCCTTTTGGTATGACACAGTCGGGGATCGAACCCGCGACCTTCCGCTCTCCGGGAGGACGCTCTAACCACTACACCACGGATGCGGTCTGCCTTATACCAGCTCGCCTCCATTGGATCTATTAGGATTTTTGTCAACACGCCTCTACGTGGTTTAAATGAGACTGAGGTATCTTTTTAAAATGAATGTCAGACTAAACCTGTTTATGGTAGCCAGATCGTCCTGGTATAATGGAGTTGGACATCATGGTTTAAAATAGGCCAGGTCATCCTGGTTTAATCAGGGTTGGGCATCCTGGTTTAATGGAGGTCAGCATCGCGATTTAGTGGAGGTCTGGGCATCCTCACTTCATGGAGGTCAGTCACCCTGGTTAGATGGAGGCCAGGTCATTCTGGTTAAATGGAAGTCAGGTCATTCTGGTTAAATGGAGGCCAGTGACATCCTGGTTAAATGGAGGTCAGGTCACCCTGGTTAGATGGCGGTTAGGGCATCCTTGTTAAATGGAAGCCAGGGACATCCTGGTTAAATGGTGGTCAGGTCATTCTGGTTAAATGGCGGTCAGGTCATCCTGGTTAAACGGAGGTCAGGTCATCCTGGTTAGATGGCGGTTAGGGCATCCTTGTTAAATGGAGGTCAGGTCATCTTGGTTAGATGGCGGTCAGGGCATCCTGGTTAAATGGAGGCAAGGGACATCTTGATTTTATGGAGGTAAGTCACCCTGGTTAAATGGAGGTCAGATCATTCTGGTTAGATGGAGGCCAGGTTATCCTGGTTAAATGGAGGTCAGGTCATTCTGGTTAGATGGAGGCCAGGTTATCCTGGTTAAATGGAGGTCAGGGACATCCTGGTTAGATGGCTGGTTAAATGGAGGTCAGTCAGGGCATCCTGGTTAAATGGAGACCATGGATATCCTGGTTAAATGGAAGTCAGGTCAATCTGTTTAAATGGAGGCCAGGTCATCATGGTTAAATTCCTGCTTTAATAGAGGTCAGGTCATTCTGTTTAATTGACAAACTCCTGTCATTCCTGGTTTAATGGACTGGTGAAACCACAGTACCCAAAGTTATTACGAACATATATACATATAATGTATTGTTATATACATGCACACGGTAAGCACTGATCTTCAGTAACCATGCTTGTCGTAAGACATCTAACGGATAGGGTGGTTGCGCTGACTTGGATCACTCGTGTCATCGTATCCCAGTTGCGCAGATCGATGCTCATGATGTCAGTTTTTGGATTGTCTGGTACATACTCGATTAGTTACAGGCCGGCGTCATATAGCTGGAATATCGCGGCATTAAACGACAAACAAGCGATATGGTTTCCAAAACGATGATTAAAACATGCAATGACATTAATAAGGGGTGAAGATGGGTTTAACGCCATGTTAAAGGTAAAAGGTTAAAGGAAATACACGGCCACGTATATGCACGTTCGTGAGTCCGGTCTAATATACGTATTATTGGGCTAGGCAACAACAAATACCACCTTTTATTTCTTTCGGTACATGGATCCTACCAACGGCCTCTAGCTCGCCCGTTCTCTTCATCACGTTACCTCAACGCGACACAACTTGAATGCTGTTTAAACGACTCACCCATTCCCTTCCAGGGTCAGTACGTCTCTGTAAGATATGTTACCTCATTTCAGATTCAGTAATCGAGGGAGCTTCAGTACGGATATCGTTGTAAGATTTTTTATGTTAATTTTAAACATGAATATGAATATCCACCCAGTGATTAAAACTGACAAAGCTTTGTAGTAGTTAGTGATGTGATTTGTTACTTTGATTTATGCTAAAAGTGGCCACATATAATTTAATATGGGTGGCATCTTCTGTGGACCTGGGCCTGTGGGGTAGATTTGTTAGCTTTTGCCAGTCTTTACCAGTAACAACTGTTGATTAGTTAATTTATACAAACAAACGTTACTATAGAAGTTAATGGGAAAATATTCGGCTTTGTGTGATCATAACAAAAGCCACCACCGACAATTTCAAAGGTAAGGGAGACTACTCTAGTTAAAACCTGCCTGTTGAACGCGACAACCCACAACTGACCCTACCAAATGTAAGACTCACAGTAATGTATCCCGTGTAGGCTTTAACAGGGAGTTGTCAGTCATAATCCTACACATACAACAACAATAGGCATTCATCTGATACTTATATTTGTACTTCCCAAGCCATACTGACAGTCCTTCATATTTGTACGATGGATCAACTGCTCGAAGCGTTCGTAAAATACTCCTATGGTTTCACTCAGGATTCGTACTTTCCCGCCACATTTTGATCGAGGTATCAAAAACAATATTTAGAAATTAATCAAGTTTAAAACATCAAATTTAGAAAGATTAACATGACACTGAATTCAACGAAAAAGGAACAAAAACAAACATGACATCACATGTCCAACTCATTAATGTGCTAATGCGTTCACAGGCGTAAGAGTGGCATTGCAAATTTGCAAAGCTTTTCATGTTTTGTTTGGGTTTGTTGGTTGTTTTGGTTTTTTTCATTCTTCTATATTCTCTCTTAAACGTCGGTTTATTGAAGTACGGCTTCCATCGATATTAATGCAATTCAGCGAATATTTGTAACTTGAACCCGTCTGTCAGTGACTCATGGATCACAGTCCTGGGTAGCTTGGTACAAGATATGTCCTATCAGTTTATCAATAAGGGGGAGTTTTCCATTAAAGTAGGTCATGTTTTGTTTGGGTTTGTTTGTTTGCTTGTATGTTTTTGTTTTTTTTCATTCTTCTATATTCTCTCCTAACTGTCGATTTATTGAAGTGCAGTTTGCATCGATATCAGCGTAATTCAGCGAATATTTCAAACTTGAACCCGCCTGTCAGTGACTCATGCATCAAAGTCCTCGGTGCCTGGTACAAGATAGGTGCTATCAGTTTATCAGTAAGGGGGCGTTTTCCATTAAAGTAGGTCACACAGATGCAACCTGAACCGCCGTTAATCCCACTGACCACATCGCGTGTAGAGGATCTGAATACTGCGAGCACGCTGTGCACACTTGCCTTCAGTCGGACCGAGGTGTAAGTAGGTAAGTACATCACTTTCACGTTGACCCGTGAAGATATGGGTAAGAATAATCTTCAGGAACCCATATGCTTGTCGTGAGAGGTGAATAACGGGATCGAGTGGTCAGGTTCGCTGGCTTGGTTGACACATGTCATCGTTCCCCAATTGTGGAGATCGATGCTCAAGATGTTGATGACTGGATGGTCTGGTCCAAACTCGATTATTTACAGACCGCCGCCATATTGCCGGAATATTGCTGAACGCGTCGTTAAACAACAACAAAACAACTTTCACGTTGTCCCTGTCAAATATTTTGGATACTTGCGAAACCATGTGTTGTGTGACGATGAAGCCCTCCATATTTTTAGTTCGTATCTCATCTCTAATCTCGGCCATCAAGGGAGATTGACACACATATAAATAAATACTGTTTTTTTGTTAATTACGTTTATGTTCTTAAGTTAGAACACGTGGTGTCAGTCTTTAAATGTATTATAACGGAACAGATCGAATTGTTTTAACAATAGGTGCATGTCGGGTATATATATTCGCGGGAATTTCCGAGGGAACTGGTGTACAATTCAAGAAAACACGTGTGCATAACTACTCATGTCCCGAATGAGGGGGAATCGAAGCCGGATTTTCATCGTGTCGAACGAACGCTTTAACCACTAGGCTACCCCACCGCACCAGACGGTGATGAGACGTATCGCAGTTTTACAGACAATTCAAGTGACAATTGTGTAAAGGAGTCCGAAGGTCATTTCGCAACTGCGTTGTTCATGTGTGATTAAAGTCGTATCATCCAGAGGTCGAGGGGTATTACCATGTTCAATAAGCTTCTAATATTTGCATGGACAAAGGAACGGTGACGATGCGTCTAGAAGTACGAAACGTAGGAGCTAGCATTATAGCCACACATTGTACATCAAGTAGTGAGTATAAACCACGAGTGTAAACCAGTATCGCGAAGACAGCAAGCCTCTAAGCTATACAATGCGGGTGAGTTTTCTATTTCAGGTAGTGAGTGTAAACCTGTATAAGACACGCAAGCCTTTAAGTTATACAATGCCAGTATTTCAAGTAGTGAGTGTAAACCACAGTGTAAACCAGTATTGCGAAGACAGTAACTAAGTATTACAATGCTGGTGAGTTTTTATTTTAAGTAGTAGTGTAAACCACGAGTGTTTAATTATTGTGGAGACAGCAAGCCTCTAGGTATTACAATGCTGGTGAGTTTTGTATTTCAAGTAGTAAGTGTAAACCACGAGTGTAAACCAGTATCTAAGTTATACTCTAAGATTGGTTTGGTTAGTTGTTTAACGACGCACGCAGCACTATTACGCCAGACAATCCAGTGATCAACAGCATTAACATCGATCTATGCAAATGGGATTCGATGACAAGAGTGAACCAAATCAGCGAGCCTAACCACCCGATTCCGTTGCTTACGACCAATTGTAACCCGGTTTTCACGGGTGATTGTGAGAAGAGGTGTCTCTCTCGCCACAGTACACTCAGTAACGAGTGAAGTGCTTGAAACAGAGTGACGATTGAGTGAACGAATTATCACAGGCCAGAGGTGCTTACAAACAAGTATAGTGAGGAAATGTCCCAACACTCGTCCTCGCGAACCACTCTATTAAAGAAGTTGTTGGTACAGACCAATGCTCTAACCAGGGAATCTCAAAGATGAAGAATTCTGTGCAGCTCCATCCCGGTTCAGAACCAGAAGAAACTACATTGGTCGAATAAACAGTAAATGCTCAGAAGAGACTATATAAGAAACTATATCACTCAAAGGGAGTGACTGTGACTCACATGAAATACTTCAACAAACCAGACAGACACTTTGCCTCGGCACAGCTGAATGTGCTCGCTGATGACAAAATTCAAGTTGAGAACCCAGATTTCTGGCAACACTCACATAATTGTGAAACCATGGCTGAGCAGACAGAGATTTTTATGACAGTTCGACAACATTATTCACAATGATGAAAATGGTGAAGCATCCTCCATAGTGTCCTGTAAATGCAACGCCTCATACAAAAAATGCATGAACGATTGACAGCCATGGCACTTGAATTGCCGGGCGCTATGTCAAGTGTTCCCTACCTCAACACCTGCCTCAAAGAGCATGACATTGATATCTGCGCACTCTCCCGACCACCACCTTGGCATACATAACATCTCCTTTCTGACTCCCCTCAACCAGGACTATTTTACTGCTGCTTCCAGTCCATATTTGATATGGATACAGTGAATAACTCCCTGAAGTCCGAAGTACTTCTTTACTATGCCACGTTTAATTCAACCATATACTAACGATTCAACCTTGACTACAACAGAGTTGCAGGAATGGAAATCAGTCTTCCAGGTCACGACCAAATCTTCTTTATTCAGTGCATATATGCCGCCCCTCTAACCGGATCATCATTTCCAGCTTTTCCAACACTATCTTGTGCAATTATATGAACTTTATGAAGCTGCTTTTCTCCAAAGGGAAATGTGGTGGCTTCTTGGGACTTTAATGCCAGGGATCAAATGGATCCCATTACATAATGTAAACCTGACAAAAGAAGCCTAGCAGCTGGAAACGTTTTAAAGGAGTCATGTCTTGTTTCCGTGAACATGCACTACATCTGTACCTGGTCCCAGGAACACTTTCTACGCATACGACGGAGGCCCGCGAATCGCCTATCGATCGCTATTATAGGTACCAAAGGAACCAATGGCATCAATTACTGTGTGCAGAGGTCAGGGAGATAATCCCCTAAATATTTCCTGGACTCATCATCCGGGTGATTCGTTCTTTTGACGTTAGCTTCCAGGAACATGAAATGCCTAACACAGCCTCCTGAGCCAGCCTGACACAGCTCATGAAGATGACTCTATCAAAGAATTCACCTTCTCAAGTTTCACATACTCTCTGGGGATTCATAAACTACAAACACCACTGTTCTTCTGCAAATGACTGGATTCCTAAGAAACACTACAGGTCGTTCATCAAACCCTTCTGAAAGGTGAAGTGAAAAGATTACATCATTCTATGATGGTAGCAAGGAGACAATGGACTGCTGGTCGACCAAGAGGAATGAAACATCTCTCATTTTCAATTACAAACAAACCAAAGATACCTTCAGAAGTGCATTGAGATGCCTCTAATGAGTTTGAAAGTGAACACTTTGATACCTTTAAACAGGCTCTACGATGTGGACCAAAGGGCATTTTGGTCTCTTTTACGTGCAAATAACAAGAAACTTCAAGTTGGAGCTATTGTGAAGGAGACAAGCTTCTCAATACCCCGATAGAGAGGTATGCGACGCCATTGCTGACCACATGAAATCTGTGTGTTCTGCTCAAATCTGGATGACAGCTTTGACAACGACTTTAAAGAAGAGATAATGGAGAAGGTTAAACATCTAAGGGATGAGATTTTACTCTACTCAATATGATCTGAAGGAACCTTATGACATCAAGCAGTGAGATAGAGAACATATGTAGGCAACTTAAGAATAACAAAGCTGCAGGCATCGACGGAATCTCGTAACGAACACCTGAAATATGGGGACCCTACTTTGTATACTTTCTTTTCGGAGCTCTTTAACAGGATTCTCATAACAACAGGACACATACCCATCCGTGAAAGGGGAATAATTGTCCCTATCTATAAAGGTCATAACAAAGAGAGAACATCTCCGGATTCATATAGAGGTAACCCTGCTGCCAGTAATATCGAAACTGTTTGAAATGGTAATTTCCAAGAGAATTCCACAGTTCAACGACTGTAAGATTATTCCCAGATCACCAGCAGTGTGTAATTCCGCAAGGGATTATCCTCGACACACACCTCCTTCATAGTGCAGGAAACAGTTCATCATTACCTGGAGGAAATGATAAAGTTCAAGTTGTCTTCTGATAACCAGAAGCTTTCGATGACACAGTCTGGCACGAGGGGCTCTTTGGAAACTGAACCAGCTAGATATACCTAGACCCATATGGAAGGCTCTGGACAACACATACAAAGGCATGACGAGCAGTGTAATGGTCAATGGAACTATATCAGAATTGTTTACTCTGGAAAGGGGAGTGAGGCAAGGGAGTGTGCTCTCGGCAAAATTATATCGCTTTGCATCAACGACCTTCTGAAAGCCTTGGATTCGACAAAGAAGGAGCAATGGTGTTAGACCTCCATATTGCAGCACCTGACACAAGCTGACGACATCTGTCTCATCAGCCCAATCTCATCTTATCTTCAGGACATGGTCGCTCTTTGTGAGACTTTTAGCAAAAAAAGGAGATTCACATTTTCACCTGTTAAGAGCAATGTAATGCTATTTGGTAAATCAAAGAAGAAGGACTGCAACATAATCCTCTATCAAAAGAAATACCAATCTCTCAGACTCACTCCAAACATGTTGGTGTGACTCTTAATTCACAATTCAATTCTGGGACAGGACGGTCAGTGCAAGCCCAAAATGAAATCTTCAACGATGATGTTGATGAAGTCTGGCTGCCACTGCAAAGGATTTTAAACCCAATCACTAGTGCAAACCTCGTAAGAACTGTAAGCATCCCAAGAGCCCTATTCGGCTCAGGAGTTGTGGTTTAACCTTTACTAAAGGCGAAGATTATAACTCTCGAACGAGCCCAACGTTTCTGCCTAAAAGTGTGCTAAGGGCTTACCAAGATCAACAAGAACAGACATCTGTAACTCATTAATAGGATGGAGCCCTTTGAAGTAGCAATACATATGAGAAAGCTGTTCTTCTTTGGTATCCTCTGCAATACCCAACACCATCTCCTTGCACACCAGGTTTTCCTCAACAGACTTCATGCCTTCAAGAACAAAATGCACAGGACATACTCAAGGATTCCTTCCGGATATATGCCAAATTCTTCAACATTATAACCTGCTGCCTCACCTTCATTCCTTCCTACAGACTCATCAGTTTATGCCTCAATCATCATGGAAGAGAACTGTGAAGAAGCTGTAACAGGAACAGGTGGAGGAAGAGTGGCTGCACCGGACGTCGTCAGATCAGACCTGAAGCACTTTCTGAATATTCATTCTTCAATCAAACCTCATCCAGCCTGGAAGATTGCAAAGGCCTTGCCAAGACCTTCTGAAGAAGAAGTGCACATTCCTAGTGCAAATGTGTTCTGCATGGCGCCCAGACAAAGTTCCTGGTACCCTGTTCTGACTGTGGCTGTGATCACAACGACTGGTTAACACATATTATATGTTGCTGTGCTGCTAACGAGTCTGCTAGAGGACACTCTGTGGTGCAACATCGCCAGTATCAACCCAATAGAGCTGAGTGTCAGTCTCACACAAGATCTGATGCAGACATAGTATCCTGCATCCTGTCCTGCCAGCCCCCAGTCACCCTGCAGGTAGATGACCTCAAGCTGTACCAGTCTGTGCTGATCGAGGGGTTCTACAGCCTCTGCCACGATACTGACTCTTAAATTACACGCATAACAAATTATCCATGATTTAATTTAATTGTTTTTCCCTGCTGTTCTTGTAATCTCCTATGGAGGAATAAAAGAGTATATATTACAGTTATAATATATAGGTGCTATCAGTTTATCAGTAAGGGGGCGTTTTCCATTAAAGTAGGTCACACAGATGCAACCTGAACCGCCGTTAATCCCACTGACCACATCGCGTGTAGAGGATCTGAATACTGCGAGCACGCTGTGCACACTTGCCTTCAGTCGGACCGAGGTGTAAGTAGGTAAGTACATCACTTTCACGTTGACCCGTGAAGATATGGGTAAGAATAATCTTCAGGAACCCATATGCTTGTCGTGAGAGGTGAATAACGGGATCGAGTGGTCAGGCTCGCTGGCTTGGTTGACACATGTCATCGTTCCCCAATTGTGGAGATCGATGCTCAAGATGTTGATGACTGGATGGTCTGGTCCAAACTCGATTATTTGCAGACCGCCGCCATATTGCCGGAATATTGCTGAACGCGTCGTTAAACAACAACAAAACAACTTTCACGTTTTGGATACTTGCGAAACCATGTGTTGTGTGACGATGAAGCCCTCCATATTTTTAGTTCGTATCTCATCTCTAATCTCGGCCATCAAGGGAGATTGACACACATATAAATAAATACTGTTTTTTTTGTTAATTACGTTATGTTCTTAGGTTAGAACACGTGGTGTCAGCCTTTAAATGTATTATAACGGAACAGATCGAATTGTTTTAACAATAGGTGCATGTCGGGTACATATATTCGCGGGAATTTCCGAGGGAACTGGTGTACAATTCAAGAAAACACGTGTGCATAACTACTCATGTCCCGAATGAGGGGAATCGAAGCCGGATTTTCAGCGTGTCGAACGAACGCTTTAACCACTAGGCTACCCCACCGCACCAGACGGTGATGAGACGTATCGCAGTTTTACAGACAATTCAAGTGACAATTGTGTAAAGGAGTCCGAAGGTCATTTCGCAACTGCGTTGTTCATGTGTGATTAAAGTCGTATCATCCAGAGGTCGAGGGGTATTACCATGTTCAATAAGCTTCTAATATTTGCATGGACAAAGGAACGGTGACGATGCGTCTAGAAGAAACGTAGGAGCTAGAAACGTACATCAAGGAGTGAGTATAAACCACATTATAGCCAAGCTATACAATGCGGGTGAGTTTTCTATTTCAGGTAGTGAGTGTAAAAGTAGTTATACAATGCTGGTGAAACCAAGTAGTGTAAACCAGTACCAGTATTTGAAGACAGCAAGCCTCTAAGTTATACAATGCGGGTGAATTTTCTATTTCAAGTAGTGAGTGTATACCACGAGTGTTAACCAGTATCGTGAAGACAGCAAGCCACTAAGTATTACAATGCTGGTGAGTTTTTGTCTTAAGTACTTAGTGTGAACCACGAGTGTTTAATTATTGTGGAGACAGCAAGCCTCTAGGTATTACAATGCTGGTGAGTTTTGTATTTCAAGTAGTAAGTGTAAACCACGAGTGTAAACCAGTATCTAAGTTATACTCTAAGATTGGTTTGGTTAGTTGTTTAACGACGCACGCAGCACTATTATGCCAGACAATCCAGTGATCAACAGCATGAACATCGATCTATGCAAATGGGATTCGATGACAAGAGTGAACCAAATCAGCGAGCCTAACCACCCGATTCCGTTGCTTACGACCAATTGTAACCCGGGTTTTCACGGGTGATTGTGAGAAGAGGTGTCTCCTCTCCTTACACAGTACACGTTCAGTAACGAGTGAAGTGCTTGAAACAGAGTGAGTGATTGAGTGAGTTTAGTTTTACGCCGCATATTCTATCTATATGACGGTTGTCTGTACATAATCGAGTCCGGACCACATAATCCCATTTAAAAAGAAAAGCACACGGTTACAGAAAACTTTCTTTGTCGCTGAAGAACACTTCGTGTAAGACATCTCTCACGCCTAAAAATATGCACCATTAACATTTCGTTTGCTATTTTAGGTAAACCGCCCTGCTGATTCATCTTAATGAGATAAGATAATGTTATTGTACATAAGGCTGAGACTGGGTCCTTAAACGCCTTCACGATGTCTGAGACATGATCTGGGGCGAAAAGAAGTTGTGGGACTCCTGGAAGAACAAACGAGGTAAAGATGAAAAAGACACTGGAACCATGCCCGGGTCAAAGCAGAGAAGACTGCACAGATCCAAAGGAAACAGAGGCGAGCTGCAAAAATGGTGTCAGCACCGAATCGAAGAAATTGGATTTTATGGCCGAACTATCTGGAAAGAAGGAATCAATCTCCAGAACAATCCAAACGAAACTTCAAAATATACAAAGATTAAAGGCAAGCATTGTCGAGGCACGTAAGGCAAGAACACGCATTCAATCGGAAATTCGATGTGCCAGCCACGCAATTATCAGTCAGTTTAGACAGAAAGAGAAAGAGTTGATGGACACACTTGATGGAGTGTCTGAAAACCAGTTTGGGCTGTTATCAGATGATGTGAATCAAAACGAAACAGACATTCAGTTGGCCAATCAGAAAAGGGTTGTTCTCAAGAAGATGCTTGGTGACAACGACTTGATGGAACTATATCCTGCTCATGAGAACCTTCTATCAGAACCAACAGAAGCTGAAGATCAGGTTGTACGCATTATAAACGATGTCTCCGTATCACAAGACATTGGAAAAGTCAAGAAGGGCATTGAAGACCTTTCCTTTGGTCAGCTTGATTGTACATTCAAGGATTTACATGATCGCTCGTCTCGTCCAAAACTTTTGAATACGACCACTGTTACAATAAAGGATGAAGTCGGACATTTTTGCCATATATTTGATATAATTGTCCTTGATGTTGAAGGCATCAAGACCATTGTTGTGTCAGACAAATGGAATGGAAATGTGAAGTCATTTTACGTTAGAAATGACAAATCTTGCCATAGCGAGTATAGCATTGCCGCACCCCTTGATCTAACACTCCTGAAACAAAACCAAGTGATGGTATCAGCCTTTAATTCCTTCAGGATATTGATTCTAGCCGTCACGCCTGACCTCATTTGGCATTCTGTTATCAACACAAGCAAGTGTTATCAGGGCCTAAGTGTGTTAACTTCTTCCACGCTAGTAGGGTGTGATTCAGGGGCGATTGATATCCTGAACATGAAGGGGAAGAAACCCAAACCCGTTCGGTCTTATGTCAAAAGGGACGACCGTGGTTATGACAGGTTGTGTGTTACAAGAACTGGAAACATACTGGTGTCATACTCGTGTCCAACTGTCCAGTCTCTCGTTTGCCTGACACCACAGGGAGATCAATTGTGGGAGCACTTCCCGGCTGAGGATGGGGCGTTCAGAAGACCCTCCGCTGTGGAGACTACCAGAACTGGGGACATCCTTCTGGCAGACTATGACACCAGCAGGGTGATCCAGCTGACCGAGTCTGGGCGGTTTGTCAAGGACATTCTTGTGCCTGAAGATGGATTGGCTCCTCCCACTGCCTTGTATCTATACAATGAGAGACATCTATTTGTTGCTGGTGGTGGAGAAGTGAAGGAGTATCTTTTGCCCTAAATGAACATACCTTCGAAAGCCAAATTAATATAGGCTGGCACACCCTACATACGCTATAAATGAAGTTATTACAAGCAGATAATGTTATTGTTACGTTTCTGGTTTATATTTGTTGATTGTTTAACTTGTTAATGTCCATATGGTTTGTTTGTTTGTTTTTGGTTTGTTGTTTTTGTTTTTTGTGTGTGTGTTTTTGTTGTTGTTTGTTTTTATTTATTTCTATTTATTTTATTTTTTATTTTTTTATTGATTTATTGATTTATTTTTTATTTTTTAATTTATTTTATTATTATTATTATTTTTTTATTTTTTGGGGGGATGGGGGCGACTACGGTAGAGGTTATGTCCCCAATTATGACGAACACCCAATTGACAGACAGTCAATTGACAGACACTGAACTAGAAGATTAATTAGGACAAAACCTACGGGTATAAGGGAACAGTCCACCGTCCAGCTAGTAGAGTAGGGTGAGCCTGAAACTGAGAAGTTTGATTGTGAGTAAATAGGAGTTTGTTGTGATAAAATGATAATCTGTCTTCTCTTCTCCAAGTTGTTTTTACCATCAATTACTATCGAATTTAAAAACAGGTTTGTCACTGAGGTTTGATTGTGTTTATTAATTGAAACATTCATTCAAGAAAAGGATTGGGCACAAGTTATCCAACTTAAAAAAGCCCTCTCCCAATAATAGGATATATACAACAGAAGTTAACTGTTAAAAACGTTTGTTTGAGAGATATAGATGTGTACAGATTTGAAAACATTCTGTACATGCCATGTAAGATAAGATTAATAACAATCAGTGATCTAATTTTAACAATACTTTCTATAGATTGTAACAGTTTATGTCTTTGAATAGTATACAATGGACATTCAAAGGAAGTAATGAAAAACATTTTCACATCCATGGCCACTTTGACATGATGCATCATGTTTTAAATTAATTCTAAATAAATCATAATTTCTCACTTGTCCTCGTCATATATCTTAATCTTGTGTACCTGTGAAGGATATTGATTCATTCTAACCCGGACCCTCACGGGTCTGTAGTGGTAGTAGTAGTAGTTGTAGTAGTAGTAGTAGTAGTAGTAGTTGTAGTAGTAGTAGTAGTAGTAGTAGTAGTAGTAGAAGTAGCAGCAGCAGCAGTAGTAGTAGTAGTGGTAGCAGCATAAGCAGTAGCAGTGGTAGTAGTAGCTGCAGTGGTAGTAGTAGTAGCAACAGCAGTAGTAGTAGTAGCTGCAGCCTGCTTCATGTAGTAGTAGTAGCAGAAGTAGTAGCAGCAATAACATCAGGAGTAGTAGCAGCAGCAGTCTTAGTAGTAGTAGTACCACTACTTAGATACACAATGATGATAGCAGTTTTAGCATTACAGTTTATACTCGCTGGAGTGCTCTCCCTTAGTGTGCTGCCTTCAAGGAATTTCGGGCGGTTGGGCAGCCCAGTGGTTTAAGCATCCGCTCGTCACGCTTAAGACTCGGGTTCGATTCCCCACATGGGTACAATGTGTGAAGCCCATTTCTGGTGTCCCCGCCGTGATATTGCATGAATATTTCTAAAAAGGGCATAAAACCTAAACTAACTCTAGCCAGAATCTCACTGTAGCTGAATCATAAACGTGGTGCCTGTGTCTGCTTGCGATAACGATGTTGTTTTAATTTCTAAATTAATCGTATACCTTAAAAAATAATATCATTATATCCAAGTGACACACCTCTCGTTAGCTGGGTAACCCATGACCTACATATTAGGTCTAAATTTAGTGGGCACGGAAAATCCCGGAAAGTGCCGAGCTTTGGAGAAAGTAGAACCGGCAGGAGTTCAATACGGAATCTGGGTTGCAATACGGAATTTGACCACGTCATCCGTATTGCACCCTTGTATTACAATCTTAAGTTTACATGGTATATAATAAACTTCAACATCGAATGACTATTTCTTATTTGTTTAATTTTTATCCACCATGGCTTTATACTTCCTTTCACTTGACTGTTTATCTACGGAAAAAAATATTCATTCATAAATATTCTTATCCGAAAACTGTTTATTCCGGTATATTTAACACGAAATGGTATTGCCCGGTTTAAAGTAGAAACTTAACGTAAAATGAAGTTTCCGATATTGGTTACATCGAACAGACAGGAAGAGGGGTTGGCTGCATATCCAGAATATATTTAACGGAATATTTTATGTTAACAATATGTGAAATCGTTTTTCGTTTAAGTTCATTTGTCATTCCTTACTTTTCCATCTCCCACGCACACGATCTGTTTCATATTTGCAATCTATCTCACGAACTGCCACTAGCAAATGTAGTTGTGTGGTATGCGTTAGCAAGGCCTGGGGGACGACGTAGCTCTCGTTATTGTCACCATAAGCACGCTTACGACTACCCCTGTTCATCTATCTCAATAATAAGGCCACATTAACGGATTAATCGCAGTAAGTGAAGATTATTCCACGAGGACACGCACGCTTCAGGACCGGGGGAACATTTGGTGACTTCGGAAGGAATGGTCTATAGAGACGAAATCATTCTCGCTCAGACAGTGTATTTAGATTGTCAGGACATTCTGGGGAAACAGCGTTATGTCTCTAGCTGTCTGCTTGGTGGTTTCCTATATAGCAGCCAGTGTTGCAGGGGTCGATCCTTACCACCTGTAATGGCCTGTGAAGATCCGGGTTAGAACTGGTCTTCAGTTTGTCGGAATAGGCGCCTCGCGGATCGGGTGCTCTGGTTATCTGACATGGTTGACTTCGTATCCCAATTGGGTAGATCGATGCTCATGATGTTGATCATTTGCTTGTCTGGTCTCGATTATTTAAAGACTGCCGCCATCTAAAAAATAGAGTTCCTCCTCTAAAGGCATTCTCTATAAGCACAACCATTTTATTGCTATGGGAGCTATGATGTGGATCTCGGGAATTCACGGTGGCCATGGTGTTGGATGAATGATCTTATCATTATCTTATCATCAGGACGTGAAAAAATAGAGTTCGTCCTCTAAAGGCATTCTCTATAACCACAACCATCTTATTGCCGTTTGTGAAAAGCAGTGCAATATCCTGGTATAAATTATCTCATTGATCAAGAACCGCCCAGGACATCGTGTAATCAGATAATCGTATAATCATTTAATCATATAAATCGTAAAGTTGGAACTGAAGGGCGTAAGTCAAACCTGATTAAACTTTCATCCGATTCAATTCCTCTTTAAACGATTATGAAGTGACAAGAACGTGTTTCGTATGCTTGAGCCAGGTAGAAACTCGTCTCACCAAACCCTCGTCTGTAAAAGGTAACAAGCCCTATAATATGTCAATCCACTCACGAAATTGAGAAACAAGTCATTCTCGAAAATCTTTAATGCATCGCGGTGCTTTATTTTTATTCTGAAAAAGGTTAGAAGCTTTCAGGGGTGTAGGTGAGAGGCCAAACTCGAATAGCCCTTCTCGCTCTGTGCAGATGAATGGACACTTCTTGAAGCTGTCAGCTCATAAAGCATTTGATGTAGTTTGTTCCGCAGTTAATGTTTGCATACAGAGAGAGGTACCTCCAATTTACTGACTTCGGGTAACACAAACCCCACGATATTGTACAAGTAATTCCTAAATTTGCTGCCACTACCCGACTGCGTGAGTGTGCTATGGTATCCCTGGTTCATCTTGATTATGATCCGTGGTTTATGATTACCAAATCCTAGTCTGGAGTGAACAGCAGTACATGTATATGTTAACCGGTGCCAAACTTGCGCAGAACTTGCTCAACTCCCGTTATGTTGTAAATGTTTTACAGAAGCAATTTCCTTTAGAAAAAGGTTAAGGAGAGAAACTGGAATTTCTTTTACAAAAACCAACAACAAAAACAACGATTTCGTATCTTAAACATGCACATACAAATTGTACATCGATGGAGACGTGAATTGATTACTTTCAAATTATCTCATCAAAAGATGACTCTCATTTATTCGTCCTGGGATCATTTATTGGGTCTCTCGTGGTTTGATACAAGAGGCAAGAAAAGCCGTTATTACACACGAGTGTCATAAAGGGAAATGGCAGGAGAAACAAGTTACAAACAATATACGTCCATGTTAATAACGTGTCACTGTAAAAGCATGTTATGCATTTTTCTGGTTGGTGAACACACCGTTCTCCATTGTAGGAGACTGGTGTGGGTAGACACGTTGTAAAGTTATGTAATGTTCAGGGATTGGATAACGTTGTGTCGGTTTATACCCGGACTGTCGACAACAACAAATAATCCGTTCAAATTACTTGTCGACAGTCCGGGGAAAGGGAGATGATGTTCTACATGAGTGACTTCACGCCCAGTGTTCTCGAAATTAACAAACCAATTCAAAAAAGAGTGCGATATATATAGTAGACAATCTGTTTATTTAGTCAATATAACAACATGTATGTATCATATGTCACACTATATAACATATTTGTAAAATATATATTCCATAAATCTCACACAATATAGATAGATAGATAGATAGATAGATAAATAGATAGCTTTCCGGGTTTTATGGCATGTTAAACTCCAAAATGGTAATCCTTCCACTCGCAAAGCGTAAAATAATAGTCTGTTTGCAACCTTAATTCTCTTACAAATTGTTAAAAACGGCATTCTTTTAATTAACTTAATTCATTTACTCCTGATATGAGCATAACCACCATAGCCACTTGCAAATCACTAAACAAACATTCTCTTTAATTAATTAACACCGTCACGTGATGTCGACACTCCGGGTTTTTTATTCTGTCGACGGTTAGCAACATCCTATTTTTCATTTGTCGACCTACCGGGCTGACATCGTTGTGTATACAGCAGTGGTATTTTAAAGGGTTGTATAAATTATTGAATTTAAATTTTTGTTGCATTGTCCAACTGTATGAGCGCCCACGCAGGTGGCAACCCCATACTATACGTCGATAACATTTGCTGTCTTGCATTTAAGTATTCTGTGAAACTAATGATAGCAAGGAAGGAACTTATTGGTGACAAAAAGCAAAAGTAACATCATATATATTTTGAGTCAGTCAGTCATTTCTCAGTAATCTCTCGAACTGTTAGAGGTATAATTAATAACATAATGATTCATTCTTTTTTCCTTACTACTTTCTTTACACATTTTTCATCATTTTGATGGCATTTTTAGCTAATCATTCATTATGGTCAGTGAATTCGTCTATATATCTGTCTATATCTATATGTTTTCTATGATTTTATTGTGTCTCAAATTTGTTATTTGCATCCCATATGGTAATTGGTGATATCAAGTCATTGTTTACAGGGGTTTTAATGTTTCATACCCACTGATGCCGCACTGGTGCATGTTTCTATCAGCATCAAACGAAACACGGCAATCATATGTAAACATTAATGTGAAAAGGTTTAATACCATTTAATCACACTGGTTCCTTGATTTTTGTCGTCATAGCTTAGTTTCAGGGATCCATTCATACAGTTTTCACATGCAGTCGAGCACCGTTGTGTCGAACTCAGATAACTCGATATGTCGGTTGTCTCTATATAACATTTCGGTCCCTGCAAACTCCTTCATAATTATCATTAATCAAGCTCTTTTAGCTCTATGCAGATGTATAAATAATATAATATATTTATATGAAATCTACTATTTGTTTTGTTTATTTTCATTGTGATATGTGATGATGTAACCTGTTCGGATGACTCGTTATTTTCTCTTATATAGTGATATTGATTGATGTTGGGTTCAACACGATCGTACCGCCTCCGTGGTGTAGTGGTTAGAGCGTCAGCCAGGAGAGCGGAAGGTCGCGGGGTCGATCCCCGACCGCGTCATACCAAAAGACGTTAATGGTTCGTGTTGGTCCCTGCCTGGCGCTCGGCATTAATGGGTACAACAAGGACTGGTCGGCTCGGAGTCAGTATAATGTGTCTGAGTGGGATATTCATGCTTCACTGCAACATGGTATCTCAGTGGGCTAGCACTATAAAACCAGCTTAAGTCTGGGTAGTACAAGCAGCCGCACATACACATACACACGCATGCACGTCGTCATATGAGCGAAATATTCTCAAGCACGACGTTAAACCCAATTTCACCTCACCTCACCACGATCGTTGACCGTTCTGTCCACCACACGAAGGCGTGTCAGTTTAATATGGGATGTAAGTTCAAAGATACCCAGGCCATGCGCGTTGATCTTTTTTTTAATTCCACTACCATGATTATGGTTTAGGTCATTCTAGGGTCACTCGTGAATTAGTAGTCTTGTAATGTTGGAATCACGAGAATCGGTTGATTATTCTCCGGAATCAGGAGATTCGAGAATTTAGTTGAAAGACATTTTCTCTCTACTTTGGCAGAAAGACTTATACTTGCATTAGGATAACTCCTTTAAATGCACGTCCAGAATAGCAAGTTAATCCCAGGTTTAGAATGGTTGAATGGTTGGTTTGTTGTTTAACGCCGCACTCAGTAATATTCCATATGTGGCGGCTGTCTGTAAATAATCGAATCTGGACCAGACAATCCAGTGATCAACAACATGGTCATCGATCTACGCAATTGGGATACGAAGACAAGTGACAACCAAGTCAGCGAACCTGATCGCGCGATAACGTTAGTCTCCTCTTACGACAAGCATGGATTGCTGAATCCTAACACGGACCTTCACGGGTTTCCAGGTTTAGAATGAACCTCAACAACAAAACATAGCGTCATAATGGTTTTAATGAGGGAAGATGTAAGTTGACTCATCTCAAAACACTGCTCAGATAATGTACATAAACATAAAACGTATTAATATCTGACTAGTCACCTGATAAAACCGACAATTTTTTATTTTTTTATTTATAAGATATTTATAAAGCGCACATATCCAGGCAACTAGCGTATGCTCAAGGCGCTGGTATTTTCCCCTCGATCATTGGATGTCAATCTCAACGGCACATCGTATTATCAATTTCAACTCCCTGGGGAGTATACAACTCTTGCAGCCACTAGGCGCACCGAGTTATTGTGGCTTTCTCATCCTAACGAGGTACCCATTCACAGCGGGGTGGACTGGTACACATAGTCACAGTACTTTGTCCAAGTTCACTGCACGTTGCTGTACCCGCAACTAGGTGTTTGCACGTATTCATGCATCTTTGATGCCGACAATCCTAGCGCTATTCTCAGACTGAACTTTGTTGATGACACAAGGTAATTCCTCTCTACCCCCAGATGGTCTCTTACACGGCGTGAGGACGGATTTGGAAGCACGCATTGTTCTTAAATCTCTTTATTAAAGCTTTTATCATCACACTATTACCCAAGAATGAGGAGCCAACTGTGGTACAAATACGTTCCTGATTCCTTGTGATACTGAAGAAAGGAACGCTGGTACCACCATTCCCTGATTTAGTGCCTGTCTACAGTCGCTGCATGTGTGGCGTGTTGAAGGAAGACTGTCAGCATCAAAGAATGCAGTGATGGTGTACTCTTGGTCACTGTCTAATAAGAAGTCAAATGATTTAATTGAAGTGATGCTGCAAAATGTCACCATGATGATGGTTCTGTAAAGGCTTAGATGCTTCATCAGGTTGATGTCAAGCACTTCTAACGTGGATTATTGCATCAAAGATATAGAGTACAATAGGTAATTTTGTAAGGGCTACTCTCGTAAGACGTCGAGGGAAGAGAGATAAAAAAACAATAATCGAAGAACCTTTTAATGTTCCGATAACTTTTGATAATTTATTTTGTTTCATGTTAGAGAGAGAGAGAGAGAGAGAGAGAGAGAGAGAGAGAGAGAGAGAGAGAGAGAGAGAGAGAGAGAGAGAGAGAGAGAGAGAGAGAGAGAGAGAGAGAGAGAGAGAGAGAGAGAGAGAGAGAGAGAGAGAGAGAGAGAGAGAGAGAGAGAGAGAGAGAGAGAGAGAGAGAGATGATATGAGCATAGCTACCATAGCCAGCATCTGCTTTTAACCAACTATGAATAAACGTGTCCAGCATCTGTGGTCACATATCCATATCGCTTGGTTGCAAGAATAAACTGTACGTACATTTAACCAGTTAAATAAACAATGTTACACTCGTGCGTTATTGGTTATCTTTCGTGGGGCGTTGCTTAAAATGAGACATTCTTATTTTGCAAAATATTGCTTATTTCCTAATTGTTCCTAGTTTGTTAGAGTGAAAAAGCTGGTTCATTTTGTACACAAGCCATTCGTATAGAATTATGGAATATACATTGTAAACAATACTCTCTTCATATTAAAGTACAATATATATACTTTACAATATCAACATATACGTAAAATCATCAAGTATAGGCAGTATATAATATTATATCAATAGTATACTAAACCGAGACGACGAAACAGAATATCATACAGGGTTTGGCAACCTTAATGCACCTGTCTCCTTTTGACATTAAAACGCTGAAATTCATCAAATCAGACGTAAGTATTTGTAGAATAAACTAAACATTCACGATTAAAACGTAGATCCAAATAAACAGGGCAATTAATTTAGAGGTATACCTGATCCTCCAAACATGTTTTTGTAAACAAAGATCAGGTTCGTTGCCCAGCTTGGTCGTATAGACCCAGTATCCAGTCAAACAGAGGGCAACCCTGCATCTGATTTTAACCAACTCACTTCAGGCATTGTCATAGATGTATACTCTTATTTGGAAACGATAGCGAGGAATGAAATGGCTTTTTATGCTTGCATAAAATCACGTGCCAACTTCTCGAACTATGAACTACTTCCCTCAGTGTGTATCTGCACAGGATATTCACGAAGTGATAACTGCCAACATTCTTTCATTCACAATTTACCTAAAATAGGTAAAATATTTATATAGGAAACGTACTCCGAATAGTGATCCTAAATATTTAATCGATCGGCCATTTTTACTAAAGTAGCCTTGGCTGTTTGGCTACATAATTACTAGGTTATATTTAGCCTCTCATTATATTTACTAAAGTAGCCTTGGCTGTTTGGCTACATAATTACTAGGTTATATTTAGCCTCTCATTATATTTACTAAAGTAGCCTTGGCTGTTTGGCTACATAATTACTAGGTTATATTTAGCCTCTCATTATATTTACTAAAGTAGCCTTGGCTGTTTGGCTACATAATTACTAGGTTATATTTAGCCTCTCATTATATTTACTAAAGTAGCCTTGGCTGTTTGGCTACATAATTACTAGGTTATATTTAGCCTCTCTCTATATATTTACTAAAAGTAGCCTTGGCTGTTTGGCTACATAATTACTATGGTTATATTTAGCCTCTCATTATTTCTACTCTGGATCCATAAATATGAAACATATAAAACTGATTACTCTTCACTCGACAAGCTATGTCAACGGATTATTCTTAAAATAACCATATGTCTATTTCACGTGTTTCCAACAATAACGCCACTGCATATCCTTTCTGGTACTGACAGCTGTAATCTACTTCTATCGGAAATTGTCAATCTGGTGCCCGTTTGTGAAGACAGTAATCGTATTGAAGACCGGGTCACGTCAATAAACTCGACAGGGTCTGAACTACCTTAAAGGCATTCTCGATATGAACTGGTTTACCGAAGGTTTAACGTACAGAATGTCCTGAAACACACAGATATACTCATGTTCCCGAGTGCTTGAGGGGCGGTGGGGTAGCCTAATGGTTAAGCATCCGCCTCATGCTGAAGACCCGGGTTCGATTTCTCAAGTGGGTGCATTGCATGAAGTCCATTTCTGGTGTTCCCCGCCATGATATTGCTGGAATGTTGTTAAAAGCCGGGTACAGCTATACTCACCCACTCAGCTTAATGTTTGATGCCATAGTACGATTAGCTCTGATTGATGCTTGACCAGTGTTCAGTGTCAAGCCTTCTTATGTTGTTTTCTGTTGTTATTTTACGCCGCACACAGCAATATTCCAGCTATGGCGGCGGTCTGTAAATAAACAAGTCTGGGCCAGACGATCCGGTGATCAGCAACATGAGCAATATCTACACCGTTGGGATACGATGACATGTGTCAGCAAAGTCAACGAGCCTGACCACCCGATCCCGTTAGTATAGGAAACAACAGTCGTAAATGTCTAAAACTAACATTTCATGTACTCTGCCTGTAGTTACGTTTTTTCTTGAAGGAAGGGTGCGTAGCCAAGAGGTTGAAGTGTTCGCTCGTCAAGCATACCAGGTTCGCTTCGCAGGTACCACGTGTGATGCCACAGTGATGTTACTTGCCGTTATGTGATGTTTCGCAAATCACTCACACGTTAAGGAGACACAAGAAATCAATTATTCCACTGTTCTTGTCATATTTGTAGCGAGTAGAATGACTGAGCTTTACGTTCACCGTTGTGTGTTGAATATATGTAATACTATACAAATATTCTGTATGGTTGTTTTGTTTCATATTCTGCTCCAACAAAGGAACAAACATTGTTGTTTTTTGTTTCCTAAACGTTGTTTCCCACTGTCCACTGTTGTTAAATTTCTTTCCACATTCAATCTTGATTTTGAATCTCAATAAACATTACTTCTTTGAGTTGCATTTAGAAGTTCATCAGTTGTGATAACGGTGTTAGACGCTTCAACGAAACGTCGCTCATATTATATTAAAGAAGTTGTACATCCATAGAACACTCCTTGTTGTTCCCAAAACATTATAACGTGTCACCTAAACCTCACATTGGGTCTTACAGGTCAAACATTCGTACAATGCGCTTAAGTTGTTCTTATTGTCATCAGCATTTTCAAATGAACCTTACCGCCTCTGTGGTGTAGTGATTAGAGCGTCCGCCCGGAGAGCGGAAGGTCGCGGGTTCGATCCCCGACCGCGTCATAGCAAAATACGTTAAAATATGGTACTCGTTGGTCCCTGTCTGGCGCTCGGCATTAATGGGTACATCAAGGACTGGTCGGCTCGGTATCAGTATAATGTGTCTGAGTGGGGTATTCATGCTTCACTGCGGCCTGGTATCTCAGTGGGCTAGCACTATAAAAAAAAGCTTAAGCCTGGGCTAGTACAAGCAGCAGCACATACACATACACACGCATGCACATCGTCACTTTTTTGTCTTGTTAGGAATTGCATTAATGTTTCGCTTTGTTTAGTATAGTCCGTCCGTTCTGCTCCTCTGCTACTGGATCAGCATTTTTCATCATAGCTCCGAACTTCATTTGTATCTCTGTCCGGTCTTTGTAATCGCTGAGGTTTCGTGTTGTTGGGGAAGACAATTCCTTCTGAATCACTAGAATTTACAAACGTTAAAAGCAAACAGAATATCCGTAAATGCTTGCTCTGTAGTCCCCTAACCAGACACGCCAACAAGAATTTGTCACTGGCTCGAAAGCAACTTCCAGTCTTAAAACACTTCAAATTCTTTACAAAGTTTCTCCAGACATGACTAATATTGTAATGAGAGCGCTTGCTGGGAAATATGTCTGGAGAAATGTGTGACATTAACTTATATACACTGAGACTATCTTTATACTTACTTCGGAAATGTCGTTGGCGACAACTTACTCCAAGAAATGTCATGCTCTTAGACGACTGTAGAACGTACACTGGGAAAAGTCAAAAGTTTAATGTGTACTTCTACTCAAAACGGGTGTTAAAGGTCACATGCAACGTAAAACACAACTTTGCAGATTCTGATACCTTTCGGTATGGACATACCGAAACAAATCGTCAAAAATGCAAATTCAACTTATAAAGTTGAAAAATAACGCGATGAAAATAAACGCGCGAAATCGGAGTTCAAACGTTTCACTAATTTTCCCCCGACTTTTCTGGGGAAAACGGGTTTCAACAGCTGGACTGCGCTCATAGCACGTGCGCAAGTAAATAGGTTCGCGCAGCTTGGAAGCGGGTTGTCGGGTGAATACTCGGTGAAGGCTTTGGTGTGAGCTATTTTTCTAAGTAAATTAACTGTTTATATAATTTCATTTATCTATTTCACCACACGTTCTTCTTACCGAGACACTTTCTCAGTTCGATACTTAAAAGCAATGTCATTATTTAGCGTTGACAGAATTTCTAACTGTGATATAGATATGTCGTTGTCACAGACAAAACTCAATGTCTTGTTTTATTGACACCTGTGTGTCTGCCTGCCTGTCTGCTAATGACAATATTCAATACACAGCTGCTATCACTGACCACGTGCAATTTGAACTTAACACCAATCAGGCTATACACCATAAACAAAATGCATTGATTTATGGCCCGAGTTCGGTCTCTGTCACATTATGTAATTACACAGACAGGCAGGTGTGATACTTGAACACATGACATGTTATGATGTCTGTTGATTGCAAAATGTTATACACAAGAAATGAGCATGTATTTACAAAACCCAACATCTCTATATATATGTACACACAATTAGCCGTGAAGGCATCTGCAAATGAACCAGCCGTTACACTTGAGTGCACACCCACCCGCTCTGACTGGGTTCGGTATCCCGGCTGCTTCGTTTCTTGGGAAGTAAACCGAGGTACACAATTTTGCACTTTCGATTTGCGATTGTACGCTTATAATTGTGTTTATATATTTTTTCGTAACCAGCAATGTATATTATATCGTCAAGTCACATAAGTTCGATCGTCATATAACTTCCATCGCCCATTTTGAATGGTAATTGTCGCAATACGTAGCGATAACTTACGATATCTGCAGCTCTGATCTTCTGGTGACACCACTTTTATTCGTTTGGACCGGAAAATGTTTCGCGTCAAGTTACCAAACGTAAGTTATAGGTCATATTCACCAAACAACTACTTTTTAACCCTAGATCAATAATGTAACTTTATCAGCTCCAATAAAATGTAAACAGTACTTATTTCACACGTTGTAAATTGACAGCGGCCCTGTCTTCTGTTTGTTAACGTTGATGGTCTAATTGTGACGTGTCCAGTCACGTGATATCCTTGTCAAAATTTAAAACTTTGGAAACATGAAAGGGCCATTTCTTATAGAAAACCTAATGCTTTTTGAGAATTTCCGTGAATTTGTACCTGATGAAGTTCGAGCTATTGCCTCATTGATAAATACAACCTTGGCACAATGTACCTACCCTACATGTCAGCACAGAACACATTTATGTTTCTGCAAGCCAGTTCGTGGTGTTTGTCTACATTCTGAGGTTTGATGCCTGTCACGATGAGCCTGAAGAATAATTCCCTGCATAATACTTCTATATAAGCTGAATATTTGTGACTTTTCATCGTTTTTAGAAGTATTGAAACATAAAATGAACGTTTCATGGACATAAATACCATAAAATTACTTGGGACTGCTCTAACTCTGAATTTGACACAAGAAATCGTCCTTACAAGTCATCCTGTTTACGTGACAAGCCAGCCAATCATATGATCGAACTTATGTGACGTAGCTTTCTGGGTCACTTGTGTTGACAGTGAGAGGGCGGCCATGCCGCGATTGTGAAAAGCAGTAAAAATACCTGGATTTTGGAAATGTTTGACATAAATAAACAAGTTTAGAGGTAAGAGATTTGAAAATAAGATTATATGAATATAACTTTGAAAATTCAGCGACAGTTCTTAAGTGATCGAACTTACATGACACAAGGATATGTCATGAAGAAGTGATAATTGTGTTTTAATTATGTTTGATTTTTTGGTTGCATGTGACCTTTAAGGGAAGATAGGCTCACAAAAAACACTTACTGTTTTTTCTTGAAAGCTGACTCAAGATGAGTCCTATTTTTTGATACAACGGTCACTGTCATATTATTGTGGATAAAGTGTTGGTTCATCACGCCTAAAGCACGGGTTCGTTTTTTGGAATAGGATGGGCGGTGGGGTAGCCTGGTGGTTAAAGCGATCGTTCGTCACGCCGAAGACCCGGGTTCGATTCCCCACATGCGTACAGTGTGTGAAGCCCATTCCTGGTGTCCCCCGCCGTGATGTTGGTGGAATATTGCTTCACCTAAACTCACTCATTCAGAATAGGTACAGTGTGTGAAACCATTCCTTGTCTTCCCGTCATGGGTTTGTTCACTCAATCACTCCATATATTTTCTCTTAATGTGACGGAAAGAGGTATGCGAACTTGGAATGTTTCATGATTTGATTTACGAGTTCGCCTGTTTATAAATACTACCGTCGAACCTCACTTATGCGGACACTTGCATTTTCTTAACTATGCCCGGGTGATATAATTTCTGGTTGTCCGATCTTGTCAGACACCTTTACTGCCAAACATTCTTTATGTTTAAGACGGCAGTCACCATACGTTTTCGCGAACACATTAGTATTTCACAGTGATTCATAAACACATGCTCTGTCATCGTATCGCACGGTGACAATCACTGGATTTTCTGGTCCAGACTCGATTTGTGTGCAAACAACATCATACACCTGTAATACTGCTGAAACAAATATATACTCATAATATAGTCACAATTGTACAATCGACTCTGCTATTAGCAGACATTTCTTATGGATGTGGACAGGGCGAGTGAGCGAGTTTGGTTTTACGCCGCTTTTAGCAATATTCCAGCAACATCACGGCGGGGGACACCAGAAATGGGCTTCACACATTGTACCCATGTGGGGAATCGAACCCGGGTCTTCGGCGTGACGAGCGAACGCTTTAACCACTAGGCTACACCACCGCCCCGGATGTGGCAGGGTTTTGTAGCTTCTGTTGTATGATGCATAAGATTATTTGTTTGTTATGTTAAGTAAAACCCTACATCGTGCCCCTTCAGCGAGTCAGTGTGGAGGAGTGAGTATGGTTCTACGCCACTTTTAGCAATATTCCAGCAATATCACGATATTGTACCCATGTGAGGAATCGAACCCGGGTCTTCAGCGTGACGAACGGACACATTCACCATTAGACTATCCCACCTCCCCCATGTGGAGGAAACGGTAATTACAAATATAAATGATAAATATGAATGTGAAATTTGTAAGAAAACTAAGCCGGGATAATGTGTCAGGTGGACCCACGTTTTATCCCAATCTACCGGTGTATTCAGTTAATATAGTCAGGGACGGTGGGGTAGCCTAATGGTTAAAGCGTTGGATCGTCACGCCGAAGACCCGGGTTCGAATCCCCACATGGGTACAATGTGTGAAGCCTATTTCTGGTGTCCCCCGCCGTGATGTTGCTGGAATATTGCTAAAAGCGGCGTAAAACCAAACTCAGTCAGTCAGTTAATATAGTCAACAATATACTAGTAACACATGGACGTTTGACACGACGGCTGGAATACATTGTATCTGAAACTAATTTTGTATCTGATACATTTATCTATTACAAACGAAATGTTTCAACTCTTTAATAAGGATAGTATAATAGTTGTTTGTGAAAATAACGGTTATTTTGTCGATCACTCATGATTTCGCCAACACCAATGTAAATGTTACAACATTCAACGACATTTCAGAGGCGATGGAGTAGCCTAGTGATTAAGGCGTTCGCTCGTCACGCCCAAGACCGGGGTTCGATTCTCCACATGGATACAATGTGTGAAGCCCATTTCTGGTGTCCTCGCCGTGATGTTGCTGGAATGTTCTTGTGGAGTGAAACTAAACTCACTCATTCAATGAAATATTTAATAAAATAGTTATATATATAAAATATAAGTAGATTACAAAAAGAAGTGCAGATATACGATGGACATTTATCTATAACCAGTACGTGTAATGGCATCAGTAGATTAACACTGAGATCACATGTTACCCGCGCCTGCGATTTTGCATGAGGAGTGATGAAGTTGAAACAAACATCCTTATGTAGGGCTGCTGTCCGGTAAGTGGTGACACAGTGCTGTGCATTCTCCATTGTTGGAAACTGAAATTCACTTTCCGGAGGCCGGAGGCCGGAGGCCGGAATTCTGTCCCAGTCACTCATTTCTTTGTACAATAAACTTCGTTTACAACGAACTCAAAGAAACCACTAGTTTTAGTTGATTACAACGCATTGTAACCAAACTATACAGTAACTGACCGGCACAAAAATAGTTACTTATTAACGTAGTTTACGGGTACCCGGTGGGATAAGTCACGTGACTATAACCTTCTAGCGTCTCACAGGCAGTTTGTGTTATCCGGGATAATACTTAATGAGCTGTGACTTGTATGCGCTTAGAGCATGTCCCTCAGTGATGTGGATGAGGCGCTATAAATGTACTCTTATTATTATTATTATGGTCCCGATTGGCGGGGCTCGACTGTACACATCATTCATCACATCGAAATGCCACAATCTTATATGCACCCCCACCCCCCAAACAGAAAATGCAATAATCGCCTATCACCCTTCCCATATCAAAGTGGGGCGGTGGGGTAGCCTAGTGGTTAAAGCGTTCGCTCGTCACGCCGAAGACCCGGGTTCGAATCCCCACATGGGAACATTGTGTGAAGCTCATTTCTGGTGTCCCCCGCCGTGATATTGCTGGAATATTGCTAAAACCAAACTCACTCACCCATATCAAAGTAGGATATCATACAGTAAGATATGCCATAAAAACAAGGCTCATCTTTTTGTACCACCACCTAAAATATTTGACCCCAAAATAATTTTTAAAACATGTAAACAGCATCACCAGCATGTAAAAAGCATTACCATAGTATGCTATAGCGTCCCATGAGTTCAACTCGATGGTTAAGTGAAGTGTCAGTTCTCCTTATAACCAGTCTAGACACCCTTTACTGCATTAATAACTGAGAATATTACCGGTGAAGCTCATTTGTCAAGACTGGCCACAGCTCCACTGAACGTATCTCGGGGGAGATCGTTAATTGTACAAGACGGATAGCCACTCACAGTGCAGTGTGATATCGCGATGGATAATTACCTACATTCCATTAACCGAAAATTCTCTTATAATTACAGTGTTCGAAATTAACTTTTTTAGCAAGTAGCAAGTACTTGCTACCTGGTTTAAAATAGGTAGCAAAATCCCTTACCTGGTAGCAGCTTTCTCTCGTATTGCTGTTAATAGGTGAGGTGAGGTGAAATTGGGTTTACGTCGTGCTTGAGGATATTTCGCTCATATGACGACGTGCGTGCGTGTATGTGTATGTGGCTGCTTGTACTATTTTATAGCCCAGACTTAAGCTGGTTTTATAGTGCTAGCCCACTGAGATACCATGCCGCAGTGAAGCATGAATACCCCACTCAGACACATTATACTGACTCCGAGCCGACCAGTCCTTGTTGTACCCATTAATGCCGAGCGCCAGACAGGAACCAACAAGTACCATATTTGAACGTCTTTTGGTATGACGCGGTCGGGGATCGAACCCGCGACCTTCCGCTCTCCGGGCGGACGCTCTAACCACTACACCACGGAGGCGATCTGCTGTTAATACCTCCCTCCCTCCCTCCCAGTCCCATGACTGTCTGTAGCCATATGGAGCTGTATTAGGTCTCCTGGCCCTCTCTCCACTCAACCACCACCTACTGGTCTTGGATCAAATTCTCTTAAAGTCTGTGGGCCTGCATGTTTGACCCATGCGTTAGTGACCAACAAAAGCTCCGATGAGCATTTTTTTTAAATTAAAAAACCAGTATAGGTAAGTTTATGAGTGAAAGTGCACAAGCGGAGATCTATCCTTTGAAAATGACCACTAATTGATGAACGAAAGCGGTTTCACCCAAAAATACCAGGAAGCAAGTTGTTGCTACTGTGTGTGTTTTCACGTAGCAAAATAGGATTTTGAATAGCATAGTTGCTACCCCAAAGCGTTAATTTCGAACCCTGAATTATCTGCCGTATTTGTAATACTAAATTTCATTCCTGAGAATATCTCCAATGCTAACACAACATTCAGTAATAGAACACATTAGATGCCTGTCAGTGAGTGAGTGTATTTTGACGCCGCTTTTCATGTTATTTCGGTAATATGGAGTTATTAACATGTGTGGAAGTGTGATCTCTTTTAATAATTTTGTTTAAAAATGTTGTTCGAGCTTTGTATATAGTGATTTTAGCACAACAAACACTATAGCAAAGTTGTGGTCGATCAGGGATTCATGGATAATGCCTTTGTGGAACAAACTCACTGGCACTTTCTGTAATGGATCGGTGTTAATGTTTATTGACATGCTTGACACCTGGTGTCTTACCCCGTGCATTATACATGTATAGCTGCGTACACATAACAATCACATGATTTTGGGTCCAGAGTTGGCTGTTTCCATTGTATGGTGGGAATATTGGTGAGGCTTAGGCAACAAGCAAATGAGTACTTTTTTGAAAGAGTGAGTGAGTTGGTTTTTACTCCGCTTTTAGAAATATTCCAGCAATATCACGGCGGGGGACACGGGAAATGGGCTTCACACATTATACCCATGTGGGGATTTGAACCCGGGCCTTCGACGTGACGAGCCAACGCTCTAACCTCTGAGGTACCCCACTGACCCTTTTTTGAAAGAAGGTCCTGGTAGTGGGTGCAAGAGGTAGAAATGGTTACTCTTTTCCCGAACACCCACTGACGCCACTGATCCATAGATATAATTTAGATCACTGTTCTGTTTTTACACCCATTGGAATTGGTTTAAACAGATGACCGAGATTTGTAGTACATTTGTAGAACACTTGTAATGCGCATATATCCATGGCTGATTGCGTGCTCACGACGCACAGTGAGAAAGGGCTTTAGAGAAGAGATAGGTCTTAAGTTGTGACTTAAAAAGAGTCAAGTCTGTACAGTCTCTCAGGTTTTGTCGAAGGTTTTTCCATAGGATTGATGCTGCATAAGTAAAAATCATTTTGCCATGTTCTTACTTTGGGGACAATTAACAGGTTTTTATTTTCTGAGCGAAGGGGTCTGCTTGGAGTATAAATTTCTACTAGTTCCTGGAGATACGATGGTGCAATATGATGAAGACATTTTGAGCATTGTCTGACATTGATGTTTTGATGCTGAAACAAAGTCGCTGTTTGCCTATAAATATTTGTGGTTATGGTGTACTGCATACATGAGAACACTGATATAATAAAAACATGGCACAAGATACTGGGTACACCAGGATACACTCATGTATGCACCGCACATATATACCATGACTTTGTTACACAAGGATGTCAGTCCACAAGACTGGAATACCTGCGTTCATTAATAATTAATCCTTCATCTGATGAAGATTGACAAGCTGCTATTTGCTCAAAAGCTGCTGAGGGCCCACAGTCTCTGAACAATTTATCTGTTTGATAATTCATGCAGCCCGGTCTATCTTGATTATATATTTAACAGAAGCCGTTATCCGTTTACTTTCTAACACCTGAAATTTGATTAAGCAGGTATCTATGAATGACAGTGGTGTGGCACTCTTCTGCTTGCAATTACAATCATCGAGATATTCCTCTGAGTGAAATAAGCTACTCAGTCAAAGACTGACAGGTCCGTTTCGTGATCACAGACGAAACTACTTTGGGGTCACGAGAGCTTCCGAGACTATACCCAGTGACGTCATAGTGTCCTGAGCCGGGCATTTGGTCCTGCACGTATCCATAGAAACAGAAAAGGAGTAAATAAAAGCAACATCGAGTGTAGTTGATGACATTACAACATGCTAATCATATCGCAGAGACTAAATCGAAAGTCATTGATCGCCTTGCAGATGACAGAGAACCATTCCTGGTTGTCTCCCTTTGATGATTAACAGAGAATATGTCCCGCTAGAATAAAGGCACTGAAAATGGTACAACCTATCTCAGACATGTGGTAAAATGAGGTCCCTATCACTGCTTCACGCCTACAGTTTTCTGAACCATACGCTTTACTATTTCTGAAGGTACGCCAGTTAATGATCTCTGCGCCGCCATCTCTTGCGAGCCGACAATACCAATCGATAACATTTGATAATTTTATCCGCTCCTCCGCAGTTAACTCCCTTTCATAAATTCAACACTGTAGACGGAGCTAACTCGATTACCCGAGTTATGGTTCCTGCAAACCAAAGTCAAACGAGAATCTCGCGAGGACGTTTCTGAGACGAGGTTTGAATTGGATGCTAGTAGGTGCATTTTAACACAGCTCTCACTTCAAGAAGACAGTCAGCAGGTTTTGTAACAGTAATTCACAAGAGGATTGTAGGGTTATGAGCAAGTCCATCGCTTCCGTGGAGTAGATTCTCATCTGGAATAAACGCTCCTTGTTTTCCGGGATTATTGGAACTGGCATTCCGGAGAAGGGTTTTGGATTATTTTCAATCAATAAGTGTGATAATAATGTTTCTTTCCTAAACACAAAGGATAGGAGCTTGTGTGTGTGTGAAACAAATCGATTATGGCTGCTTACGACACTGGGTCCCTCAGGATTGCTCAAAACGGGAGACCTAACTCTCTACCCGGGGATGAACTTCAGAGTATTCAACCAGAACCGTACGACGAGGAGGCTATACACAAGGTCAGTTCCCTATGTACATGGGTATTTTCTTGAGATCAATATCCCGTAACATTATGACAGCTATTCTTGGTGAACGGTCTATTTTGGACCCCGCGTATTCAAGCATGAATTATTTCTTGTATAAGGTTGTTATTGGTTTTGACTGATGCATATGAGGTGAAAATAACATTTGTTGTATCGTTCCACAGAGCAAATACTACAACATGGCTGAAGAGCAGATACTGACATGCATGTCAATCTCAATCGTTCCTTGTAGATTTACGTAATACTAATAATGTCAATTTCATGTTGATTTCATAGCATCGTACATATGCAATGTACTGATCCCCCATAGCCATCACAATGGATCTTAATGACAATTTGTCTTCTTGTCGTGGATGTGCATTAACATGGCGTAATTGGATTTCATTTCATATTAATGGACCTGTCTGGTTCCCTTCGAAGAACAGACATGAACTAGCGCTCAAACTGTCAAAGGCCATACTGTCGGACTCACTAGCCGATTCGAAGTATCAATGTTACTATTTCAAGAAATACCAATAAACAGCAATACACCCATCAACTGAAAAGGACAAATCTCCTGACCTTCAAATTCTTCAAACATTTGGAAACGTCGCATAATATTTTTTTTTATCATTTAAAATATTTCAGAATGATGATACCTTGTATCACTATGAGGTATATATAAATAGCTCATGATCCCTTTATGAGGATATGTGAGAAGCCCCTCCTTGACGTAGACAGTCGAGTTTAATAATGTATATCACTGACGAAAATACTCCCGCGAACATTGAGAACACTTTCTTCTGAGGCTTCCGTTTTCCGTGCAAAGTAAAAGGTTCTGGACGGGTTTATTTAGGGTTCGAGAACTGTAAAACGTTATGAAAACGGAAAGCAATATATATTTCCAATCTGGTTATTAACCGAAAGATGTTAAGCTAACTGAATGTCAAGATGTAGAAACGCCTTTTCCAAAGGTCTACATAAGATTACTTTAATTTCTTCCTTTCAACGAAATTACCGTTTCTCTATAAAACTGTTTCTTAAGTGTTCCTGTACGTGTTTTCGACTTGCAAAGATGCAAAATGTGATGCATCTTTTCACACATTGTACCCATGTGGGGAATCGACCCCGAGTTTCCGTCGTGACAAGCGAACGCTTTAGCCGTTAGGCTACCCCCTACATAATGTTATTACCCATTACTTTATTATAATTTTGTATGCTGTATAATATTCAGGTTTTGTTTATATCACATAACGCCCCACCCATTGATATACCAGCCATGTGACAATATGTAAGTGATCAAATCTAGACCAGACAACCCAGTGATTAGTATTGTGAACAACCCCCACGTCATATGGGTACAAGGGCTGGGGGACACATTTAACCCGAGATCTCCACATATGGTATTTGTTATAGGAACATAGCTTACTACTCCGCCTTAATAGAGGGAATATTGGATATGAGGGCAATTCAATTCGTATAGTAACAGTCGTTCTGAACAGATCACCAAGCGCAGGTTACATCACCATGCATAATGTATTTTTCATTAAATGAGTTCCATATGTATTGTTAAACCAATTAGAATATACACTTGTACGCTAAACGTAATCAAAAATTCATTTTTCACAATATCAAATAATGTCATCAATTCTGACCTTTCAATATAGGCCAGCTGCGATTTTAATTTTTGAAAAGGTCACATGTAAACAGTTCTATGATATTGCAATAATAACAACGAATAGAATGGCGTCGTGTTACTTTTTAAAGTTCTCTTAATATCTCTTAATGTCACTTATCTTGAATCAATAATTCAATAGCCGGTTATCAGTTCATTCAGGTTTGTGTACAGTGCTATTCATGAGCTTTTATGGAGCGGTGGGGTAGCCTAGTGGTTAAAGCGTCCGCTCGTCAAGCTGAAGACCCGGGTTCGATTCCCCGCATGGGTACAATGTGTAAAGCCCATTTCTGGTGTCCCCCGCCGTGATATTGCTGGAATATTGCCAAGCGCGGCGTAAAATCATACTCACAAACTCACGCATAGACTGTTTGTGTTACAGAATACAATTGTTCCTTTATTACCATTGTGGCATTGTCTCTGTGACAACGTCATCATGCCAATTGACCACATCCTGTAACCATGCACATCAATACACTTGTTAATACCAGTCTGGAATGTTCCACAAAGCTGAATTCACCTTTGAAGAAACGGTTGGGTATAAGAATGTATATGCTTAATAGAATTGGCTGGATATTTACAAATGTTTTCAAAACACTACTTGGCTGCTAACAATCGCCATAACCAGGCAACGTTAACGTCTAATGCACAGCTACGCTACCTGTGTCAAATACGTCATCAACGTTTCTGTGTTTGTTTCGTTTTAGCCAACATTGGAGTCCAGTTTATTTTGACAGACAGTTAATGTAAGGGATTTACTGTGTCAGGTGTTAATGGAATTTGCTTAGATTTTACCTTTACCTGAATAACCATCTGACATTTTTGGGCCCTGGCTGAAGGTAACGTTTGCCTCTGCAGCAAGGACGGTTTTATGTTGAATATCATCGCATGATCTGACACGAAGACAAATGTACAAAAACAAGGACTCCATGAATGTTTGATGTGAACAGTCGTGCGGAAGAATACAGTCGAATCACGCACATACAATATGCATAGCATCGATGTCAGTCCAAAAATCAGATCAATAGAGGCAAGCGGTGAAGGGGAGTGGGCGTGAAGAAGTTCATGTGAATTATGTCACGATGAGAGGATGGGATTAACGGAGAGTTGGGGTGGGGGTTGTGGAGGGGAGTTGGGGTGGGGGTTGTGCTGTTTGGTCCCATTTTGCCTACATCCTAATTTGCCTACAGTAAAAGTGAAGGGCATATGTGACATTCCTTTTGATAAAGCTTCATCAAGTTCCTGAATCCGATTACCTGAGATAGTATTATCATAAATGATAGTAATTGAAAAGGACATTAGAACTGGCTTGGATTGGTCCATTGTATGTAGAAGGTAGTTCCATGTAAAACCTTGTATGAAGCATAGCCACTGGAGTGTAAACTTATTTTGATAAGAGTGAAGGCAAACTGGGATGTAGGCAAAATGGAAACATGCCGGTTGTGCGAGTGAATAATAATGTGTGCGTGTGTATGTGTACATGCGTGCACGTGTGTGCGTGTGCCTGTGCGTGTGTGTGTCTTGCATCGTTTCTTCTAAACATACCAGGAATCATTTATATAGCAGTCACATGCATAAATAATCATACTCTAGCTCCACTGAACCTCGCAACACTTATAATGTGACGACTCTTCACAAGCTAATGGATGCCTGATTGTAACAGGTATCATTTTCAAGCTATTCATATTTTCAGTCAATGAAATTGGAGTAGTTTTAAAAAAACTTCGTTCATGCATAGTTTATAACACAGGCAATACTATTGTCAATTCATGTAGAGTATCTCTGGCAGAACGCTGCACTTGACGAGCTCTAAGCACACTGACTACAAGATAAAACATTATGTATGGCATTTAAACACAACATGAATGATTATGAATGGAAGTATCTTATACGTGAATGAATTATTGTCATTCACAGTTTACCACCGTGACGTATAATACTGGGCCTAGATTTTCGAAGCTCTCTTAGAGCTAAGATTGTCGTGCCATACATTATAATTAGCTTACGACTATCAAGAGAGATTCGAAAATCTTGGCCCAGGTTTGTAGGAATAAGAACGAATCTTATCACTTGTATGATTGTGCATGTAAAATCCATGTCCATTGTTTGAGGAAATCCAGACACGACGGATGTCATCTTACTGTGACCCTGACCTTCAATCTCTGTGCATGGTACCCGAAGTGCAGCGTATGCACAACCATTGGTTTAAAATCATTTGTGAGTT
The DNA here is from genome assembly GCF_003918875.1 of Haliotis rubra. Lineage (NCBI taxonomy): Eukaryota > Metazoa > Mollusca > Gastropoda > Lepetellida > Haliotidae > Haliotis > Haliotis rubra. The sequence goes on along the minus strand of NW_025767036.1, from coordinate 402,538 downwards.
TAGGAACAGTATATTCATTTTGGCTCTTTGTGTTGATTGATCTGTGTTCTCCTTCGAGTGACAGCTATACAAATAGGAACACACCGAAGATATTGTTATGTGTTTGTTTTGTTTGTTGTTGAACGCCCCACAGATAGTCCAGCTATATTACGGCGGTCTGTACATAATAGCGTCTGGATCAGGCAACCTAGTGATTGATATCATGAGCATGGATCTAAGGGAGTGTGATATGATGAATGCATCAGCAATGTAATTATTAAGGGGAAGATGAAATGGGGATGCGCTCGAGATGTGACTCGAGATTAAACAATGTAATATGTTATTCTTTCATGATTAAAAGGCTGTATTGTCTTTGAAGATTTAGACATAATTTACAGTCACTTGTTTTGAATATAATATATGGATGGCTAAGATATTGAAAAACTGGATATTTCAGCCTCCGAGCTGAAGAATATATTGCCATTTCTTACAGATTTGATGTCAGGAATTAACATAACGGGTATCAGAGTAGGGTAGGGTAATAGGGGGTGGGGTGCCCGAGTAGAAAATTTGGACCCGTCCCTCAGACAGACAGCCGTCCTATGTTTTATCATTTTAATACCACCAGGCAGGCTTTTTGTACAGCCTAAATCGAACCTTCCGCTCTCCGGGCTGACGGCTGACGGTCTATCCACTGGACCAAGGAGGTGGTTATCTTGAGTAAAACACGCGTCTCACATCTCAAATATATACATGTATTCATATATGTATTGCCTAACCAATGTAAATCCTAAGAATACAGCATGAATACGTGGTTGTGTAATGCAGCTCATAACAGGTAAAATGCAGCTCATAACAGGTGAAATGCAGCTCATAACAGGTAAAATGCAGCTCATAACTGGTGAAATGCAGCTCATAATAGGTAAAATGCAGCTCATAACAGGTGAAATGCAGCTCATAACAGGTGAAATGCAGCTCATAACTGGTAAAATGCAGCTCATAACAGGTGAAATGCAGCTCATAATAGGTAAAATGCAGCTCATAACAGGTGAAATGCAGCTCATAATAGGTAAAATGCAGCTCATAACTGGTGAAATGCAGCTCATAATAGGTAAAATGCAGCTCATAACTGGTGAAATGCAGCTCATAATAGGTAAAATGCAGCTCATAACAGGTACAATGCAGCTCATAATAGGTAAAATGCAGCTCATAACAGGTGAAATGCAGCTCATAATAGGTAAAATGCAGCTCATAACAGGTGAAATGCAGCTCATAACAGGTAAAATGCAGCTCATAACAGGTACAATGCAGCTCATAACAGGTAAAATGCAGCTCATAACTGGTGAAATGCAGCTCATAATAGGTAAAATGCAGCTCATAACAGGTGAAATGCAGCTCATAACTGGTGAAATGCAGCTCATAACAGGTGAAATGCAGCTCATAACAGGTGAAATGCAGCTCATAACAGGTGAAATGCAGCTCATAACAGGTGACAGCCCCATTGATCGTACTGTCGAAATGTGATCCATGTTGTCTATGGCCGAATCACAGGTCAATACTCTCGGGAAAATCTCATTTTACCACTCGTGTAGCCATTTGCATAATGTGATGGGCAGCTTTTCATCTTTCAAGATGATAACGCACGTGCCCATCGTGCAGGGTCGTGACACAGTTCCCCCAGCAGCAAAGCATCCATGTCATACCATGGCAATCACTCAGGCCTAACATCTGCCACATCGATCACGCCAAACCACTTTGGTCGACTCGTGAGAAACATACCTCGAAGAAATCGTGCATGTCTGACCCACATTATTGCCACCGCTGGTTCTCGCCTTCCTGCAAACACCCGGTGTCATCAGAGCTGATGGTGATTATTCATAAACTCATCATATAGTCGGGATAGTCGCAGATATTTCTTTTGATGTGAAAATGGTTTTCTCGCTTAAGTTTTTCGGTACTTGTGACGTGACAAACTTCATATCTGACCTCCATCATTTTTACCGACCATGTGCGTCACTATTTCAGATGACGAAACATTTGAACACTTTGGATCTGACACCCAATCCTTAGCAGATATTAGCATATAATCGCTAGAACATTGTGTAAACCCTTCAGTACGTAGCATGAATATATGGATGTGTAATATATCTCATAGCAGGTGTTTACACTTAATAACATACCACGACTACGTTGTGTAACATATCACAGACCAGGTGTTAACCCTTCAGTACGTAGCATGAATATATGGATGTGTAATATATCTCATAGCGGGTGTTTACACTTAATAACATACCACGACTGCGTTGTGTAACATATCGCAGACCAGGTGTTAACCCTTCAGTACGTAGCATGAATACATGGTAGCAAGGATGTTTAACATATCACAAACCAGGTGTTAACCCCTTAGTACTTAGCATGAATACATGTATGTGTAATATATCTCATAGCAGGTGTTAACACTTAATAACATACCACGACTGCGTTGTGTAACATATCACAGACCAGGTGTTAACCCTTCAGTACGTAGCATGAATACATGGTAGCAAGGATTGGTTAACATATCACAAACCAGGTGTTAACCCCTTAGTACTTAGCATGAATACATGTATGTGTAATATATCTCATAGCGGGTGTTAACACTTAATAACATACCACGACTGCGTTGTGTAACATATCACAGAACAGGTGTAAACCCCTTAGTACGTAGCATGAATAAAAGGATGTGTAATATATCTCATAACAGGTGTAAACCCCTTAGTACACAGCATGAATAAAAGGATGTGTAATATATCTCACATCAGACGTTAACACTTAATAACATACCATGACTGTTTTGTGTAACATATCTCAGAACAGGTGTAAACCCCTTAGTACGTAGCATGAATAAAAGGATGTGTAATATATCTCATAACAGGTGTTAACACTTAATAACATACCACGACTGCGTTGTGTAACATATCACAGAACAGGTGTAAACCCCTTAGTACGTAGCATGAATACATGGATGTGTAATATATCTCATAGCAGGTGTTAACACTTAATAACATACCACGACTGCGTTGTGTAACATATCACAGAACAGGTGTAAACCCCTTAGTACACAACATGAATAAAAGGATGTGTAATATATCTCATATCAGGTGTTAACACTTAATAACATACCACGACTGCGTTGTGTAACATATCACAGAACAGGTGTAAACCCTTTAGTACGTAGCATGAATAAAAGGATGTGTAATATATCTCATAACAGGTGTTAACACTTAATAACATACCACGACTGCGTTGTGTAACAAATCACAGAACAGGTGTAAAGCCCTTTAGTACGTAGCATGAATAAAAGGATATGTAATATATCTCACATCAGGTGTTAACACTTAATAACATACCATGACTTGCGTTGTGTAACATATCACAGAACAGGTGTAAACCCCTTAGTACGTAGCATGAATAAAAGGATATGTAATATATCTCACATCAGGTGTTAACACTTAATAACATACCATGACTTGCGTTGTGTAACATATCATAGAACAGGTGTAAACCCCTTAGTACGTAGCATGAATAAAAGGATATGTAATATATCTCACATCAGGTGTTAACACTTAATAACATACCATGATTTGCGTTGTGTAACATATCACAGAACAGGTGTAAACCCCTTAGTACGTAGCATGAATAAAAGGATATGTAATATATCTCACATCAGGTGTTAACACTTAATAACATACCATGACTTGCGTTGTGTAACATCTCACAGAACAGGTGTAAACCCCTTAGTACGTAGCATGAATAAAAGGATATGTAATATATCTCACATAAGCCGTTAACACTTAATAACATACCACGACTGCGTTGTGTAACATCTCACAGAACAGGTGTAAACCCCTTAGTACGTAGCATGAATAAAAGGATATGTAATATATCTCACATCAGCCGTTAACACTTAATAACATACCACGACTGCGCTGTGTAACATATCACAGAACAGGTGTAAACCCCTTAGTACGTAGCATGAATAAAAGGATATGTAATATATCTCACATCAGGTGTTAACACTTAATAACATACCATGACTTGCGTTGTGTAACATCTCACAGAACAGGTGTAAACCCCCTTAGTACACAACATGAATAAAAGGATATGTAATATATCTCACATCAGGTGTTAACACTTAATAACATACCATGACTTGCGTTGTGTAACATATCACAGAACAGGTGTAAACCCCTTAGTACGTAGCATGAATAAAAGGATATATGTAATATATCTCACATCAGGTGTTAACACTTAATAACATACCATGACTTGCGTTGTGTAACATATCACAGAACAGGTGTAAACCCCTTAGTACGTAGCATGAATAAAAGGATATGTAATATATCTCTACATCAGCCGTTAACACTTAATAACATACCATGACTTGCGTTGTGTAACATATCACAGAACAGGTGTAAACCCCTTAGTACACAGCATGAATAAAAGGATGTGTAATATATCTCACATCAGACGTTAACACTTAATAACATACCACGACTGCGTTGTGTAACATATCACAGAACAGGTGTAAACCCCTTAGTACGTAGCATGAATAAAAGGATGTGTAATATATCTCACATCAGACGTTAACACTTAATAACATACCACGACTGCGTTGTGTAACATATCACAGAACAGGTGTAAATCCGGTACACCGTAACATGTGCACACTAGCATTTGATATGATACCTGAAGTGGTCAAGGTTGCTTCTCCTTTGAAGATTATTATAACACAGCTGAAGCTAGCCACAATGATATATCGTAAACTCTGTCATATTTATTCAACTTGAACTACTCTAAAACACTTTTAATGTGTATGCTATTAGTAGTCAGATGCCAGCTTGGAGCATCTGATATTTCAGGAATAGCTTTGATGCAGTTATTACATCGACATTTCTCGTTAGTCTGTTCTTAAAGTTGTCTCATCGATTCCTATCAGGCGAGTATATCCGGCTATATCTAGCGCTGCCAACAATGTTTCATTTTCGTATTTACCGAGAAGAGGGTTAGTTTTCACTAAATTTGCTTTTGAGTTGGTAAATCGATTACTCGTCACGCCGATGGCCAGGGTTGGCCTCCCCTAAAGCAGGGTACAATGTATTTCTGTTGTCCTTTGCCGTGATGTTGCTGGAATATTGTAAACCATAAACACACTTACACGCTGCCATAGGCTGAAAAGCCGTGATAAAATGGCCGCACAATAAATAACCCACGCAACAATCATACACTCCACTAATCCATTCAGCGAAACTTTTAACTAATTTTGAAGAGCGTATGAAATTTTAATAAAACACATAAAAGGAAGACATTGACTGTACAGTTTACCCACGCAACAATCATACACTCTATTATTCCATTAAGCCAGAACTTTAATTAATTTAATAAGCGTATGAAATTTTAATAAAACACATAAAAGGAAGACATTGACTGTACAGTTTGCCACATTTTGTATGTGATGTTCCATATCTCTCTCAAACATATATATGTATGTACGTTGTATATCCATCTACATGCTGGGGGATCCGATTAGAGCGGCATCTGGTCAGTCTCGGTCTGGACATGACGGACAAGGCCGGCGGGAACCAGTGGTTAATTGAATGACAGAGTGCTGTACACGTGATGGCATTGATCGCTGTAAACCACATGGATTAACATAGGCTGCCACTTTGTTATTGACCGTCAGCTGTTGTGTGCAGGAAGTTGCTGGTCAGTACAATGTCCACGCCTTTCTCAGTTAGACAGACGGCCAGGACCGTTGAGAGTTGAGTAGTTTACTCTGTATGAACGAATGAGTGAGTGAGTATGGTTTTACGCCGCTTTTAGCAATATTCCATCAATATCACGTCATGGGACACCAGAAATAGGCTTCACACTGTGTACCCATGTAGGAAATCGAACCCGGGTCTTCGGGGTGACGAGCGTACGCTTTAACCACTAGGCTATAAAATACGCAGGAAACTTTACTTGTTATACCTTTGTGTTTGCTAACTGAAATATGTTTTTCTCGAAGGAGATTCAAAATCTTCAAATCACAACTGGTATTGTTAAAGGAGTTTATATAGTAGTGATTTGAAGATTTTGAATTTATCTCCTTTAAAGGTCACATGCAACGTAAAACACAACTTTGCAGATTCTGATACCTTTCGGTATGGACTTACCGAAACAAATCGTCAAAATGCAAATTCAACTTATAAAGTTGAAAAATAACGCGATGAAAAAAACGCGCGAAATCGGAGTTCAAACGTTTCACTAATTTTCCCCGACTTTCGGGGAAAACGGGTTTCAACAGCTGGGCTGCGCTCATAGCACGTGCGCAGTGAAATAGGTTCGCGCAGCTTGGAAGCGGGTTGTCCGGGTGAATACTCGGTGAAGGCTTTGGTGTGAGCTATTTTTCTAATGTTTTGTTGATATCTCACAGGCGCGAGCTTTTTATATGTTATGACAGTAAATAAACTGTTTATATAATTTCATTTGTCTATTTCACCACACGTTCTTCTTACCGAGTCACTTTCTCAGTTCGATACTTAAAAGCAATGTCATTATTTAGCGTTGACAGAATTTCTAACTGTGATATAGATATGTCGTTGTCACAGACAAAACTCAATGTCTTGTTTTATTGACACCTGTGTGTCTGCCTGCCTGTCTGCTAATGACAATATTCAATACACAGCTGCTATCACTGACCACGTGCAATTTGAACTAACACCAATCAGGCTATACACCATAAACAAAATGCATTGATTTATGGCCCGAGTTCGGTCTCTGTCACATTATGTAATTACACAGACAGGCAGGTGTGATACTTGAACACATGACATGTTATGATGTCTGTTGATTGCAAAATGTTATACACAAAAAATGAGCATGTATTTACAAAACCCAACATCTCTATATATACACGCACAATGAGCCGTGAGGGCATCTGCAAATGAACCAGCCGTTACACTTGAGTGCACACCCACCCGCTCTGACTGGGTTCAGTATCCCGGCTGCTTCGTTTCTTGGGAAGTAAACCGAAGTACACAATATTGCACATTTGATTTGCGATTGTACGCTTATAATTTTGTTTATATGTTTTTCATAACCAACAATGTATATTATATGTCATGAATAAGTGATAATTGTGTTTTAATTATGTTTTGATTTTTGGTTGCATGTGACCTTTAACTATACCAGTTGTGATTTGAAGATTTTGTCTTTGATCGTGAGGTGTCTGGACGGTAAATATTTGATCTTTAATTACCTTAATTCTTTGATCTTTGTTAGACATGTAAAAAAGCCCGACCTTTTCATTCATTGTATTTATAAGAAACAGCTCCAATTCAGTTAGGCCTCAACTCATCTTACTCAGGCAACAGGAAACTTCATCTCAGTTAAGAGTATCTCCCATCGACTATTGGGGCCGCGCGCTAATCTGAAGTACGGTAATCAGATGTTTTCATAGGAATTCGCTTTCGCGGCACTTCTAGCACACCTTTGGTTTTCGCTTTACCGGGAATAGGGAATATTGAAATTTCGCTTTCCCGGGCCGACACCGTTCAGGGTACCAGCTGACCTGGTCACATGCTCGTTGTTCACGAAGTTAATAAGTGCAAAGTATTTGTGCTCCCTACGTTCCCAATACGAAGATTGACAAATGATAAGGATGTACACAAGCATACAGGGTAGTTAGGAGAGAATGGCTTTGGTTTAACTCGACAAGCTAGTGTAATCCGTCCGCTGTAGAAGTGATGTCCTCATTTGACCCATCGCCAGGTTGTACAGCTGACCCTTTGTTGAAACAAAACAAATGACGTCTCTGGTCTAACTTCTCGACACCAACCCCTCTCCCCCAGCTTGGATGGTGTAAAATGGTAAATTTTATAATTTAAAAAATCATACCAGCATCAGTCCTACATGAGTATATGTAGATTATTGCAGTATATTTACAGCTACACGACATGGCAGCATTTGGATTTTATACTAAAGCGTCTTAAAAACTGATATGTATTCTTGATGGTCGCGCTTTTGTTATGTAACAACAACTAACGGTATTCTGCGTAGTCCTTTAATGTTGTAATGGCTTACGTTCGTATGTTCAGTGTAGGCATTTTAGTAACTAACGAAATTCATTTCAAGCTAGTTGTGAATCATCTATTATATTCGTTTATTCGTTTTTTAGGCCATCGGCCCATGTACATCATTGAACAATAATACACTGATATAGTGAAAGTGACAATGATTATACATTGCAGAGAGACAAACAATATTTAACATATTTTGCTACATTTAGAATATTAATTTCATGATCTTTACTGCATACAAGTAACTTATAAGAATAAGTGAGTGAGGTTATCAGAAAATCCAGATGTTATATAGTTACTCCTTATCAAATTACACATTGGGCAGACAAACAAAAAGTGTATAACATCTTCAACTACATTATCATTACAATTCTTACAGAAACACAAACATTTATCTATACCCTGCCTACGACCAATAATTGTTTGAATAGGTAACTCGTCTAATCTAAGCAAACATAAATATATCCTGAACTCCCAGTTCTAATATTCATGATATAATATTCTGTATCAAAACACGATTTTAACTGGAGATAATCATGTAAAGTACATACTGTCTACGTAAAGTACATACTGTCTATGTAAAGTACATACTGTCTACGTAAAGTACATACTGTCTATGTAAAGTACATTCCGCAAGCGATTTCTTGTCCTCAATGTAGTTCAAGTTTGGAGATCCGCAAAGAAGTCATTAGTTTTCGAAAAAGCGATTTCTACAATTTAAGACAATATAAATATGCACCAATAAGTTACTACAGTTTGGATATTTTAAGTTGAATAGGATCTCTATCCAGATCATCAAGTAGCTTGTTGAGAAACGTAAGGTCAAATTCTTCCAAGGCATTTAGAGGTTGGTGTATTAATACAAGACAAATCAGGATAACAACTTCTTGATTTATTTACAAGACAAAACTTATGGATAACAACTTCTTGATTTATATACAAGACAAAACTTATGTATAACAACTTTTTGATTTATATACAAGACAAAACTTATGGATAACAACTTCTTGATTTATATACAAGACAAAACTTATGGATAACAACTTCTTGATGTATATACAAGACAAAACTTATGGATAACAACTTTTTGATGTACATTGTATATACAAGACAAACCTTATGGATAACAACTTCTTGATTTATATACAAGACAAAACTTATGGATAACAACTTCTTGATTTATATACAAGACAAAACTTATGTATAACAACTTCTTGATTTATATACAAGACAAAACTTATGTATAACAACTTCTTGATGTATATGCAAGACAAAACTTATGTATAACAACTTCTTGATGTATATACAAGACAAAACTTATGGATAACAATTTCTTGATGTATATGCAAGACACAACTTATGGATAACAACTTCTTTGATTTATATACAAGACAAAACTTATGGATAACAACTTCTTGATGTAAATACAAGACAAAACTTATGTATAACAACTCTCTTGATGTATATACAAGACAAAAACTTTGATAACAACTTCTTGATGTATATATATATACAAGACAAAACTTATGAATAACAACTTACTGGATTTATATACAAGACAAAACTTATGTATAACAACTTCTTGATTTATATACAAGACAAAACTTATGTATAACAACTTCTTGATTTATATACAAGACAAAACTTATGTATAACAACTTCTTGATTTATATACAAGACAAAACTTATGTATAACAACTTCTTGATTTATATACAAGACAAATCTTATGTATAACAACTTCTTGATTTATATACAAGACAAAACTTATGTATAACAACTTCTTGATTTATATACAAGACAAAACTTATGTATGACAACTTCTTGATTTATATACAAGACAAAACTTATGTATAACAACTTCTTGATTTATATACAAGACAAAACTTATGGATAACAACTTCTTGATTTATATACAAGACAAAACTTATGTATACAACTTCTTGATGTATATACAAGACAAAAAAGAAAAACTTATATATAACAACTTCTTGATGTATATACAAGACAAAACTTATGTATAACAACTTCTTGATTTATATACAAGACAAAACTTATGTATAACAACTTCTTGATTTATATACAAGACAAAACTTATGTATGACAACTTCTTGATTTATATACAAGACAAAACTTATGGATAACAACTTCTTGATTTATATACAAGACAAAACTTATGGATAACAACTTCTTGATTTATATACAAGACAAAACTTATGTATAACAACTTCTTGATTTATATACAAGACAAAACTTATGTATAACAACTTCTTGATGTATATAAAAGACAAAACTTATGGATAACAACTTCTTGATGTATATACAAGACAAAACTTATGTATAACAACTTCTTGATTTATATACAAGACAAAACTTATGTATGACAACTTCTTGATTTATATACAAGACAAAACTTATGGATAACAACTTCTTGATTTATATACAAGACAAAACTTATGTATAACAACTTCTTGATTTATATACAAGACAAAACTTATGTATGACAACTTCTTGATTTATATACAAGACAAAACTTATGGATAACAACTTCTTGATGTATATACAAGACAAAACTTATGTATAACAACTTCTTGATGTATATGCAAGACAAAAATATGTATACAACTTCTTGATTTATATACAAGACAAAACTTATGTATAACAACTTCTTGATTTATATACAAGACAAAACTTATGTATAACAACTTCTTGATTTATATACAAGACAAAACTTATGTATAACAACTTCTTGATTTATATACAAGACAAAACTTATGTATAACAACTTCTTGATTTATATACAAGACAAATCTTATGGATAACAACTACGTCTTGGTTTATTTCACCATCACATTTCTTTTAACCTCATAGTGGTCATTTTCATATTTCTTTTCACACTACTTTTTACAATTAGACTTTTTATTTTGTACAATGTCACAGCTTTTATTTACAAAAAAACACACCCACAAACAAATTAAAATCAGTTCAGCTTAAATTATAAGCATCTTGGTATTTTGTGACAAAGTCAAAGGAATTGTAATAAACATTTGTTGGTTTATTATAACTGAAAACAGATTCTCTACGTTTTGTGTAGCTGAACCTTGTTATTCTTGCTGAACTTATCGATGACTTTAAAACAGCGTTAGACCAAACTCACTCACTAGGTGTTACAACCTTCCCACTCACTCACTCACTCACCAGAAAGTGGTGTTAAACCTATAAACCTATCACCCCAGTCACTTACACGATCGTCACGATATGGCTGAGATATTGCCGATGTGACGGTAAATATTAACTCACCCACTCACTTACTCGATGATCAGGATTCTTACTGTAATCATTAGCATACACAGAAAACAAATCTCATCCGCCCCTGGTGGGCCTGCAGGACTTTGATACCACGTCTGTAACAGCTTCCAGCAGCCCGACGCCGGAGACACCGACACTGATCGCCACCTCACTACTTGGGGACGTTAATGCTCGTTTATTTGAACAAAGGATGACCCATTGCTTAATGTTTGACGTGCCAAAGTGTTAGCCATGTCATTACCAGGAGAGGGATCTTTGTGAGCTGGAGGGGATGTTGGTATTGAGCACTGATGCGATTAACATTGTGTAGCCAACTTGTATTATCAGGAAAAATCGGGTGTTGTGGTTCGTGATGATATGTCTGAGTAGAATCGTATCGATTGTCCCCCATGTGAGATTCCTGTATCCATATTTAATTGTTCCTGATAATCATGTGTCTGTGCATGCTCAGTCCTTGTCGAACGTGCCACAATATCAAATCAAATTCAACTTTCTGCACTTTCAATACGGACCCGTGATGATCTGGGTTAGAACTGGTCTTCAGTAACCCATGCTTGTCGTAAGAGGCGACTAACGGGATCGGGTGGTCAGGGTCGCTTGCTTGGTTGACACATGTCATCGTATCCCAATTGCGTAGGCCGATGCTCATGCTGTTGATCACTGGATTGTCTGGTCCAGATTCGACTAGTTTCTGAGTGCGGCGTTAAATAAACAATCAAAACAATACAGATCGCTTCCTTTGAGGGAGAAACCATGGGCGTGTGTATATGTGAATATGTGTATAGACAGATTAATATCTTGCATGTTCACTAGGTTTCCGAATGAGTATTAAGTCATTATGTTTAGAGTTTTAAGATTGTTCATCCAGGATATGTCACAAACACACGCAATGGTAAATCAATTGTTCAGCTGACAAACAGAAGATATGGTAACGTCAAAACAGAACATTCCTTCATACATCATTTTCGTCAATGGTGTATCAAAGTCCTCCACATTACGATCAACATTAGTGATTCGGTAAGTTAGCTGGTTTAGTCAAGTGGTGAAAGTGTTCACGTGTCCATTGTTTAATTATACTCATGCCAATAATGGTTGTCACCCCCCTCCCCAACCCAAAACACACATCACACACACGCACCCCACACCCTCTACAATTAAAAAAATTGAAGGGGGTGACAACCATTATTGGCATGACTATACTATGCCCAGCTCTACACATATTACCGAGAGAAAATAAAAAACTGATGAAATGATAGTGAAAGTGTTATGAAATATCATACCATTGATATATATAAAATTATTTCGGTCGTAAAGATTAATATAGTCCAGGCCAGTGTGTTGTTGGAGATGACCGATGACGACCTCTGCACGATGAGGGCTGGCACTGTTATCGTGTAGTTTTCATTTCTCTCAATAATTTTCAATTTCTCGATTTCTGCCAAAATATTGCTTTCCAGTTAAAATGTCGGTTCACAATATCCAAATCAGCTGGCTTGCCCTCATTTTGTGATGAAGTATACGACCCCTCTGAGAATATCAATACATGTTTCACACGCTCTATCAAGCTAAACCATTCACACAACCTGGCAGAATCTCATTTATCATTTATACTTCTGTACATACTCTTATAACCATGTGAACTAGATGGAGTAATTCAGGGGATGCTGGTATTCCTTCCTATATACTGTGCTTAGATGGGATTCATAACGTACGGTGAAATTAAACTACTGGTAATGGTACCATGGCTTCACTCATGAGAGTCTCTGAGTCACCGACGAACATGTCACTATATGGCTGGATATTGCCGAGGTGACGTTAAATTTTAACTCACTGGCTTCTAAGTCACCGACGAACATGTCACATCCCCTATAGGCAAGTGGCTTTGTTGAAACAGCCGATCTGTTCACAGTGTGAGGGACGGTGGGGTTGAAGAGATCGCTCGTCACGCCGAAGTCCCAGGTTCGTTTCCCCACATGGGTAACCATTTACGGTGCCCGCTGCCGTGATATTGCTGGAATATTGCTAAACGCGTCGTAAAACTGAACTCACTCACTCACTAACTCACAGTGAGACTGGGTACCAGGTAGGTCCAAACAGTAAAGTTCCCACTAGGGTTGTATACTCCTCGGGGAGTGGAGATATACCATGACTGTACACTCATCCATTGATTGATGAATTGGTCTTCAGTGTTGTTTTAACATTAATTGAATCAGGTGCTAAATAGTCTTAGTCCTAATTCCTACTGTGTATGTTTACAATGTGCGCTGTTTTCAGGATCTCAAACGCATCTCGGGCGGAAGGGTGGCGAAATGGTTAAAGCGTCCGCCTGTTCCGCTGAAGACCCAAGTTCGATGCCCCATATCGGTACACTGTGTGAAGCCCATTTCTGGTGTTCCCCGCCGTCATATTGCTGGTATATTGCTAAAAGCGGCGTAGAACCATACACCCTCACTGAAATGCATCTTTCACGAATATATAAAACATGTTTGTTTTGGGACATAAATAATTCCCAGATAAACTCCCCGATGCATTCATATGCCTGTCAGCTCAGCAATCAATTTGCTTAAAAATAATTGATGAATTCAATCATTCATTGCTTAAAACACACGAATGCCACAAGAGACAAGGCGCTTTAGAACACCAGGTGGTAATTAATTACCTATGCACACACAGCGTCATAACATTTCTCTTGGGGTGTTACTCTATACCATTGACGATAGACGATTGACGAATTTTGTGTTGGTTTCAAAACAAGTTGTTTCTATATCTGGAGATCGCGCCATTTTTGGACATGGTCACGCTGTACACGCAGGATGTAAAAATTAGTCTAAAACTCTCCATTGACGTCACCACTTCAGACTCAATATAAAACATATTAAGCAGTGACGTCATTGCATAGCAACGCAGCAACATGACGTCACTTGTGTACGCCATAAAGGCAACAGCGCCGCTCTTACCAAGTCTCAGAGGCCGGAACATCGACTTGTATTGATATTGTTGCTCCAAATCCCTCTATTGAGAATTGCTCTATATATTTACTTGCTGAATATTATTGATTCATTATAAGATAAGGTTATGTTTAGTTAGGCATATCAATTGACGTCCCACGCCGACAAGTCAGTCTCCGACATACTGATGCATTCGACTAGAACACAAAGGGGCCGACCTTTTCCTATCCGGGTGGGAGAGTGTGGGGGTGTCTGTAGAGAGGAGGTCATTTAGGTGAGTAGTACAAAGCCATGGAGACATGTATTGTTCCCTCATCTGCTGAATAAAAGTATTATGCTTTAGAACTTGGAATAATAAATACATTGTCTGCCAAAGAAATACATGATTGTAAAATGTTTTTAAAATTTTTAATTCGGGCATAGGCCCGTGGAGATCCGGGTTACAATTGGTCTTTAGTATCCCATGCTTGTCGTAAGAGGGTACTAACGGTGGTCAGGCTCGTTATTTGGTTGACACATGTCATCGTATCCCAATTACGTAGATCGATGCTCATGCTGTTGATCACTGGATTGTCTGGCCTAGACTGACTGGGTTATTTACAGACTGCCGCCATATAGCTGGAATATTGCTGAGTGCGGCGTAAAACTATACTCAAGCACTCAGTATTCTGGCATATAGATTCAATTGAGAAACATATCTTGTTTTGCAGCTTTAGCTGAAACAATACGCCGTCTCCATACAAAAACTCTTTGAGATTAAGTTTACAGTTTCTCTTCGGCTGTTTTCAGCCACCGTTTTGGTAAAGTTTTGTTGGGCAAAACCAATTTTCAAGAGTGTACTATTGTCGTGCAGTTTATGAAGAAAAATACAGATTATACTCTAATCAAATAGTAAAAACGTCTCAGCGTTGTCCTTGACCCGTATGTCATAATGAGTGAGTGAGTTTAGGTTAACGCCGCTTTTAGCAATATTCCAGCAACACCAGAAATTGGTTTCACACATTGTACCCATGAGGGGAATCAAACCGGGTCTTCGACGTGATGAGCGGACGCTTTAACCACTAGGCTACCCCAGAGCCCGATGACATAATGAAATTACTGCATCACTGCAAGGACTTCTACAGTATCCCTGATACATAGAAATACTGCTACACTCATCAGTTCCTGAAACCTCAACCCGGACACATTCAAGCTCTGAACCAGAGACCACACTGTCTTCTCTCGGACCAAACATCAGCACGGAAGCTATCACATTCGAACGCGCCCAACGTGAATATAGAGTGTTTCTCCAACCAGGATATTTGTATATCTGCTTCCTCAGCGACTGACTGACCGGCTCTGTTTACCTTCTCCGGACAGAAACAGACTCTGCACCTACAGACAAGGCCGAGTTGTTCTGACGGTCGATAACTTCAGGCGTCTTTCAATCAAGGTTTTTATTGATCCGTACCCTATTTTCGTGAGCTGGTTTCACCATGGGCTGCTACAAGTCCGACTCTTTTGATGTATTGTTTGCAAGCTACTTTGTTGGGGCTGTTAATGGTTGGTTTGCAAGCAGTTTGATCGAATTTCTAGGGAGAAATTACTTCGTGATATAATAGTTTGTTTTCATAAAAGGTTAGCACTGATGAGAAGATAGGTGCCATTATCGTTTAGCGTTCAAGGTTGGAAAGCTAGCATCAATTATTTTGTCGTTTCCTCAGATCAATACATCCGAATTTACAGTTATATGTTCTTTTCGTACATTCAACTCCGTGCAAGTATTTGATTTCATTTTTAATATGTATGTTTTATAGCTTTAGTAAAGAAAGAGTATTCATTTGGCACAATTATATATATTTCCCCTTTGAACTGCAATAAATTGATTTTTATACAAAGAACATATTTTTCTTGCACAATTATATCTATTTTCTCTTTGAATTGCCATATGATAGTTTTATTATACAAAAGCTGTAAGCTGCAAAATATGTTTGAATTACATCCATCCATTTACATACACCTTGACATAATCGAACTTGAAAAATCAATTAATATTTCAACGACAGTTGACTTAATATACTGTGACTAGGTAAGGGCGCATCACCGTTGTATTACAACTCTGAACGAGACGTTTTCCCAGTACACACTGCCACCCGCCAAACAGCCCCTTGGTGGCGAGTGTTTCCAGTATATCGATTATCTACTAGCAGCTAGGTATTCTACAGTTTATTGCCTTTACTCTGATTTATTAGCCATTGGATAGCAAGTGTTGTCTGCTTGGTATTTAATTTCGGAGCTGCTGAACAAAAAATGTGATTAAACCATTGTGGTGGGCCATGAGAACAGCGTTTTATTACTGGGTTCAATCGAAACTGAGATAAGGCTAAGGATAGGGATGAGTGAGTGAGTTTAGTTTTACGACGCTTTTAGCAATATTCCAGCAATATCACGGCGGGGGACACCAGAAATGGTGGTGGTGGTGTGTGGTTCTGTGCATAGAGCTCAAGTGACAATTCAATTGAAGTTAAGCAACGTTGATTCCGGAGAGTCCTTGGATGGGTGACCGTGTTTGGTAGCTTGACTCCTTTACCCCACGACGAAGCACATGTGATACATGTGGTCTCACCTTTGGCAAGTGAGTTTGTTCAAAATTGCCTCTGTTCACCCAGCAGAACATGGGTAGCCGGTGGGATAAGTCACGTGTCTAATAAAGTGGTAAAATACAGTTAGAAGTTAGTTAGAAGACCGACTTCATTGAAATATGTTTGTATCAATCAAAGACACTAAACTCCACAAATGGTTGTTACCAGAGAGAAATAATATAAGTATGCAGACGGCAATAAAGGCTCTACGAATCAGTTGATAAACATGAGTATTTTCTCTTCAACTAAATATCGATCTGTATGCGAGGTCCTTATATCTGGATAAATGCTTCTCCACTGTATAGTCCTTGAATAACATCGTCCTGAAATGTATTCAGTTATTAAACGGTCTTCCTTCGGTCATAACGTAAGCGTTTTATTCCTAGATTCAATGGAAAGTCACAACTTTCATCATTGAATGAAAGCTGAGGATAAGCGGTAAATAGCAATGGTATCCATGTAACTGATGCGAATATAAGATGTTTGGATGCTATGTCTTGGACATAAAGTCTGTCCTGAAAGGATTCAAGGATTCGTAGGTGTGCTTAAGTACCTGAATATGTAGGGCATGTGGAAATATATGAAGTGCCTGCTTGGGGATGACTGTGCTTCATTCTGGTACTCAACGTTTAACAAGTGGGCTGCTGAAGATACTCGAGGCTAACTAGCACAGAAGATTACTTGACGTCTGAAAGATGCCACGCTGGAAACTTAAAAGGATGATGATACAGATGTGTTACAGCATATGTCTGATACCAGTGGAATCTGTATGGGATCGGTCCACCTGAATACACCCTACATGGGTTCTCGGAGTCTTGGCACCAGATCAGAGGCTGATGCGACTGAACGTATCTCTGGACGTCTTGCAGTCACCAGCAGAATCGCCATAACTTGTTCGTGACTTGTTACACGAGTCTGGGAGTCTGTTGTAGAAGTCATGGATCTGTTTCTGCGACAATCAGGGTATAATTGGGACTGATTATCTGCCACGAGATCAGACTATGAATATGAAATTCTATGCCACATAACTGCAACGGAGATGTCATCAATTATAAACGTGGATACTGGTTTTGTTCAGGTGTGCTGCTGTTATATTATAGGTGGTAGCGGCTGCAATATCAGATTTTGGTCGGTATTACTTCCCCTGACCATTACACCCTTTGACATTTCCACACGCTAAACTCACACCTGCGTTAAGAGCCTTAACAAACTGAACTGATCATTGCCACCGTGTGACCTTTAAGGTGATCAGAAGATTTCTATATAAGCATGACGAGTGAGTCAGTGAGTAGTATTCACACACCACGCAGCTGGAATATTGCTGTGTGGTGCGTTAAACAAAAAACAAACAACATTAAAAAAAGAACAAGGCTTGACACTGACCTTGACACTGGTAATTATACTTTGCATCAAACATTCAGGTTGATTGAGTTTGATTTTACGCTTCTTTTAGCATTATTCCAGCAATCACGACGGGGACACCAGAAATGGACTTCATACATTGTACCCATGTGAGGAATCGAACCCAGGTCTTCCGCGTGACGAGCGAACGCTTCAGCCACTAGGCTACCCAACTGCCCCTAAGCATAACAAACTAGACCACTGGACCAAGAACAGGAACAGTATATACTTTGAAAAACAATCTGTGACAAATTGTGATTCTGAACGATTTTCGATGTGAGGCAAAGAACTCGTCGATTTACCCTCGTACTTCACAAGTGATCATTTTCTCACAAACATGACATTGGATCCTCATCCCATATCACATCCCCTCCACATCCCTGGCACTGGACTATGGTTGTTACCTTACATTAAAGTCTGGAGTGAACTGCAAACACGTCTATTGCTGCCTCTAAACTGTCTATCATTATCTGCCAACAGTGATTTCAACGCACTGCACTGTATTTGCTTAACACAATATAATCAATACCGTGAGTTAATAATAGTAACATCAATGCGGAAGTTGAAAGGACTGATTAGGATAAATGAGACTCGGCTGATGAGTCCTGATCAATCATGATAAATAATTCAGTACATACATTTTTTTATTAATGTGTGAAGGTGCCAATTTCACAGATTATTGTTTATGTTTGGACACCTTTTATCAATATTATGAAGTTGTTGTTTGTTTGTTTGTTTGGTGATTAACGCTGCAGTCAGTAATATCAAGCTCTATGACGGTGTTCTGTAAATTAATATTCGAGTCTGGACCAGATAATCCAGTGATAGACATCATGAACATCGATCTACGCAATTGGGATATGATGACATGTCCACCAGGTCAGCGAGTCTGACCACCCGATAATCGGCTCTTACGACAAGCATGGTTGCTGAAAACCATTTCAACCCGGATCTTCACGCGTATCAATATTATGAATGGCAGGAGCTTAAGCTTAAGCGCGAGTGATTTTAACAGGATTTCTTATGAATAATAACTGTGTGGTCGTTTGCAGTGTTAAGCCAAGACTCGTGTCACGATGGTATCCTTCCTCCGAAAATGGAGACATCAGTAATTATATATTTACTTCATCATGAATACGATCAACCCTTTGCTAACAACTTGTGTCATCACTACTGAAATATGGAGAGGGCTTTGACGGTTTCATTTATATGAACACGAGCAGTGGAACTCTTTAAACAATATTTGAAAACTCCAGTCCAAACTTCTATAGATGAGAATTCCATTGATGTTATAAGGCATATGTTTACTTACTAAAAGAAAACGAAACTTATGGAAACAAGAACACTACTTTCACAGATTCCCACATGGTTTACCATTTTGTTCTCCAAAGACCACCCACCAGGAATTGGCACCGCTGAACGCAGGATTAACTATTGATTCCATGTCAAACCAAAGTCAGACTCGCGTGTTCGTCCTTAAAATATAAAATTGGCGGAACACGTCGCGAAGGGATCTATGGGACCCACTCGCGCTGTAACTATACATACTGTATCGAGGGAAAAGTGCAACCTTTTGTCGCTCTCGATATTTCAGTTCCATCAGCAAGACTTCTATGAACAGACAAATTATGAAAAGCAGAGCTAGCAAAATTACGTCCAGTTAGTTTCCGCCGATGTAATGCTGAAGCCGATGTTTTGGGTGCAGTTGACGTCACCGCCGTCGTGTTTATAGTCCTACTTGCTGCGTGCCTTCGTGAGAGTAAATGTACACGGATTGAAATTGATTCGTGTGTATTTCAGCAGCATCTCGAACAATCGATGTACATGTCTGGCTTCCTACTGTAACCTTGAGATGTCTATTTCGTGTTGTCACTGTGGGAAGACCGTGCATGGAAGGAAATGAAGCAGCTCAATTTCAACCATTGTTAATTCAGTTTTGTTTCTTATGAAACCCCCGAAGCTGAGGGTCAACGTTTCTTCACAGTCGTGATGCATTAAGGACAGAACTATTGAATTATGCCCCTGAGCACAAGGACTTATTTGCGCAGCCATGTACAATCGTGACTGATTGAAATATATCAGTGAGGGGGTAAATAGATAGTCCTTGCAATTTAGTTTATTAAGGTTAAATAGATAATTCCTTCAAACACCATTGCAACATCCATCATCATCATCATCATCATCATCATCATCGTCGTCGTCGTCGTCGTCGTCGTCGCCGCCACCACCATCATCATCATCATCATCATCACTACCATCATCATCATTATTATTATTATAATTGTTTATACTAATTACAGGTTAAAATACAAAATGCAGGAAGCATTAGGGTACCTTTAATTGAAAAGAGAATATTTCATCTCCACAGGAAAATTTAAACACCCTATCATTAATTTAAAAACAACTATTGCCTTTGAGATTCATCACCATGGCAACTCAATTGCAGGACAATTTTACATTTTGATTACGCTGGCTTAATATAGTTATTTCTCCATGCAACTATCGTTAGGTCCTTCTCAGTGCTCTGCCTGATGCGTATGCTATAAACGGATATCGTGCAATCGTTATTTTTGCTTAAACAAGCAAAATGTTTTACTTGAACATTATATTTAGCAATAAAACATACTTTGACGGCGATGTTGAAAGGAGAGACGAAACTTGAATATTGATTGTATTCGAATGAAGTCGAGTGTTTGATGTTTTTGTTTTCTGTTCATGTTCGGCAAACCATGAAAGTAATTAGTGCACATAATAAACAATCTAGATCAAACAACCGCTGATAGAAGCCATATCCATTATGCATATGATGTTTAGGTTTGTGTGCGCCTTCGATAGTAATTAAATCGCGATTAAAGGAACGAGTGGTGGATAGTATGAGCATATATTCGTATTGTCAGTTGACAAAGGCTTAGTCAGGTCACAAGAACCAAGGCACTTTTTCAGTATGGTCTATGGAATCTAGGACTATCTATGCTAAGACTGCTTTCAGGAATGAGTCACGAAGTTCCCCGAAGCATTGGTAAGGCAAAATGGTGGTACTTCCATATTACATTAGTATGCCTTCTTTACAAAGAGTATCATGTTAGATATTCACCTGATACTGTCGTAATTACCCTCATCTTCAAATGTTAATTGAATTGATGAGAACAAGTGATAATAATTTAATAGACTCTTAAGACCTTTTATCTTTCTTAAAAAGTATTTGTACTTCGATCAAAACAAAATATCTCTGTGAACACATAATCATATCTACTGAAGATCTACATTCTCAGTATGGCGCATATACATGTTGTTGTCTAATTGGTTTCCACATGTTGCACTGTTAGCCTCATGGCCATCTATACGAAATAAATGATGATGATGATGATGATGATGATGATGATGATGATGATGATGATACTTGAAAGGTACATTTGTGGCAGGGTGATGCTACACTAACTTTGTGGAGCCTGACTGGATCTCGATTGTGCCCCTCACTTCATGTCTTTCTCGTCATCTGATGTACACTGGTGGACGTAATATATAAACACTCATGGGCTATCTGTGGTAAAATGCGGTGAGATATTTGCGGGATAACAGTACGTGCTAGTACGAGCAGACACACACACGTGCATGCAGGCCACCTTTCGTGTGACGTTAAAGCTCACCTTGCCTTAACTCACGTCGCCACGACGTATTTCACCCCACCTTCTTGCGAGACGTCATATTTTTACTCACTTTCTCACCTCACCTCACATCACCTCACCTCACCTCAACTCTCACTAACCCACCTCACCTCAACTCAACTCAGCTCAACTAAGCTCAACTCAACTTTCACTAACTCACCTCACCTCACCTCTCACTAACTCACCTCAACTCAACTCATCTCACACAACTCAAGGCACCTCACTTCACCTCAACGCACCTCAGATCACCTTAATGTTGTCTGCGTACTTGTAAAAAAGCAATCACAACTTGGTAATAGGATTTGTAATGAAAGAAGACACGTTCTATGTGGCGGTGCCATCAGCCATTAAAGACAAATAATCACCAGTGGCGCTGTATCTGCAATATGTCCTCACGGGAACTGCTGTTGACAATAAAGTATGTTTCCTTTGGACAGGAAGAACGCTTAAATGTCAGGTTACATTAACTTCTGTAGCTTCATTTGATATACTGGAATGAATTCCTTAAAGACCGAATGAGAGCTATTTACAATGTAAAGGGCATGTCTGGTGGAGTTCCTCATCAATCGCCATCAATGAAAGGCTTTACTTGGTTTAACGTGGAAGCGAGAGCCTAACGGTTAAAGCGTTCGTACCTCACGCCTCAGACCCGAGATCGATTCTCAACATGGGTACAGTTTATGAATCCAATGTTTGGATTCTGTGAAATGTTAGAATAATGCCAAATAAAGCAGAATGTCGAATAAAGACGTAAATATTGTTCCAGCTCATTTATTTCCGATTGATTCGGAACATACAAAACGCGACAAAAAACAGTTCAATGGTGAAAAGAAATCTCGACTGAAAGCAGTCACTGTGAGAATCGAACTACATCATAATCATGTTTCTATGTGTCAAACAGCGATGACACCAGGTGGTCGCGGAAACATGAGCGCCTCTTGCCCAACACGTGTCATAAACACATGCAAAGGAAAATCAAACACATTATCAGCTTGATTTGATGAGACGCCCCTATAGTCGCACAGTCCTAGCCCAACGCTCATAACTCATTAGTTCTTCACAGGAAAGTTAAGCCGACCACCAGCTGATCACAGGACATACAATTCCATTACCGTGGGGCAACTAATCAATAAGAGATACTATTAATTATTTGGCACACACTGGTATGAAATAGGCAAATAGAATGTTCTGTTCTGGGCCGTTTCACTTTCCTGGTGGTTCCGAGGTTAATGTGATAAAGAGGTGATAACGAGCGTCATCATCAGGTTTTCATCATCAGCTCGATAAAACGCTTTATTATGGTAACCCCCATTAAATCAGAATCGCATTGACCCTTGACCCCGACCCGTCCAGCTTCGTCGAAGCTACTTTATCAAGACGATGTCAAGAATCTTGCTTTCATACAGTTTTATAAATATTCTGAACTATCTGGACTGACTGAGTTTGGTTTTAAGCCGCTTTTAGCAATATTCCAGCAATATCACGGCGGGGGACACCAGAAATGGGCTTAACACATTGTGCCCATGTGGGGAATCGAACCCGGGTCTTCGGCGTGACGAGCCAACGCTTTAACCACTAGGCTACCCCACCGGCCCGAACTATCTGGAACAATGGCATAATTGTGCTGTTACGTATGGAATCCTGGAAGGGACATTGTCGCTATGTCGCATTGTCGCCCTTTGGAGGAATAGAAAAATATTGTTCAAAACGCCACATGCGACAAATGGCCGAAATGTCGTGTTGTCGCATTGTCGCACTTTGATAATTTTGCTTGTTTTTGAGAGGGCGACAACGCGACAATGTCCCTTCTCGGATTCCATAGTTACGTTATTGTGGATTTCTTTCCTGTAGTCTTGTTATAGGCACTTCATCTGTCAGGTGTGAACGAGTTTAACTTATTTCACCTGTTTGTACATTGTTTTATAGATTCATTTTCGATAGCAGAAATAACTTACCTGTCAGGAAGGATCACCAAACAAGTAATTTCTAGTTAAGGTTCAAATAGTGCACTCTAGCCTACGTACACCGTCAGGTGAACACAAACTATACCAGTCTGCAAAATATAAAGTTCTTAGGACTTTGATTCCATTGAAATACCATTTTTGTCGACATTACACGTTTTTCATATTCTAAGAAAATTTAACATAACGACGGTTTGAGTACAGTTGAAATACCGAATACTCTTAAGATTGAAATTACCGACTATCTACGTGTCCAAAAATATTGAAAACACCAAATATCGACGAACATTGAAATTATACTAATTATCTTTGCACACTGGGAAAAACTGAATATTATAGGACATTCGGAAATATATTGAATATCATTGAATATCCTTGTTAACGGGACATAAAGAATATCTAAGAACATTGAAAGTACTGATTATCCTTGCAGAAAACCAAACATTCTAGTATATTGGCAAAAGCAAATATTCCAGTACATTGGGTAAACATAGGATTTTCGAACATTGAATAATCTAGTATTCTAGTATACTGGACAAATCGAATATTTTCGTACATTAGTATTCTAGTACATTGGAAAAGCCAAATATTCTAGGGCATTGGCAATATTGAATATCCTTGGATGTTTGGAAAAACAAATATCCTTGAACTTTGTCGTACTAAAAAAATTGAACACTAGTCACTGCAATAAAAGAGTGACAACTGATCTCCAAACGCAGTGGGAACGTGGGCATCGAGCATGTGCGTTGAAAGAGTCTATGAATGTTTCAAAAGACGAAGAATCTTTTCATGGCGTGCATGTGGGAGGCCAGTGATGCAGGTGATGGACGTTTACCACATTTATGTAACCCACGTGCAAGGTATCGTGCTGGTAACTTGTCATAATCTGGGCTATCAATGGTTCTAATATAGAACGCCAGTCCAACAGCACACCCAGTCGTGTCTATCCCCCGAAACATAGCTGTGAAAAAAGTAGCTGTGAAAATTATACGAATGGATCACTGAAAATCCGTCATGACACCAGGTGTTCGCGAAAGAATTTGAAATAGTTTTTCTGGGGACAACTGAAGACACTCGCGATTCATCCCATGATATCTAACACAGGAAGTATTATTTCTGTCATACGTAATTACGACTTAAGTGAGAGCTGTTTTGTCCACATTTTGTTTGTCCTTTTTAAACCTTTCCTGTAGCCATTCTGGCTAAATTATGACACTGTGTGGAGAGAAAGGAGGACAGATGACGGTGTGACACGCATGCAAACTGACTCTGTGGTGCTTGGAGGTATTTTCGTGTCTGTAGCGTCGTTGGATGTTTGACATGATCTTCGGACTGACGGTTTAAGTTATGTCAACACTCAAACTCTCAGAATTGTGAGTGACTGTTGCGCATTTCGTGATTACAGAGCCCAGAAACGGGATGTTCCCAGAAGGTATAAACTATGCTGGCTCTGTATTTAGCTATTTAAGGAGTCTTGGGTGTAAATTTAAAGCTTTGATACGCCACTGAATTGGCGGGGACACTAGAGTGAATACAGATTGAAACTCATACTCTGGGAACATTGCGACGTGAAATGTTGATGGCTGATATTCTAACGTGGCATTTTAAGTACGAGTGAGTATAGTTCTACGCCGCATTTAGTGATATTCCAGCTACGTCACGGCAGGGGACACCAGAAATGGGCTTAACACAGTGTACCAATGTGGGGAATCGAACCCGGGTCTTCGGCGTGATGGGCAAAGGTTTCAATCACTAGGCTACCCCACAGCCCCTTAATTATGAGCAGGAACATTGGGGTGACAAAGCTGTAAGCATAGCATAGTGTGGGCACAAGTATGACAGGAACACGAGACATGAAATGAGACTTGGTTTAGGGTGAGACGTAGGCATACGTTGAGACTTGACATGGGGTGTAACATGGGCATATATAGAGACATGACATGAAGTGAGACATGGACATTGTTACGGTTTAGAAATTACTGAGATAAAAGACTTGTGTGTCCCCTTTAAACCAGAAAAAAACAACACAGATGAGTCTATAATATTCAATTGTATATTAAATAAACAAGGTTATAATGAATGACAGTGCATATTTTAAATCTAAAATATTGGGTCACAAATCTAAAATATTAACTCACCAACGTATTGATATTTCCAGTAAACAAGGTTGAAGATTGTTGACAGCTGTTGGATATCAGATGAAGACGAGGTCTCTTGAGTGGCAGGTTTTGAAACTTCGATGTTAGCAGACAGATGAGCGTTAATCCAAAGTAGCAGTCCCTCCATACATCTCAGCAACCATCCCTTATATACCTATGATACAGTTCTAGATATTTCTAGCAAAAGCGACGCCACACCACCAATCTAGAAGTTACTGGAATCCCACCGTCTTCCACTGAAACACTGGAAACAAAACAAAAAAGGGGAGACAACTCCCCAGCACACTCCCTACAGGTGAAAATACATAGCCTAAGTAGCCATAGCCAACGTGTGAGTTCAAATCCACACTCAGCGCTTTAAACCTTTGTGACCCATAACAACTAAATGTTAAATAATGCGACATTATAATTAACCAAACCACACCCTCATAACAGCATATTTGCAGACTTGGCATGGAGTGAGAAATGGACAATATTGATACATGACAATGGGGGTGAGACATTGATATGAACTACAGGTTGTTCAGCTTGACCTGATCAAGTGAATACTAATGTATTGCGTGACCGTGTCACAAATGGTTGAGTCTTTTATTGTGAAGGGGTTCACCTTTGTAAGTTGATTGTCAACATGTCCGAACAGCCGAGACAAGGTCGCCGTTTGACATCTCAGTGTCGAGAAATCGTCAGCAATGTCCTAACTTTTTTTTTAAAAGAAGCTACAGATGATTTAATGTTTCCTATTCGGGCTTTTAGGCATCGAGCAGCATTTTCTGCTTCCCTACTTAATGAAGTTAACTCGACCTGCCGTTTGTGCCATTTGACCTCCCGGGTCATGCATATGTAGAGTAGCTCAGGTCAAGCTGAACAAGCTGTAAGACTTGAAATGGAGTGAAACATAGGCACGGAGTGAGACTTGGCATGGTTGCGACATGGACACATATAGAGACGGCATTGACTGCGATATGGCCATATATTTATACGTGACAAGAAACACGAGACATGAAATGAGACTTGGTTTGTGATGAGATGGACATATATTGAGACTTGGCATAAGGTGAGGCATGAACATGGGATGATAGATGGCCATATTTGTAGAGACTTGACATGGAGTGAGACATTGGCGTGAAATAAACTTGACATGGAGTGAGGCATTGACATATAAAGAGGCGGTATTGGCTGACATTTAGCCATATGCTGAGACTTGGCATCTGGTGAGACATGGACTTTGGTATTTAGGCAAGAGCTGAGACACGGACATGAAATGACCAAGTGTCCAGTGTAGGTCGCGTCATGTTTCAATCAATACAGTCCAAATGCCAACGCAGTGACATTCGTAGAACACGAAAGAACCTCAATAACCCAATCACTTTGATAATGTAAAGGCACTCGAAGATGAAAATTTAAAATTCAAAACAAATTCGACGAACTTCACTGAAGTGACTTAATTAACGTTGCATTGAAAGCGTTCAGCATGTCACCGAGCAAGCGATGACCGTTAAACGTGTCCTCGGGAATAGAAAGTAAGTGAAATTCTAAACACACAGCTACAGTTGATGAATTGTGATCCTATCAAGTGCCCTTGATCAGCCACATTCCACAGCGTGTCAACACAAGGCCCCCTGACTCCCCCGGATCAATATAACCTCACAAAGCATCCCTCAAATACCCTAAAGGTCACAGCTTCAATTGATTTTTAAAGCGGGGTTGATTCATTTTGTTTCAATTTCAACTTAAGTCCACGTGGATATATCTTAAATCTAGAAGCACATTGCATTGCCACCAGGTTGCTCAGCCACATCATTGGCACAATAAGTATCCTTCTTCAGAACACTGCGTCTTTGCCCTTAAGCCCGGAACGAGCCTTGAGGATGTAAGTGATGTCCTTGACCAGGAGGCGAGTTGTAGCCTTTGAGATAGAATAAGGGGGCACTGTGCAACCAGCTCACGAGTCATTTTGCTACTTTACCGCATCCGGATCAATCAGCCGGAAGCAACGGATTTCATCTTTGTGGAGCTTGATTTTGTCGGTTCCCCAATGATGTCTGTTTCGGATTTTAACAAGTCATATTGAGTTTCCTGACAATAGGGCAGAATAATCTTGACATAGCGTAGGATGGTCGCCAGTTGCAGGTGGTTAGGTCAAAGCAGTCATACAGTTGTGTTAAATATACATTATAACATACACGAGAAGACAAGAATCATGGCGGCATCCTTGAATCCGATTAGCAAGGTCCACGTTCTTGCGACAGTTGCATTGGCCCTGCTTACGAGAACGCTATTGTACATTTAATTGCTGTTTCTCCTTCAAACAAACTTAATGGTACACCATAGGCTGAATTAACTTCAAACTCACAGACGTAAACCAGATGGATTCTATTTGTTTAGTAATCACTGAATTTTATTTATTTATTAATCACTGGAGACTATCATTAACTTTTATTACCCTTTGTGGCGTTGAGAAATTGAATAATATTCGATTTCGATGTGTCCAAGGTTGTCCTTTGTTTCAACATTTCAACTCCGTCTTAAACGTCAATGGATCTCAGGGTAGTTGGAAGCGTTTCACAAACCTTGAAGGTCAGGCCTCCAACACTCCTCGTTCGTGTCGAAGGGTCGCGTAGGGCAGGACTTGCCTCCGTCTGCAGATAACACAACCTGTGTTTTCATGATCTCAAGATATACGACGTAACTAGGATTCACCGTCACTATTATTTCAGCGTTTAACAGTCTGCGTTTATTCAGTAGAAGGATGTATTGAAGCTGTCCCTCGACACGGTATGGAGGAGGAACTGGCAATTATTCACATGCAATGGGCATTTACTATTCATTTCAGTTTGAAAAACGGTATTCATTTCACAGATCAATACTTTATGTAGGTCCCATGTGTGGAACGGGGGATTGAAGCAGTGTCTTTGAACAATTGGATTCGTATTTGGATCCCCTGATGGATAAGTAAAGCTATGTCTCTACCTCTGTCTCTGTCTCTGTCTCCATCTCTGTCTCCATCTCTGTAAAGCTATGTCGCCATCGCTATGCACCACAGATAGAGAGAGAGTACAACCTTAGTTTCTTACTTACAGTCTATTAGTTTCATGGAGTCACGAGGTAAAAATAAGATTTCTATAATACTGGATAACTTTTCACGATTTTCATAACTGGATTAGTGGAGATGTATCCAATTTCATTTTGAATTAAAAAAATATAGTTTATGGATATTTCAGCTGGTATCGACATAATGTATTTCATTCGTACGATCTGGTTGTCATCAGGCTCGTGAGAGTATCACGCCTCCGTCTGTGTAGAGAATAGCTGATGTTAACAGAGAGTTAGTTTGACGATGTTGGGTCGTCATGATGGATATAGATAGTGACCAGCCTTTCTTCTGTCTGAAGGTGAGTTGTTGTTTTAAACTGTTCAGATAAACAGGCAGACATAACACATCGTCAGTCAGAGAAAGTGGCAGTATATTTCCAGACATAATATGTTGTTTTGTGAATGGTTACAACCCCCTAAGCCACAAGTGCAGAAAACATCAACAAAAATGAGGCACCGAGTTACCTTCTGATACAGTTAATATTTACATTTAGATGTGTGTCATGTCTGTGTGTCTATTTCAATTTCTATTCCAGTCTATGAACGGACCTCGATTTATGTTAATACTAGGTGAGGTGAGGTGAAATTGGGTTTACGTCGTGCTTGAGAATATTTTGCTCATATGATGACGTGCATGTGTGTGTATGTGTATGTGCGGCTGCTTGTACTAGCCCAGACTGAAGCTGGTTTTATAGTGCTAGCTCACTGAGATACCATGCCGCAGTGAAGCATGGATACCCCACTCAGACACATTATACTGACTCCGAGCCGACCAGTCCTTGTTATACCCATTAATGCCGAGCGCCAGGCAGGGACCAACAAGTACCATATTTTAACGTCGTTTGGTATGACACGGTCAGGGATCGAACCCGCGACCTTCTGCTCTCCGGGCGGACGCTCTAACCACCACACCACGGAGGCCATGTCCAAATTATGAAACATGTTGACCTAGGCGTAAAAGGCCTACACCAACGTACTACCAATGACGACGTGGACGTGGCCGCGACGTGATCAGAGTACAATATATCAAGTCTAACATATGAGGGTTGACTAAGAATCTCATAGAAGGAATTGCGTAATAGTGACATCTTTTTTTGCAGAAACTAAATTTTAAATTTTACGACGGTGGCATCACCGCCCAAAAATTGAGTGTTCAAGAAATTGTGTCTCCGTGACAAAATACCAGGGGTATGTGATCTTTCGAAAGTTCTTCTAACATTAGGGGCGTGCAACGAGCAAATTATTGCGGGAAAGGCTTAACGTGAAAGACAATGCATGCACGAAGATATGAGTACAGTACTACGGCAGGTGGGCGTAATTCGTGACTGAGACAGCCGGGTAAACAACCCGGTCCAGAAGCAGTCAAGATAATCTTCGATATGGTGATGATCCTCATATGCATGTCCAGTAGATAATTATCAGAGGAGAGTACGTACCAGACACTTTAGCAGTGAAGACAGTATTAGCTCATGGGTCAACACATTCGTCACCTGTTTAGGTATAACCTAGCTGTGTTGCTGCTGATCCAGAAAGATTTTTGCAATTATGATCCCAGATGAAACTGCTGACCAAACACCAATCTTCAAGTAATCTGACTTGAGAAAGTCTCAATCAAAATACTTTTTAACATGATAGTTACGCTGCTTTAAATAATCTGTTCTACGTCAGTTTACTTGATCGCTGCACATTCCCCAAGTTTATCCACAGTGATACAATATGCACAGCTTGCCCAAGCTTTTGTGGATACACCTCTAAGATATCCTGTACAAATATCTCCCTGCATATTATTGTAAACATCCCACTGTGGATAAATATATTTCACTTATATCTATCACATACAAACCAATACTTGTTAAACTTGCTCTTTTTGTGAAATGGGGCTTGCGTACGCTCCGTTAATGTAATTATGTGTTTCATTGTTTTGCACATGTATTTGTTTTACTCTATGTCATGTATATGTCTCATGAGAATAAACTTTGAAACTGAATTGAAACTGTAATGTCCACGACGAAGGACTTTAATCTACACAATTCTTTCTATGCGAACTCAATCAACTATCAAAACTAAATAATGATTGCGTCCAACTACATGGTTGGAAAACTAATTGTATGCGTTGGCAACCCCTTCGGAGTATAATCTATATACTGCAACTTATATCCTCTGAGGACGGCGCTGGTTTAGAGCGTTATTTGTGAAGGAAGTTAAGCCAAGCCGTCCACGTTTGTAATAACAGATAATTGATTTTGCCTTTGGTCAGAGTGAAACTGTGAAGCTCTGACGTACCTGAATTGTTATTGTCGGAATGTCTCTGTAGTTCTGTTATTGTGAGCTGCAGGTTATTGCAAGGCTCTCTGTTGTTAACCCTACCTCTTCCAACCTTTAAGTTGTTTCTTCTTTCACTCATGATAATAATCAACAGTTGAGACAATCTTATAAACAATTGAAATGGTTAAATTCTACATTTTATTGCATGGATACACATTCTTGTCTTTATGATTGCCACCACATAGACACAAATGATAATGGTTCATTAATAATTAGTTTGTGTTTAGTCAACCAATTTTCAGACTAAATTTGCAAACTAACACAACATCAAACTAGATTGTTCGTGCTATAATTACAACCTGGGTGTAATCAACAGTATCCATCAAAGCCATTTATCTCCGCAAAAAAGTCACAGGAGACGCCATCAACGTATTTGGGTGTCGTAACTCACAGCTTGAAGTTAATTACATTTCCGTGCTATCACACACTCTTGTCATCGCCTCCAGGTACGTTATCGGTGAAGCAAAGTTCTCAAATAGAAAAAGAAACATCCTTACCACGCATTCCCAATTTCCCATCTTAAATGTGTCTGTTAGCCCTCTCTCATCCGTAGCACAGATGCTAAATATAGCGGTGTCTAAGGACTCGCTTGCATGTTCCCGCACGTCTGTATGCGTCGCTTGGCGTCGATGATGTCGTGGGAATCACTGAGTGAATTCAAGCATCAGACAAGATAATGATAAGCGTGATGGCTAAACCGTTTTCATCAGCATCTTCTGAGGATCTATCTTGACGTCATCTTCCACAAAGCCAATATTGGGATATACCTGTGTACGTGGTGCCAGAGGAGCGGAAAGTAACGTGTTGCTGTCGTCTTTTCCAGAAGAAAAATGGACCGAATGACATCCGGTAACATCTTTTGACCGTATAGAATCCAGAGAAT
Organism: Haliotis rubra; assembly: GCF_003918875.1. Lineage (NCBI taxonomy): Eukaryota > Metazoa > Mollusca > Gastropoda > Lepetellida > Haliotidae > Haliotis > Haliotis rubra. Next base: position 370,094 of record NW_025767036.1, on the reverse strand, counting down.
TAATTACCACGACTCCGTTCTTCTGTGGATTTCATGGATCAGTGTGTCCTGGTGCAAGGTTCCTATGTGCACCAATGGTGCTTCATTTCCTTGGAATCTGTGTATATTGGAGATAGCTGCTAATGGATGTCAACAAAGAAACATGTCACACAAATGAGTTGTGTTTTACATAAAATATAGCTTACCGCGTTGGCTGATATACATTGGAGTGTTTCTGTTTGAATTGTATATCACCAATATGCCATTGCGTCTTGGTTCAACGGTATCAATGTATGGCGAGGATTGACAGATGGCGGGAATACGTTCAAGCATCTCTTGGGTAATGCTGAATCCATTGTCCATCCTTGCACCAAACATAATTTTCACATAATTTTCCACAATCAGTGCACGAATAGGTTGGATGGTGAACCTAGCAGAACACCATGGATTTACTGTTTTTCATGGATCTGTAAACGGCGAATATGTCCCTCTCTGGAAAGGTAATTCATCTACGTCATTGTTTTCACTCTGCTATATGTTCGTTGTTGTTTAACACCACACTCAGCAATATTTCAGCTACATGGCGGCGGTCTATAAATAATGATGTCTTGATCAGACACCAGTAGTATCGATATGCGCAACTGGTATACCATGAGGGGCGGTGGGGTAGCCTAATAAAGCGTTGGCTCGTCACGCCGAAGACCCGGGTTCGAATCCCCACATGGGCACAATGTGTGAAGCCCATTTCTGGTGTCCCCGCCGTGATGTTGCTGGAATATTGCTAAAAGCGGCGTAAAAAACAAACTCAGTCAGTCAGTGGTATACCATGACATGTATGAACAATGTCGATCCCGTTTGTCACATCTGACGACAAGCACGGTTTGCTGAAAATAGGTTCTAGACCTAATCTTCACGGTGGTCACTCTGAAATAATGTAATGTTGGTCAAATCTAATGAGGAAATCATAATTATTTCGTGGTATTATATAGCATTCAATATTTAGTTGTATCGAATTTATGGTTTGGCCGCTATGTATTCCTTCTTTATTAATCATTTTCAGTCTTATCAACTTCAACACAGAGATGTTTGACTTTTATATCTTATATGCGATAGGACGTGATTCTTATCCTTATTCTGGAATGACCATCGATTATCTCAAATATTCCATTCTTATAATCAAATGCTATTGAATTCACCACATCCATTCGTCTCGTAGTATATCGTCTCCCCTCACAGATGCAACTCGTTATCTAGAAATGAACTGCATTTGAGGCCAAATGAAGAACCATCAGTCATCTACTGAGTGTTTGCTCTGCATCACAATATAACCGTTGCTATGTAAATATAACTGTTGCTATGTAGTCCCAGACTTGCAATGTCAGCTGTTATTCTAATGAAAATAGAAATGTGACATGTCTCTTCAATCCCTACCATTACAATAATATTGTCATTCCAGTTCACATTTAATCCATGGCGGTTCATTGTGTAATTGTTGAATCTTTCCTCTGTGCACGTTGTACAAAATCAATAGCATCCCTGTGCCGTTGGTGTTCCTGTCGTCAAGTAGGGTTATGACAGGAGCAGAATGTGTGGAAATTGTGTCTCCAAAGCTCTTTGGGTATTGACCTTTGGTGTTGATGTCCCACCAGTCATCTCTCGGATCACTTGTTACGATCAACAGCAGATCGATGATCACTAATAAAATCAAGTATTGGAGTCAAACTAAGTCCTTTCAGCCGAAATGAAATTCTGAAAATTCCTAAGGGACATTTAAGTCATGAATATGAGTGTCTACTTGACATCAATGTGATTAGATTCTGATTTATTAGTGTATGAGAATCGTGTTGACGAGCTCTACGACAATATGTCGGTTTGTTGAATTTATTCATGAACTTTGTGACAGAGCCATTTTTTGTCGGAGTCCACAATCTGTACCGTAATTACGGTGTGACAAAAACGTAGGTGACCTTGAAAACAGGAGCAAGTTGCTTTCGAAAGATTTTAAGAATTTTGTGTCAAAAAGTTCGTTTTCAGTTATTTACAAGTCAGATTTTCAACAAATTATATATTTTCATGCAAATTGTATAATTGACACGTGCCTCTTGAAATGGAAAACATGGTTATACCCTGTTTTTATCGTTGATTTTCAACAATTCATTTGTGTAGGTTGCAACCCTATTTCACCTTTTACCAAACTGGTTATTCTCTCATGTGTATTTTGTATGATTATTCGTAATCTTCTGTGTATGAAGTCAATAAATACCTACCCGCTTCTAACTGGACACAGTATTCGGTCTTTAAGTTTTCACCAGATGTCTTTACATTTACTTCCCACGCTTCACGAGTGAGTGAGTGGGTTTAATTCTGACCCTTATTTTAAGTACACCACAACGTCACTCAGATTTTAGCCGTGCATCCCTTTGATGACACCCACGAGCTCTGTTACAGTGCTCACAATACAAGGACCTTAATCAGTAGAAGTGCCCTGCGGCCGTTCTGAAGTCTCTTGGCTGTGTGTACTCCTCCCACCTACACTCTTGTGATGCTCACATAATTACAAACCTGTTAAAGAGATTGACTGAGGTTGAGACACAGGTTGGTCTGTTTGATTGGCATTGTAGAAGTTGATGAATAATAAGAAAGGTATGACACTTTGATATTCTTTTATGATGCGACGTTCTGGTATAGGTTCTTATACCGTTGTCTTTTTTGACGTTTCATTATAATATAATAGAGAAGTTGTCTTCCATAAGGTATCATACGTTTCTTATGAGACAGGGGTTGTTGGGAATGCATGTATATACGCTCTCTTCGGTTGTCATTAACGTGATCCAGACACCTAGTTGCGGGTATAGTAACGTGCAGTATCATTGGACAAAATACCGTGACTATGTGTGACAGTCACCCATCTGAGGTTGAGGCTGTGTGATAACTCGCTGCGCCTAACAAACTGCGTGAGCTGAATACTCCCCAGGGAGTTGAGTTGGTAACAAGAATGCCAGAAAAAAGACATCCGTTGATCACGGGAACTCTCCAGCGCCTTGAGCATGTACTTGTTGCATGAATATGTGCGCTACATAAATATCCTATAATAAATCCAACGACTAAGTGAGTGCTTGAGTAAGGTTTTACGGTGCTTTTATCAACATTCCCGCAATACCACTGCACTGGACACAACAAATGGGCCTCATTGTATCCATTGAGGAAATCGAGCACGGTTTTCCGAACAAACGCATTAATGAAATACCTAGCAGCCCCTGTAACGCGACAAGACATAAACCATTTGCACTTATCGATTGCGAACTGTCAACGCTATCAGCGCTGTATGTCATCCATATAAATGTCACCGAGCGGTGTGCTCATCGTTAGGGACATCCATACATGAATGTTGTACCTTCTGGTGTCTATGGTGTCTCAGGTGTCAACGGTCTCCTGGTGTTTGATTCATGTTAGAGGATCAAGACACAATGACACGTGGTGTGTGAATCAAGTCAGACTCAATGAGTTATGTCTTTAACTGTGTACTGTCACAACTCATTTCTTTCAGAGAGGTTTCATTCATCCCGACGGTATAGTACTTTTTAGACTGTCAGGTCTCCACAATTATAGATCTAAACATATCACGGCAGTTATTGCAAAACCGGATTTAAAATAAATACAGTTTTATATGAATATGTTTAGTATCCATGATATGGGTTGTCGTCATTTCTGTTGACTTCAACTTGTCCGTGAAGATTCGGAATCAGTGTCATTGAGTGATATGGGAGGCTGCAATTCCTCTCTTGACACATACCCCCACTCCTACAACGCCCCTACTGAATTACAAACATGCATGTTTCGGAAACCTGACTATGGCAGACGCTCAGTCGTGTCACAGGATGATAGCCTACCGTGAATATTTCCTGCTGTACACACGGAACAAAACCACTCTACAATACATCTCTCGTCCATAATGTACAGTGGCTTTGTTCTCAAGTGTCTACACAGTTACTTCAAGACGACCATAGATAGTGACACTGATGAATTCAGATGATAGCATATCGTGAATATTACCTACTGTAGACACAAAACAAGACCACTTCAAATACTTCTCCAGTTCATTATATACAGTGTTCTCCAATGTCTACACAATTACTATATGATGACCATACATAGTGACACTGTGGGATTGCTCACGAAGACGAATGGAAATTTTGCCCTTTGATTTGACGGCAAAGAAAAAGCATCCACTGTTTCAGTGCTGGAAATCAATATTGCATTGCATTTCCTACAGCTGTCGAGACTGAAGAAGTACTCCAGTAGAGTATTATCTGTTTAAAACCAGTATTACATGTCATGAACGATCGATAGAAAAAGGAAGTACATTAAATCCTTATCATTTAAGGGGTGTTTTTCACTCATTTGTACTTGAAAAATGTTCGGTGGAAACATCAAGGGATAAATTTAATTAAGTGAAAGAAACGCTTTTGGGTTGAGTGATAACTGAAATTCTCACTGGATGCAGGTGGTGTGTCAGTGTTGTTTAAGTTGCTGATTAATTGACAATTACAGTGTGAATCGTACCAAATAATCCGTCAACGCAGCCGTTACATCAGCTTGATACAACAATGCATACCGATAATACGGTTAAACATCTAACGCTGTGACTCTTTATATCTACGCAGTTTTTACAACAGCCTGAAGATCTGGGCCCATGACTTTCATTCATTCATTCATTCATTCATTCATTCATTCATTCATTGAAGATTCATTCATTCATTCATTCAATCATTTCATTCATTGATTTCTGGAATATTGCTAAAAAGCGGCGTAAAACCATACTCACTACACTGCTTAATATCTAGGCTACGTACGATAACAGGATCCACAAGAGAATAGACTGCCTTCATATGGTGTATGGTATTGTCCAACTAGTTACTTTCATATATTGGTGTCTACAGACAGTATAATTACTGTATCAATTTGGAATCGTTCAATCGAAAATGCTTTTTGCATAGGTTTCATATTGATATGGAAAAGATTTTGGCGCATTTATGATATATGCCACTCATCTTTTCTTAAGGTCATGTTGTCATTTAAATAATACTGTTTACATGTACACATATATTCAGAATGTTGTAACATGGGATTATTACCATCCCTGTAACATCGAGTGGTAGTTATAACAGAGGCAGGGAATAGGGAACTTCAGGATTATATGTTGTGTGTTTGTTCTGGAGGTCATCTATACCCTTCGTGTGGTCAATGAATGAATTTGAACAGAAGTCCATTAATGTCAATGAGCGTCAGTTTAATGTGGCCTGAAAGCCCACAGTAATGCATTTCTCAGGCGTTTACCACTTGAAACTGACGATCATTGGCATATTGCTTACAATAGGGACAATAACTAAGGCTTTATATTGTATCCATTCACCCATTAGGTCATTTGATATGTAACACTCGCGACAACATTAAGCCAAATGTGCAGATAAAGCTGTTGTCAAGAGTGGAGTATTTTCGAAAAGGTTTGAACTTTCCCCGCTCAGATCCTGTAAATACACTGTTTATTTGAAGATCTTTTATCGAGCTTTTGGAGTTTACTCCTTCGCTCTAAATTTTCAATCTAGAGGTGGATGAATTGTCTTTAATGAAAGGATTATTGTAACATCACCCGTCTTTACACTGTATCAGCAAGATGTTTAGGGTCGAATTAATGGAACTTAAAAAACATCTGAAGCAACGTTGCCTTCCGAATATGTTCATATATTTTGTCAAACACCACTGTATCGAAGTGAACAGGTCTACGTATCCAAGATTCGACACAACGAAAAAATTAACAAATTGAGAATATTCAGGGAGCAAGGTTTTACTTCGAGACAACGATAAGTTTCACATTATGTTTGATTTTATGTAAACTCGCTTCATTTGAAATAATGATACCATTTCATCTTTGGCCCCTATCTTTCTAAATATTTTTTAAAACTTGAAATGGAGCTAACGAATGTTTCAATTTGAAATTAATCTATTCCATTTTTTTATTAAAAGGGAATTGCATTGCTATGTGTCAAAGCAATCAGATGACTTATTGAATAATGTTATGACATCAGGAAATCTAGTATCCATTTCTGGAAAATGTGAACTGTACCCTTTGGGGATCTACTATAGAATATTTTCACACAGATTAGTATCTGCAATAAGCCTTTAAGCCCTTGCCGATGCCGTGAGATTGCATATCAGCTGGACATAAATATAATATATGGTAGATCCTATCTTTAAACAGGATTTGCTAAGTCTTTATGTAAATATAGAACAACAGTGAAAAAGAATACCCAGTCTTGATGTCTAACGTGTATGAATGGATCACTACAAATCAGTGATGACACCAGGTGTTCACGAAAAAGGGTAAGCATGTCCTGTCCCACCAGTAGCATCCGCGGGGGGCGGTGGGGTAGCCTAGTGGTTAAATCGTTTGCTCGTCACGCCGAAGACCCGGGTTCGAATCCCCACATGGGTACAATGTGTGAAGCCCATTTCTGGTGTCCCCCGCCGTGATGTTGCTGGAATATTGCTAAAAGCGGCGTAAAACCAAATTCAGTCAGTCAGTCAGTATAATATATGTGTGCTGATTGACTTTATATGTTCTTTATGCACAGTTCCGTTACGTTGGTTTTACGCCGCTTTTAGCAATATTCCAGCAACATCACGGCATGGGATACCAGAAATGGGCTTCACACATTGTACCCATGTGGGGATTCGAACTCGGGTCTTCGGCGTGACGCATATATTATACCGCTCTATAGTTATATCATAGTGTCACAGGGGCGGTGGAGTAGCCTAGTGGTTATAGTCTTCGCTCGTCACGCCGAAGACCCGGGTTCGATTCCTCACATGGGTACAATGTGTGAAACCCATTTCTGGTGTCCCCCCGCAGTGATTGCTGGAATATTGCTAAAAGCGGCGCAAAACCATACTAACTCACTCATAGTGTCACATGTACAGGTTCACCTATAGCTTGAAATGTATTCCCAAGAAGGCTTATTTGATACCTGTTCAAATCTCTGGTATGGGTGGGCTGTGGGCGTCACTAAATCATGATGGACGTGATTTAAAATAAGGTTGTCCCGACAGACAAACCTGTCATTTTGTCTGGCTGCTTTCGATTCGAATTACCTAATGGTTTACTTAGTCCAGTGCGGCTTCAATTTCGATACAATTTCATTATTGCCTAATTTTATGCAGAGCAGCATAACGTTTTCGGTCTAACGCAGTTTGTACATTATTTCACGTGATATATGGATTATTATTGTAGTTAATACTAATAGTCCAGAAGGAGGCAGCTGAAAAATTTCAAATCGTAGCCTCCCCAGTACTGATTTTGTTTGACACTATTTTCAGTTAGTATTATGTCTTGGGCTCATGGAAAGGCCTGTAATACTCTCAGATTGTGGTATCAGGTTTTTTTTACAGGCCATTATATGTGGTGGGGGTCTGCGAGCATTTTCGTCACATTTGGTTTGCTGCCCGACAACACCTCAAAGTTTATCATTAATAGTTTTTTAACTATCAATCTGACCACTTTCATTTTGACTTCTGTGTACTGCTAAAGGATGTAGAAATTATTTGACATAATTTTGTTTTGAAAAAAAAATCAAAATGGCCGCCATTTTGGCCGCCATTTTGTTTTGTCGTGTTTTGCCTTCTCAGCACTTAAATTTACATAAAAATGAACACCGAATGTTTCCATTTACATCCAAAGTTGATACTTTGATGTTTTTTGACACTTGTTTCTCCTAGAGTGATGGCTTGGGCACAAAACAAGTCATTTTGTATGGTAATATCGTGTTAATTTAATGTTTTACAGCTTATTCTTTGAGACAGGGGTATTTTAGCGATTCTCCGACTTTTCATGGAAATGTGTGATGGTGATTTATTTAATGGCAGTTAACATTATTTTTGTTACTAAAACAAGTTGTTTTTGTTTTCTCTTTACTTCTAGAGTGACAGCATGTTATTAGGAATGTTTACATATTACCCAGAATTCAAAATGGCCGCCTAAATGGCCGCCATTGTAGTTTAACTTCATATACTTAGTGGAGGACTAAATTTGTACTGATATGAAATCCAAACAACTCATTTGGTGTCTAATGTTTAATACAGTATAGGAATAGAGCTAAATTTCAATGATATTGTCAATCAAAGCTTCACACTCCTAAAATATTTGATGAAATAACATTATCCAGAAGTGTTTGAAAACTATGCTTCATGACCGATAACTACGTCTAAGCTTTGGTTGTAGGTATTCAGATTGTTCTATCAGATAACTCTTAATCACATTTGATACATCCATAAGCTTGCAATTAACCCTCCTTTTCACTTTCTTTCATTTCATATGTTACTTCATGTCAGAATCGGACCTGTAAAGATCCGGGTTAGAATTGATCTTCAATAACCCATGCTTGTCGTTGGAGGTGACTAACGGGATCGGGTGGTCAGGCTCGCTGACTGGGTTGACACATGTCATCGTATCCCAATTGCGCAGATTGATGTTCATGCTGTTGATCCCTGGATTGTCTGGTTCAGACTCGATTATTTACAGACTGCCGCCATATAGCTGGAATATTGCTTAGTGCGGTGTGAAACTAAACTCATTCACTCACTCATGTCAGAATCGGAGTCATCTACTGGCAACAAGTCGAAGATGTTCGGGCAACAATCATCTGCCATACAAATGAACATGCCTCTGTACACACTATATCATTCTTTCTGCTGGCATGCTGACCTTTTGCATTTACACGATGTCAGTTCAACCAATCCACGGGGAGCAGGATCTCGACATCAGAATAGGGATAAGCTGACCATCACAAATGCTCCAAGCATGGTCAACTGGTGAAGGAATGTTCATGATTGGTTGCAGAGACTGTTTCCAAACATGGACTTGGTAGTTTACTCGTTCAATGTGATGTTTTAGACTTGGATGTTGGTGGGAGGTTTTCATGCAATATCTTGTGTCATCTACAAACATCACTGGATTATTTGGTACATACATAGAACTTACAAACTTGCCACAAGATGTAATGAGTGTTTCTTGAAGATCTAGATTGTCACCCAATTGTGTCAATGTTTGTTGGTGATTTTCAGAGGACTTCTGTAAGTTAATTCCCCATGTCGAACGTTCTACATGTTCTAAAATGGGACAGAGTAATAACGTACTTCAAATGAGATTGCCATACTAAGAACGGAATTGCCATACTACGAACGGAATCGCGGCGCTTCAATCTTACTGGGTACGTGTGCGGACGTAGTGCAGTCCGGCATCAATTGCAATACGTTTGTACACAGTTTCCAACTGGTCCATCCCGTTTGCAGAACTCTACTGAACTCTAGTTAGTCGCTATTCCAATCAATTATGTTCAAAACAAAATGAATTGTTCTGAAGAAGCTTGTAGTAGACGGTTTTAACAGTTTGCAATGGGTTCTCATCACGTTCTACTCGTTGTTAGTATGTTTATGTAGTTCTCATGCAGTTCTTACTTTGTCAACTCTGTGTGCATTACGATATGACAAGGTAGGGTATATATACATGCGTTTTTAACATGGTCGTCATTTGGGATGGAGTTTCTATGAACAAGTTTGCAGTTGTCAAAATATTGAATGCTGGTTTCCTGCAATTTTTATCGGAAGCAGAGCAAGAGTACAATGAGTTGGTAGAGCAAGAAAGAAGGAAAACACAAGAACTTGTTGGGTGAGGAACTGGCCTAAACCTGAGAGGTGAATAGTTGTGGGACATTATCATCAACTGATGGAGGAGCTCCGCCTTGATGATCATGAGACCTTCTACAATGTCTTGAGAATCACCCCACCCATGTTTGATGAACTTCTTGAACACATTGACCTCTTTAAAAATTAGATGTCCACCCTTCTTCTTCCTTGGAGGCATGGTGATGTCAATGTTTCCACCTTGAAACTGAGAACGGAATAAGAATGGGCAGGGTATTTATACAAATCGAACCAGGAAGTGATTGCTATTACGATTGCACGCACTAGAAACGGAGTGAGAAAGTAGTGAGAACGGGAAGAAGTGCCTGAAAATGAGTTGGTTTAGTTAAGAATGAGTTAGAACGGGGTTGTGCGTATTAAGAACGAGATAGGTCTAGTTCAGAAGGGATATAAAGTGACTAAGGACGGGACTGGACTGCTTGAAAACGTTGTCCACACGAGGTGAACGGGCAATTTTACCCACTCTAAACGTAACACCAACTGTCTGGGGATGGGGTAAAGAGGAGACAGACGTACTGAGAACTGTTTATGATCAAACTAGCATTGTAATTTATACAAAAGTTACACGTTCTATCCCGTTCGAGCTCACTTTACAATTATTGTTTGGACGAGTCAGGACATCCTAAGAACTACCTTGGTGTGACTCAGGCTTTACCCACAGGTAGCATGGCTGGATCAACAGAACACCATCGTTCGTTCATAAATACTACAAGACTAGACTTGTTGACTGCTGATGTGTTTGTCCCATTGTCTTTGCAGTGGTTTGTTTTTGCCAACAATCTTGACTTCTAGCGCCGTTGGCGATCCTCTTTTGATTTGCTCCCCTGCTTTGATTGACTCTCGTCTATGCATACCTGTCCCAAACAACATCAACTCTAATGTAGTCTGTTCGATTCAGAATTGAAGTGAAGTTGTCCCAATGCATATCAGCCAAGTCTCCAAATCTGGAAGCAGTTCTGTTTCTGAACATTTGCAATTTTGCCATTCCATCAACTATATGAACTGGCAACATTCTCGCTTCTGCTAGTATAAGCAGCAAAGGACCAAAAACTTCCTTTTCATGTTCAATTAACAAACCGCTTTTGATGTTCTTTCTTAATGTTCCATCTGAATGAGCCATTGTAAAATGAACACTAGAAATGTCCATGTTCACATCAAGGTGGATGACAAATCCATTCAATCTTCCAAATGAATGATGTCTGCATCTTGTGAACATTGAAAGTGGAGTTGTTGTCCCAAAGGATATGATTCACAGCCTCTTGCATGTTAAACAGATTGGGGCAGAGCAAAGGGATAACTTCATAAGTAGTCGATTGAACTCTTCCAGGACAAACTTGTGGTCACCTTTACATCGACTGAACCTGAAAACCTTTTCTACATTGATTCCCCAAAAGGCTGTAAAGCCCAGGGGTGAGAAGCTTCACACAACAAATGGATGACAAGTTGGATGTTCAAGAAACACTCATTACATCTTGTGGCCAGATTGTGAGTTCTATACATGTACCAAATAATCCAGTGATTATATGTCTGTAGATGACACAAGATATTGAATGGAAACCTCCTACCAACATCCAACAGTCTAAAACATCACATTGAACGAGTAAACTACCAAGTCCATGTTTGGAAACAGTCTCTGCAACCAATCATGAACATTCCTTCACCAGTTGACCATACTTGGCGCATTTGTGATGGTCAGATTATCCCTATTCTGGTGTCGAGATCCTGCTCCCCGTGGATTGGTTGAACTGACATCGTGTAAATGCAAAAGGTCAGCATGCCAGCAGAAAGAATGATATAGTGTGTACAGAGGCATGTTCATTTGTATGGCAGATGATTGTTGCCCGAACACCTTTGACTTGTTGCCAGTAGATAACTCCGATTCTGACATGAGTGAGTTTAGTTTCACACCGCACTAAGCAATATTCCAGCTATATGGCGGCAGTCTGTAAATAATCGAGTCTGAACCAAACAATCCAGGGATCAACAGCATGAACATCAATCTGCGCAATTGGGATACGATGACATGTGTCAACCCAGTCAGCGAGCCTGACAACCAGATCCCATTAGTCGCCTCTTACGACAAGCATGGGTTATTGAAGATCAATTCTAACCCGGATCTTTACAGGTCCGATTCTGACATGAAGTAACATATGAAATGAAAGAAAGTGAAAAGGAGGGTTAATTGCAAGCTTATGGATGTATCAAATGTGATTAAGAGTTATCTGATAGAACAATTTGAATACCTACAACCAAAGCTTAGACGTAGTTATCGGTCATGAAGCATAGTTTTCAAACACTTCTGGATAATGTTATTTCATCAAATATTTTAGGAGTGTGAAGCTTTGATTGACAATATCATTGAAATTTAGCTCTATTCCTATACTGTATTAAACATTAGACACCAAATGAGTTGTTTGGATTTCATATCAGTACAAATTTAGTCCTCCACTAAGTATATGAAGTTAAACTACAATGGCGGCCATTTAGGCGGCCATTTTGAATTCTGGGTAATATGTAAAAATTCCTAATAATATGCCGTCACTCTAGAAGTAAAGAGAAAACAAAAACAACTTGTTTTAGTAAATCACCATCACACATTTCCATGAAAAGTCGGAGAATCGCTAAAATACCTCTGTCTCAAAGAATAAGCTGTAAAACATTAAATTAACACGATATTACCATACATAATGACTTGTTTGTTGCCCAAGCCATCACTCTAGGAGAAACAAATTTAAAAAAACATCAAAAGTATCAACTTTGGATGTAAATGGAAACATTCGGTGTTCATTTTTATGTAAATTTAAGTGCTGAGAAGGCAAAACACGACAAAACAAAATGGCGGCGAAAATGGCGGCCTTTTTGATTTTTTTTTCAAAACAAAATTATGTCAAATAATTTCTACATCCTTTAGCAGTACACAGAAGTCAAAATGAAAGTTGTCAGATTGATAGTAAAAAAATTATTAATGATTAACTTTTAGGTGTTGTCGGGCAGCAAACCAAATGTGACGAAAATGCTCGCAGAACCCCACCACATATAATGGCCTGTAAAAAACACCGTATACCACAATCTGAGAGTATTACAGGCCTTTTCATGAGCCCAAGACATCATACTAACTGAAAATAGTGTCAAACAAAATCAGTACTGCGGAGGCTACGAGATCCTATTTCTAGGCCCCTTTTGAGATTCTCCTCCTGGACTATAAAGACCACTGGTGGAGCAGGAAGCGCTAACCTCTAACACCTGATCTCTTCGCGGCGTTATAGTGAGCCCTAACCCTCATAACATAGTCGGAATCGTACAGTCGAATTTTGCGCTGCATTCTTGTGGATATAGAAAGGGTTTTGTGGATTTAATTTACTTATCAGATACTCTGCTACAACAGTCACGTGTCCTAGTGTTCCAGTAATAAGAGTCTTAAACGCCAAGAAAATATCACATCATCTGTGACATGGATTGTATCTTTGAGCATTGGTCCGAGTGTTAGAGAGGGTTACTGAGGGTTACTGTAACAAAACCCTCACTCCTCTGTAACTAAACCTGTCAACGGAATTGGTCTATCCCACTATATAGCAATCTACATCGCTATATGTCAAGCCTAGGAATTTGCCTTTATACCTATTCACCTTTGACGAAATAACTACGGAAATTGTATAAATGAGTTCCGAGGCGGAAGGATCTCGATAATTACAATGATAGGCCCCCTGATGGAACTTACACCGATTTTAAAACAAATGCTGTTCACACTTGGCAACCGGTCCAAGGATTGATTTTAGTCTTTTCATGTCAATAAACTCTCTCTACCATGACATTCCCAGGGGCCTCGCTCGTCTCCCCAGCAAAATCGTAGATCGAAAGAGGCGACCTAACTGGATCAAGTGATGCGAATCTCTGATCGGCAGATTGCGTGTCACCACGTCCCTACGCCATGGGTCGTTGCACATACTTTCAATCACTAGGGATGACTAAGACTAATTTTCCATCGCCACAGTGTCCGTATATAGCCGGCATGTAACAGCTTTCACTCACTTGTCACGTTATTGAAGATTCGGGTTAGAATTGGTCTTCAGCAACAAATGGGTGTCGTAAGAGACTACTAACGGGATCGGGTGGTCATCCTTGTGGACCTGCTTGGCTCATGTCATTGCATCCCAACAACGTTGATCGATGCTAATGATTTCAGTCACTGGATTGTCTGGTCCAGACTCGGTTACTTACAGAATTCTGTCAAAGCAGGATTACGGCGTTAAACGACATTAAACATTGATGTATGGTTCATGATTGTACATAGTTCCCTCAATCTCTTAAATACGATGTACGTTCGGCTCACCGCGATCCAAGGTGTCATCTCGGCCAACGTAGGAGGTGTCCATATTGGAACAAGATGCCTAGTTTCACTAATTCGTGTGATTATCACAGTTCAATCTGGCGAGCATGACCCTGATATCAATAATGCTCAATATAAAACTCTGTGCTTAATTTCAATCAGACAATTTTTCTCACTATACGAACTGTATGCAGACGGAACATTAAGACATCTTCACTGCAACCCGAGGTATTATTATGTTAGTAACTGAGGAGACCGAGGGTATTCCTATCGCTTGGCAGTGCGAATACTTGACACGATTATTCGTATTATATCTATCTGAGTGAGTGAGTTTAGTTTTACGCCGCTTTTAGCAATACTCCAGCAATATCACGGCGGGGGACACCAGATATTGGCTTCACACATTGTACTCATGTTAAGAAACGAACTCGGGTCTTCGGCGTTACGGGCGAACGCTTTAACCATCAGGCTACCACACCGCCCCTATATCTAATGAATGTTGTGAAAAAGTGCTCCATATCGCAGGAATGTTTTGATAGTGAGTGAGTGAGTGAGTTACGCCGCTTTTAGCAATATTCCACTAATATCGCGGCGGGGGACATTTGGAATGGGCTTTACACATTGTACCCATGTTTAAGAATCGAACCCGGGTCTTCGGCGTGACGAGCGAACGCTTTAACCACTAAGCTACCCCATCGCCTGAATGTTTTGATAGCATTTACATTGATGTGATTCATGTGTACTGTTTTATATTGGAATGGCCCGTGATATCCGGGCTAAAATTGGTCTGCAGCAACCCATGCTTGTAAGAGGCAACTAACTGGGTGGGGTGGTTAGGCTCGCTGACTTGTCATCGTATCCCAATTGTGTAGATCGACACTCATGATGTCAATCACTGGATTGTCTGGTCGAAATTACTTGCAGACGGCCGCCATATACTTGGAAATTCGCTGAGCGCGGCGTTGAACGAAAATATTAACATTGAAATGTCTGGATAGTGGATCATTCTTCAGATCGTAAACCCATGTTCAAATCACCACAAGGGTAAAACAATTGCTCATAGTTGTCCAATTTCCGGTGACGTAATAGTGCAAATTATAATGTGGAATAATACAAGCTATACTATCTTTTCTGTAGATTTATTCTCGAATTTGTGATTCATTTTACAAACGCTTCGACGACTGGTGTTACAGCACAGAATTTCTGCAGTGACTGCGCGTACAAGTATATTTTACTGACGCTTTGACGAGGAGCTCACACATCAGTTGTGGTACTGATCGCCGTATGTTTACTGTGTAAACTGAAGGACAAAAGCAGCACACACTCCTGTTTGATGGAGGCTAAAATCAAAGAGATAAAATATGGTCATTCGATGGCGATGTATATAATACGGGCATCTTAGCTGGATTTTGTACGTTAGGTTTGGAGTTTTCGGCGACTTTTTTTCAGCCTCGTAATGTTTGTATAACTTTAGTTATTTTCATCAAGTCAAATTGTTATATTTTATATGCTTAGTTTCTCGGCCCCACGATGTATTTGCTTCTGCTATTCTTTTAATTGACAGGCGTCGTAAATATGTATTCCATATTTACACCAGTATCATTGTAAATGTTTCTAAAGTGTGTGTACTACCTAGTGGCTGCAATGTAGGGAATGCAGTATTTTGAGCTGTATGGCATGACAGGTTTTACTAATATAGATTCGGGCATCCAACGCGATCCTGATATTTCACTCAGCTATTCTATCACACTGGAATGATTAAAGTATTGCTATTTATAGGGTGATCTGCGTACAGGAAAAAAGTATTTATACGGAATAAAACAGTTCTATGCCTATGTGTCGTCCATTCAGCCTGTTGAGAATATGACACGTGTCACTTATCACTACCGCTAGAACCAAAGAGTACCCGATTATACGTAATTATGTTATTGACAAGAACTAAGTGTCCTCTACAGTGAAGAGCTGTCGGACTCTGATTCCATACCTGTCAGTTTAACGTGAAATTTCGAAATTCCCAAACTGGGAGCCAGTATTATGTTCGAGGTGAGGTGAAATGGGATTTAACGTCGTACATAAGAATAATTCGCTCACATGACGACGTGCATGCGTGTGTATGTTTTGCTGCTTGTACTAGCCCAGACTCAAGCTGGTTTTATAATGCTAGTTCACTGAGATACCACGCCGCAGTTAAGTATGAGCACAGGGGCTTGTAACGCTAAAAACTGCCATCAAGGTATATACAGTAACTGACGGGGTCTTAGTACTATACTCTCCCAAAAATGTTCTTATACACAAATTTTTCAAACAATTTATGAACATGAAAATTACATCAGAAATAGGCGAAAGTACTGAACATTTAAGCAATGTTATCACTGAACATGATCACGGCTGTTCAATAGTGTTCATGTTTTTCAAACAGCAAACACGGAATACCATGACGTCATGCATAAAGGGGGTGCTCATTTCTCAGTAGCAATTATGACCCCCGTTTGCGTTGATAACGGCAATGCATCGTCGGCGCATTAAGGACACTAGGGTTTGAATGGAGCGTTGAGGGATGTTCTGCCACTCATTCTGCAACGCTTGGAAGAGTTCCTGTAAAGTCTGTGGCGGTGGATTCCTCGTTCGGATGCGTCTATCCAGGACGTCCCACAAATGTTCAGTCGGCGCTAATGCCGGAGAACAAGCAGGCCAGGGAAACACATTCACATTGTTCCGTTGCAGGAAGTCCTGGCACACACAGGCAATGTGAGGTCTTTCGTTGTCGTGCTGAAAGATTCCAACATTGACGTTCATAAGCGGCACAACGTGGCGTTGCAGAATCTCGTCTCTGTAGCGCAAGCCGTTTAGTGCCCCCACAACCTGTACCAAAGCAGTGCGACCACCATAATGAATACTTCCCCACACCATCACACTGCCTCCACCGAATCTGTCTCTTTCTTGCACACAATTGGCAGAGAACCGTTCGCTAAGGCGACGATAGACGCGAGCCCGTCCGTCCGCTCGTCTCAGCATGAATCTTGACTCGTCACTGAAAAGGACAGTTCTCCACTGATCGTGACGCCAAGCCCGATGTTGTTGACACCATTGTAGCCGGGCTGCAACATGACGTGGATGCAAAATGTGACGTCGAAGCGGTCGCATTGCTCGTAACCCTGCTTGCTTTAGACGGTTCCTGACAGTTTGGCTGGAGACCCTGCGCAGTCCTGGGATCTGGCTCGCAGTAGAGCTGGCTGTCTTGAATCGATCCCGAAGTGAAGTAACCGGATATACCGATCCTGGGCTGGCGTTGTGACCCTGGGTCGACCTGACCTTGGTCTGTCTCGGGTACTTCCGGTCATGTTGTAGCGGGACCAAAGCCGGTTGATTGTGGCCCTGCAGACGCCCATTTGCCTGGCAACATCGGTTTGGCTAGCTCCCATCTGCAGACGCCCAATGGCATTGTTTCTTTGCTCCTCGGTCAATTTTGGCATCTTTAGGAAGTCTCGGACACGGTTATGAAGAATGACAATGCTGATTCCACGTGTGCCTTTTATAGCCCATGTCCTGACGTGACAGCATGCATGACTAGAAATTTCCATGTTGCACGTGCAAGTGGTTTTTCTCAAATTATTGCGTTTTCAAGTAACGTCAGTCTTCCGGTTACGCTTTGGCGTTTTATTCCGTTTTCTTGTTTCAACTTTTTCGTTAAACATTGAGTCTTTCTGAGATAGTGCTCACGGGTTCATATCATTTTTATCTTTTTATTTCCTTACTTTTCCCATGTGTAACAGAACTTTGTTGGGAGAGTATATAAAAAAGGAAAGGGATGTAACGAGGACAATATACCAAGGTCGTTTCAGGGCGAATTCAACAATGCTCACTGTATTTATCCCATTAAAGTATGCACACATTTCAAGCCAATAGATTTACCTACAAAATGAGACATACAGCACAAGAATCGAAGCAGTACTTTGGGAGCTAGGGTCTTCGGAAGCTCGAAAAATCGTGATTTCTCGATTCCGAGCCAAAATCCCTGCTCAGAATTTGTAGCGGTAACTCACCCATTTTCTTGTTTATTTCACAGTATACATAAACGACTGTCACCTAAACATGTTGAACTGATGGCACCTGTCAGTGCGCTAGTCGCCATTCTTTCGGAGACACTTACATCTCACTGTCATAATGAGTTTACGTACATTTATTCATCCCAAACAGAATTGTGTCGTGCCCGTTCGCCATTGACGACCTTGGCCTTAACCTGCCCCGCACTTAAAAGAGCAAGGGAGCTCATTGGCTAAAAATGAAATATGTCCCATCAAATCGTTGACTCTTTTAAATAAGTGTGCATTGTTGAATTCGCCCTGAAACGAACTTGGTGTGTTGACATCGTTACATCCCGTTCCTTTTATATAGTACTAAGACCCCGCCAGTGACAGTATATACCTTGATGGCAGTTTTTAGCGTTACACGCCCTTGTGAGTATGAGTGAGGTGAGGTGAGGTGAAATTTGGTTTAACGTCGTGCTGGAAAATATTCCGCTCATATGACGACGTGCATGCGGGTGTATGTGTATGTGCGGCTGCTTGTACTAGCGCAGACTGAAGCTGGCTTTTTAGTGCTAGCCCACTGAGATACCATGCCGCAGTGAAGCATGAATACCGCACTCAGACACATTATACTGAATCCGAGCCGACCAGTCCTTGTTGTACCCATTAATGCCGAGCGCCAGGCAGGGACCAACAAGCACCATATTTTAACGTCATTTGGTATGACGCGGTCGGGGATCGAACCCGCGAACTTCCGCTCTCCGGGCAGACGTTCTAACCACTACACCACGGAGGCGGTTGTATTATATTCGAAACTCGACTGACTGTATACCATTTAGGATAACAGTATTCATTACAGGTACACGCGGCCTTTTGCCACATATGGTTTGATCTGAAATAGTATGGCTTTGCTTTATTTCAGTCGGGTTTTGTTTTACTTTAGTCGAAACCATGTATTGGTAATATATCCGAGCAGGTTGACCTCGGCCATTATGTCTTCAGACACCAGAAATACTCACCCTTGTCAGATGTTTTTGATAACTGAATCAAACGCACAATTTCATTAAAGCGTTTTCACAGTTTTGCAATCTTAGTTCCGTAGGCCGGCGTTGTTTAACACTCAGTGCCGTTTAAATCAAATCCATTGCTACAGTAAACAATGTCACACGTTCTTTAAAAGCGTTTTCACACTTTCTACAAATACAGAATTTAGAGCCCAGTCCTTAAATTCGCTTTTATTTGAAAGTTATGAAAGTAATTTTACGCGTTTCTGGATGTGTTCACGAAATGTTATGAAACACTTTGTCGATGACATTTTGAATGTGTATGTCCACGTATCACTTGTACCTACCCGTGAAGGTCCGGGTTAGAATGAACCTTCAGTAACCCATACTTGTCTACCCGTGAAGGTCCAGGTTAGAATGAACCTTCAGTAACCCATACTTGTCTACCCGTGAAGGTCCGGGTTAGAATGAACCTTCAGTAACCCATACTTGTCGTGAACCTTCAGTAAGAAGCGTCCGGGTTAGAATAACGGTGATCGGGTGAATGTCAGGCTCTACCCGTGATGGCTGGTTAGAATGAACCTTGGCCATGCTTGTCTACCCGTGAAGGTCATCGGTAACCCAATTGTCTACCCGTGAAGATCGAATGTAACCCATGCTATTGATCGGGTTAGAATGAACCTTCAGGATTGTCTGAAGGTCCAGACTGGATAATTTACAGGAAGCCATGCTTGTGGTATAGGCGATTGGGAATATGGCTGAGTGCCGCTGGCTTGGTGGCCAATGTCATCGGTTAAACAGATCGATGTTCTGCTGTTGATCTGGATTATCTGGTCAGACTCTTACACCAGTATTTCAGATAAAACGTCTCAATTGTACCACTGAACTCCGACCCACGCGTCCACAATTAACCGCTGGGTAGCCTAGTGGTTCGCTCGTCACGCCGAAAAACCCGGGTTCGATTCCCCACATGGACACAATGTGTGAAGCCCATTCTCGTGTACCCCGCCGTGATATTGCTGGAATATTGCTAAAAGCGGTGTAAACCCATACTCACTCACTCACTCACAATTAACTCCACAACTATCTGCATCGTCACCCAACCGAACCTCGCGCCCACCCTTCTCTGCACGACCACGGTGAAATATGTTTATTGTGTGTGTCAGCCCAAGGTGTTATTCAGAGATCGATCAGTCTGAGCAAATACAATCACTCTGTAAACATCATTTAATTAACTCGAACCCCGAACAAACAGCTATATGTCCGGCTCCAATATATTACAAGGACACACTCAAAGTATGTCTGACAAAATCATTGTCTCGCTTGAAATTGTATATGGCATCATTCGAATGGACTATTGAATATAACGTTCACATATGATTAATGGCCATTAGTAAGTATTAGACGCTGCTGGTATTGAATCAGTGTGATGTGGATTGAGGACGAGTTTATTAAATCTATTGACTTTGCCCGCCTTTGAAAAATAAATACCCACTGCCGTGAATCTGTAACATTATCTGTGGGATGGTACCAGTTCACGGACACTACACTGTCGAAAATAATTACATGTATTTAAACATTTTACATCACTTTACGAGTGAGTATGGTTTTACGCCGCCTTCAGCAACATTCCAGCAATATCACGGCGGGGGACACCAGAAGTGGGTTTCACACATTGTACCCATGTGGGGAATTGAACCCGGGCCTTCGGCGTGACGAGCTTTGACTACTAGGCTACCCTACACTATGATAGGCAAACGGTGACTCGTCAATGATTCATTGCTCTCAACGGAATAAAATGGGTTTTTTTTTAAAGATGTAAATATCCCAAAGTTTATGTTGCTTAACACATCTGTTGATGATTGTATTCATCCTTTATATAACCTCGTCCCATGAACAATTTCAGTCCAGTGAACTAAACTGACGCACAAAAGAAAGTACACGCCTGGTTCGTGGGGATCATTTAATAAAAACAATGTAAATATTTTGATAAATGTTTTGGTTGCGATTTATAAGTCACACACAGTGTGTACCTTAGCTGTTTATCAATTAAAACAGGAAAAAATACAGCCGAAGATTCTGTGACTGTACAATCTGGAGAATAGTGTTAGCTAAAACGGATGTTACAACGTTATTATTCGACTGAGTCATCAATTGAAACATAATCTGACGGACAAGAACTGGGGAAACTAAGCAATATTGATTTTGAAACCAAATAAACAGCTCTCCCCCAAGGGAGAAAACTCCTGATGTCTAAGGCGACTGAATACACATTACATTCCTCAACTCATTTTCAGCTGTATTCGTTGATTAAAACATGTTTGCAAACAACGAATATAAAAGGCAGACACCTGAGATAAATTTAGTTAAAATTTGAAATCCCGATATTTGTTTTAAAAACTAACATTGAATTGTTTATTGATTGTTCCCAAAGTCATTTTTACACAAACAGCGTTAAACTCAACTCCTTCCGAGATCAACCATGAAATCTATGAAGAAAATCTGAAGACTTTTAAGCAATGCAAACCACGTTCCGCACGTCTCTTTGTTCGACAGATGTCAAATTCCCGAGGCGACAGGAGCAGCCTCGTGTCATAAAATTGTAATTGCTTTCAGATATGTCCTCAAACCAGAGACTGACGTCACGGCAGGCGCTCCCGGCTCTGTCCTCGTAAAAAAATCACTTGGCTCAAGTAGCAAAAACTCCAGTCAAAACTGTCAAACATTTAAGAGAGCGCTGCGGGTGATTACATAAAAAAGGAAAAGGGATATAAAATAATGATGATGATGATGATGATGATGATGATGATGATGATGAGCAAGTTTCTCCTGGTTCCACGGGAATTTCAACCTGGAAACTGTAATAGTGTTGATGATGACGATGGTTGTTGTTGATGATGATGATGATGATGATGATGATGATGATGATGATGATGATGATGATGAGCAAGTATCTCCTGATTCCTCAGGAATTTCAACCTGGAAATTGTAATGGTGTTGATGATTACGATGGTGTTGATGATGATGACGATGATGATGATGATATTGATGATGACCTCTCTTTCCCACAACGATTGCATATTTTACACACTGAGATCTGTTTTGCTTACATATCCATTCGTGCAATCATTTTAGCTGTCTTCAACCATAGTTATTTGACCCTTTACTCACACTCCATCTTGGCCGAATTCTCCACGGAGTGTCTAACGTACATGTAGAAGGACGTTTTGAATATCTGTTTGGAATATGAGTAGAGGTGAGTTGAAACTGGGCTTAACGTAGCCTTCGAGTTCAAGTCACTATCTACCATGGCTACCCGATTTAGACAAAGTAAACTCTGAGCCGACCAGTCTTTGTTTATTCGCGTATTGATTTGGTTTTGTTTGTTTGTTTGTTGTTTGAAACTACACTCAGCAATATTCCAGCTATATAGCGGCGGTCTATAAATAATCGAGTTTGGACCAGACAATCCAGTGATCAACATCATGAGCATCGATCTACGCAACTGGGATACGATGACATGTGTCAACTAAGTCAGATAGTCTGACCACCCGATCTCGTTAGTAGCCTTTTACGACGTGTTGCTGATGACCAATTCTATCCCGGAAGTGACGACAAGTACCGTCATTTACGTGAACTCGTTTGACGCCGCCATACCACCGACCTGTTGCTCTCCGGGCGGCCGCTCTGATCACGGAGGCTATCGTGAAATATGGGATTCTTTCCCATACTGAGAAACTCACATGACAGGGTTAAATATAGGAGAAATGGGATTTATATACTGTCTAATCCTATACACAATCCAAGTGCTTCCTTTCGCCTTATTCTTGAAAGAAGTACATGTAAGCTAATGTCTTGAAAGAAGTACATGTAAGCTAATGTCTTGAAAGAAGTACATGTAAGCTAATGTCTTGAAAGAAGTACATGTAAGCTAATGTCTTGAAAGAAGTACATGTAAGCTAATGTCTTGAAAGAAGTACATGTAAGCTAATGTCTTGAAAGCTAATGTCTTGAAAGAAGTACATGTAAGCTAATGTCTTGAAAGAAGTACACGTAAGCTAATGTCTTGAAAGAAGTACATGTAAGCTAATGTCTTGAAAGAAGTACATGTAAGCTAATGTCTTGAAAGAAGTACATGTAAGCTAATGTCTTGAAAGCTAATGTCTTGAAAGAAGTACATGTAAGCTAATGTCTTGAAAGAAGTACATGTAAGCTAATGTCTTGAAAGAAGTACATGTAAGCTAATGTCTTGAAAGAAGTACATGTAAGCTAATGTCTTGAAAGAAGTACATGTAAGCTAATGTCTTGAAAGAAGTACATGTAAGCTAATGTCTTGAAAGCTAATGTCTTGAAAGAAGTACATGTAAGCTAATGTCTTGAAAGAAGTACATGTAAGCTAATGTCTTGAAAGAAGTACATGTAAGCTAATGTCTTGAAAGAAGTACATGTAAGCTAATGTCTTGAAAGAAGTACATGTAAGCTAATGTCTTGAAAGAAGTACATGTAAGCTAATGTCTTGAAAGAAGTACATGTAAGCTAATGTCTTGAAAGAAGTACATGTAAGCTGATGTCTATGGCTGTACTGCGTTAGTGTTTGTATGCATACCGTAGGGCAGTGAACCCAGTTAAACCGAACGGTAAGGTTCCCATTCCGTATTACCAGGTGTCCTTTTTAAACCTAGACGATCCTCACAGAATCGTCACATTTTATTTCAATTCTTAAACTTTGTCTTTAATGTGTACTGGTTTGTACTGAATCTACGTGGGTGTTTAGGCATTCATAGATTTTATAGGAATAGTGGTATCGGTTTGTTAAAAAGATAAAGATTATTAATCAGAAAGTAAGTAATCAGAGAGTAAGGTTTCTTAGTGGTCTACATTGTAAATCACGGGTGATCTCCCTTACCCGGAAGGACTTGGTCATGGCGGACTGGAAAGCTGGAACGGTGGAACAGTTCGATCTGTGGCTAATGGAACCATCCAGCCACAAAATGAAATTTACAGTTTACAGATGCGCCATTCCACCCCCACATCCAAAATTACATCAATGACAGCTGTCACAATGCGTGAAATTAACGCTAAATGAGAGGATGGTGTTTGGTATTGTTCCAAGTGGCTTCATTGTCCATGTGTAACAAATTATCATTTATGGCTGTATGCCAGTTATGTTCATAGGTGTACAAGTCAGCGAGTACCGGCTTTCGACTGGGGTCGATGAGTTCAGGCTCTAAAGAAGAACACAAATCGCGAAGATGTGAGTGAGTGAGTAAGATGTGTTTAATGCTGCCTTGAACAGTAGCACGGGTTTATTACCTCCTGTGGGAAACGTCCAAATTGAAATCCACAAACTTGAATATGGTGCTGTCTAACATAGAAACACAGCGGGAAGAAACGCGATTACACGTTTCTGGCGCGTCTAAGGGAGGCAACTCTGTCCAGACGTCCGTTCACGATCGCAAATAGACACTAATCTCATTAAATTCAAATCCAAGTTCTCTTTTTCGTCAAAAAAAGATATGAGGACATCCTATTACGAGCACATCAGAAAGACGTTTCACAAAATTTGACTGCGAATGAAATGACACGCGAAATGGATATTAGCTAAACATAAAGCAGATTTCCCTAACTGCAGGGCACTGGTTTAAACTAGCAACTACGATCTGACAAATATATATTTTGAATTGAGAAATTCAAAATCGAACAAAGGAAGATCTTAGCCTTTACTGTACGGTGTGGCAGTATTTCCCACGAATTATACAAAGTTTCTTCCATTCAAATGTTCATTGACGAAAGAGATAGATGGATTCCGTCACTCAACCCGTAACTGTGGTGCGGAATGCTCGTGTTTCCGGGGTTAATGTTTGGAAGTTAAATGATATTTAAAACATCCGCATTGTCAGTTGCCTGATCTGCTCTGATCAGTCTGATGAAAGGTGTTTCTCGAGTGAACCCCAAAGGGATATCCACAGGTAGCGAGGACGAAGATTTGATGTTAATTGTTTTAAACAAGACAGATGTGCCATGACAATTAATTCAAATATGATGATAATTGCCAAATGGATGACAAGTCGCGTGGATTGTCAAACCACTATTTTAGTTCGGCAAGTCTTGAATAATTCATATAATCGTAAAAAGATTTGGTTGTAAAAAAGTAGTATGATGAACATTGAAAACAGAAGCCAGTTTGTACAAATGTCGGGTTAAGGGGCGCCCCACACAGGCGTAAGGTGGCATTTCAGATTTTCAACATTTTCAAGGAAGGTCTGTCAATCTCTGTGTGTCTATGTTATTGATTCTGCATATCACACAGGTGTGATTGTCTTGATTTCATTCGGGGCGGCGGGGTAGCCTAGTGGTTAAAGCGTTCGCTCGTCACGCCGGAGACCTGGGTTCGATTCCCCACATGGGTACAATGTGTGAAGCCCACTGCTGTTGTCCCCCGCCGTGATACTGCTGGAATATTGATAAAAGCGGCGTAAAACTAAACTCACTCACTCACTTGATTCATTCATTTTGCAATCGAACTAACGGTGTGACGCCCTGCTGGATACTTGTAGAAGTCCGCCATCTGAGGAAATAGGTTCAATGATACACGGTCTGTGATTCCAAGGTTCCAGGTTCCAAGAAACCCAAACTGTAGACGATCGATTTCACTCAGGGCGCCCCAGGTCAAAGACAAAGGACAGGATCGATTAATCGGAAACCAGGTTCTTTGAAACCTCTTTCAAGCGGCGAATTAAATTGTTCCAAATTGGTTAGTAAAGTCCGAATTACATGTCAGACGATTAGTTATCGTGTTCTTTTACAAATGGATACATTATCTTAAGATGTTAATGGTGTACACAACGGTGAATCTGGGGTAATCGTCCTTGATCGTGTATCATGATTTTTGAAATAGGTGCCCGATTCTCTTTACACTTCCTTGACAGGCGTGATTGTGCCTGGCGACATCGAAACGTACGTCAAGCCAGTGTCAACCGGAGGACTGATTTCGCGATGGATCGGTTTTGCTGTTGGGTGGTCTCACAATGACTAACTTTACTCCATATTGTGAATGGAAGGGTTATTGGCATCCTTTTTGTCTCGTTTGCGTGGCTTGTGTTGTCAGTGTTCACCTCAGCAGTACACCATCCATTAAAGAAGACTATGGTAAGCATTGTGGCCAGACCATTGTCCTATTGAACGCGTCATAGTAGAACTCATTGGCTGACCTTGGCCAGGCGCTACAAGAGGAGTGAGACTGTTTTCCTGAAATTGAATATGGAATATTCATATCAAGTCTAACCTCATCGAGTGAATGAATGTTGACAAATCGTGGCGAAATATACGCTACTGATTGAAAATACCGATCCTTACTCCTCTCGCCCTTGAAGATCTTTGACGGTGATAAAAGTATCATTCTTCGCTACCACTTGTAACGGGTTTCTAAATTGTCCATTATTGTCATACAAATACATGTATAAGCAGAAACTAATATCTGATTTTTATATGCTGTTATATCCGAGTATCCCCTACTTTTTGTGAAGAACATACATTGTATGTCCGTCTCCTAATTTCTTGCACACCATTTTCTCAGCCAAGCTTTATCAAGTGATGAAGACCTAGTGATGAAGTACACTCACCAATTTTGTACGTGATGATGTGTGTGGATGTGCATTTGGCTGGGTTGGTGGTTCCATTAATATAAGTTGAATCATTTTCCCCAACAAATTCATCGCCAATAGTCAACCTTTCGCGAAAACCACTCAACAAGACAAGTTCAGACTCTCGCAGGTTTTTAAAGATGAGTCTCCATTTTCTGACGAAGACGGCAATATCCTCTGACATTACCAATTACCTCCCTTTAAATGATAGCGACGCGTTTACAGTATATCAAGTGAGACGTGAGAATTGCGGGTTGGACGAGAGCATCTCTTCTGATTTCCGTTCCTTGCATTTTGAAGTCTTCTTTGTTGGAGATTTGAAAGTCTTCTTTCTGATGCCATCAGGTGGCGCTGACCGGAAGAGCAGCAGACGCCATTGTTAGGAAAGCTGGGTACACCGTTTGATGACACTTGTCGTAATTGAGGTCTGTGAGGTTCCGTGGAGGGGAGATACCGGCAATACTGGGGATTATGGCCTTCCGTTGACCACTAATCTGGCTTCGGGTAATTGGAAAGGCCGATCCTGTCGAAGCCGTCGTATCGCTGGGACTAACGAACTGTTTTCGATTGGATGAACCCACCAAAGTAGTAGTTATAAATCTGAGTAACGAGAAAAAAAGTCCACAGACCGGTACAGACGATTTGCAAAAGGTCAAATGGACGTAATTGGTTGCCTCTAGTGCACCGTTCGCGATTATGCGTGATGGGATTAAACAATAGTGTTTATCGAATATAAATCAACCTATTTTCGGCCTTCGATGGTGAATATGTCGAGTTCGATAACTTACTCAAACCTCGTTATCAAAATTCTAAAGGTCGACCCTCACACAAACATTTACGCCATGTTAACCAAACTCTTTCGCCTCAGCGAAAACATAGATGTCATGTGCTTGCTTTTGCAAAGGAAACTTTTGTGGCTTTTCAAAATATTTTTAAAATTGTAATATAATCTTTACGACAACCTTTCGCCAAAATATCTTCTAGCAATGTCGATTGTAGTCGGACTATCAGATACAAAGATGCTACTTAGGATGCAGGCCCGCTTAGGTGTTAAAGTACCATATCTTTTCTGTTCCGCCAGTCTATAAGTTTCTGTCTTTATGTTATATACAGTTAAACTATGTTTATAACGAACTCGCTTGTAACGAACAGACGGATATAACGAAGTGGATTTTTCTTGTTCCGGCTAGCTAGCGTACATATTAAGGTTGAAATGAGCGCAACAAATTACGGTTACAACGAACTAGGATCAGTGGTGCGTTTGAGTTCGTTACATCCGTAGTTTTAACTATGATCAGAAGTTGTGCCAGAACGTGAACATTTCTTCTGGTATGAATGTACTTTAAGTTCAAGGTGCTGACATCGAGATATTTTCCTGTTTGTCACCTCAGATATCATTAGGTGGCCAATTTAGCCCAACCAGATTTAGAATGAAAGAACATTTTCTCACGAATGTTGTGTTCTTCTCAAGATCTGGAGATGGTGGCACTTGAAGGTCGCTTTCTTCTGGGAATTTTGAATAATTGAATATCTTTTTCCCTCGATTTCGTATGGTATCTCAGGTCTGAAACATCAAAGCTGCACAGGACACGTTTTAATGTATATGTAGAAAATATTTGTCATTGCCACGAGCGGTATTCGCGAGAGTAACACAATTTTCTTGGGTTGTGGTTTATCTTCGCGAAGGCAGAGAATGATTATGTCTAGATTACCAAGGTCCATTAAGGAGACAGAGGCAAACATCGCCATGTCCTCGCTGGCTTCGGTGGCTCAGTATCGCATATATGTGAAAAGATTTAAATAATTCGGGAGCAATATGTTACCAGACTTGCCTCCCACAGAGCAGAAGGTTAGTAGTTCGATCGCCTAGTCGCGTCATTCAAGAAGACGTTAAAAGTCGGTAGGATGTGTCTGAGCAGGGGATCCACGTGAAACTGCAACATTATTTCTCTGTGAGCAGTTCTAAAATCGCATCCAAGCACAGACGTGCAACCTCGTACCTAAGAGAGTCAATTTAGAACACGACGTTAAACCAGTAACACCAATACTACAAAGGAAACTGGTGGATATGTGGTCGTAGAAGCGCTGTAGGGACGGACATAAGAGATTTTATAGAGAGAACCATAGGCATCTAATCCATCCTTCAAGTTAAACAGGACTTTGATTTGGCAGACTGGCAGGCGTGGCAAGTTGAATTTACATCATGTACATATGTATTTTAAAATAACAGTTATCAGTTACACTAAACACACAGACAGAGTACCCTAGTTCCTAAACGGCCCTGAGGACAGACTGCAGTCTAAACCGAACATAGTAAACTGATTATGAAGCTGATTTCTCCCTTAAGAAGCCATGTCTTCATCACAAACATGTGGACCACTGTTACCCAAGGCAGGCGGTGGGGTAGCCTAGTGGTTAAAGTGTTGGCTCGTCACGCCAGACCCGGGTTGTCCCCACATGGGTACAATGTGTGATGCCCATTTTGCGTCCCCGCCGTGAGTTGCTGTTGCTAAAACCGGCGTAAAACTAAACTCAGTCGTCAGTCAGTTCGTAAATCTGTCGAGTTGCGTCAGGTGTTCTAGAAATGTTGAATCTCGATTCATCTTTATGATGCTTTTATTGTGGTTGCAGAGAGATAAGCTCCTGTTACCTGAATAACTTCGTCTTTTCCTGCGACATTAAAATAACCGGAATCTGTTCAACTAGACGTTAACCAAACTCTCTCAAAAATACGTTTCATACATGGCCTATTGTTTCTTTCTCGCTGGAATAGGAAATCGTTTAGACGTACACAACTGCATTCAGGCTATGCCATTCAACCGTCATCTTCAGTCAGGTTAAGCAAGATATTTGCACTCGTTATTACCAAAAGCCATGCTCCATAATCCACCATCAACATAAGCAGCTCGACTAAATGAGGGTGCCAATAGAGAGTCGAACCAAGGTATTAACAAAAATAATTCTAAATTTTTATATAAAGTTTTTAAATGGAAGTGTTTGACACATTATGGGGAAATGCATTGACATCGACTTCTCTAAAATGAGGAACATCGTATTTTCCGCATATTACAGAAACTGACATCCACAAATTTTACATTAATCTATGGTTGTATTCTAAAAATTCTAGTACGTAAGTAATTGACAATATGTCTAACGTTATATAATAAATGAAAAACACATCTAACAAGAGAAATGGTGTAAGTAAGATTGCTATACTGACTCATATCTCAGGTCGCATCCTGACAAGCTGTGTGACGTGTATGTATATTATATACCATCTCATCAGACACCAGCGCTGGAAAATACGCTAAAAAGACATGTGTTTAATGTACACGTTGAAGGACATATTATACATGAAATGAAGCCTTGTTTTTTCTAACTTTGAAACATTTTCATTTTCGTAACGAAATCTATACAGTTTATAGACATTTCATGTTAGGGGTTTAGTGGGAACTTGAGTAAATACTGTCTCGATATCCAGCATTAGTCTGTTTGGGTGTTTTTACAGTTGAAGCACATTCTGTTTTATTTCATCTTTATTGGTAGGATTTAAAGAGTGGGAATGCTTGACAGTACAAGACAATGTAATAACCATCACATGTTTTACTGGTGTTTACCTTATCATTTGTAATACCTTATCATATCATATTATACGTTGATCAACGAAATATGTAACCGAGCAATCACATTTTCAGAGTTTTGAGGGAAACGCGGATTCCAGAGACAAATTTATACTTATAAGAAGGTCAGGTCTTTCAATTTTGCATCTGAAATGAAGTCATTGATAAATATTTGGTTTGGACACGAGTGAAAATAAACTGAAAGAATCGTGAGACAAATATCTGGAATCTATAAACCAAAACAGTATTTTAAAGGTCAGAGTCAGATTGATTCACGCGTTGATGTAGTATCGAATTTCAAACCAGCCGATGGGCTTCGTCTACAACGATTTGCGAACTAGTTGAGATATTCCATTAAACAACCCCGACGATACACTTTCCATAATCATCAGAGTTCATACAAGTTGTACGACTCTGACTAAAACATGGAAAAATATCATGAACTTGTTTTTATGAATTATTATGAAATAGTGAAGGTACAGGGTGTCCGCGAAAATGCAAGCAGATCCTGCTCCACAGTTATCGTTATCACACACATATACAAAGGCAAGGCAAGCGTTCGCTTAAAAAGGAAGGAATATAGGGTGGGTTTGTGGCTGCTTGTATTAGCTGGGACTATTTGTGGTGTTACAGTGATTGCCTCCTGAGACATGTCATTGTTTATCCCCTTGAAACTGAGTGTCCATTTTTGAACGGATTTTATGACTCGGACGGAGAGCCAACTATCCCTTTCACTCCCTGGACAGACAAGTCCCCACTACACTATGGTCACGGTCTCCCAGTTTGAAATAATGTTGTATTGCGTGTGGGTCATTAAAGCTGCAACCCGTGACGATCCGGTGCAGAACTGGTCTTTAGCAACCAATGCTTATCGTGGGAGGCGGCTAATCATTAGTTCAAACTCGATGACTTTGGTGATGCATTTCATCGTATCCCAGTTTAAAGATTGATGTTCATGATGTCAAACACTTCATTGTCTGGTCCAGGCTCGAATATTTACAGACCACTGGAATGTTGCTGAGCTCGGGTTAAACAGCAAACAAACACTACAGCCGTCGGTGGTAATCTTGCCTATCAACCTGTGGTATTTGCTGTCCACGCTAAATGACCAACAGCCAACGTTAAGTTGCGGTAGTTTCGATGATTGTAACTAATGTAAAACGTTAGTGTAAAACAATACCCTATCTTGATTATCCTCAGAAACAGATTCCCTTCCCTACAAAGGGCAAAACCGTCATGAATATCATATAAATGGACCACTAAAAATCAGGGAATAACACCAGGTTGTTGGCACAAAGGGTAAGTATATCCTGCTCTATCGGTAGCACCCTTCATTCACATGTTTACACCCGACGCCACACAGCAGTGCTCCTGTCTTGCGACGGTGGCTTATAAATACACCAGACAATCCAGTGATCGATGGACAAGAAGACCAGTTACTTTTGAATTACGACTGCTGCGTAGAAGTGCATCCCCATGATGTCCAAGCACCTTCCCGAACCTCATCAGTAGAACACGTGTGACCTGCCTGTCACTTCTCTTCCGTCAAACCTTCAGGCACGGATGGAATGTGGCATTTACGAAGCATCTGTCTGGATACTTGCTGATAGTCTTAATGTTATCAGTCCTCACTTAATGCACCTTATTTACAGCTTCGGTGTGGAGGAGTAATAGATCAAGCCACAGATTTGGTCACAGATGTACGACACACAAACCACGAAGGACACCATACGTCATATGCTGAAGGCTGTAAAGGCCGCTTAATGGTCAGATGGTTTGCAAGGAACGTGTATTTTGACAGGAATATAATACCATCATTTTCAGTAAATAAATAGCAATTACTGATGGATCGTCACAATGGTTTTTATTGTACTCTACGAAATGTCTACAATGAATATATTTTTAAAGTCTGGGATAGTTTTTTTATACTTTACGGGTTTGAAAGTCGGTTCCATTATGCTTTGCGCGAAAGTCCCAAATCAGCGTCTATTCACCGGTACGCTTAGAGCACACACCAATGTGGGTCACATTCACTATAAAGCAGGCAGTTAATACTGCAATAAAGCAGCATGTTATTTCGGACGGTCTAGACTGCCTGGACTGAGATCACGAGGAAACTAATGAGGTAATACACTTGCTGAAGACAATGAGGAAGAAAGTGTAACTGACTGAATAAATTATATATGTCTCGTATTTAGTAGTCAGTTTACAATAATGCAGATATATATATGAAGATATTTATAGATATATTTAAGTCTATTGTTTATAACGGTTACATGAAATATGACTTGAAAATTATTATTCATATTTCAACATAATCAACATATACTCTCCCAAAAAAGAAACGCATCATGAAAATAGCAATTTCATGTAGCAATGAATTAAAACGTGATTCATTTTAGAAAAGGGTTTGCTCTGTTTATGAGTCCTATGGTGTTTATGTTTTCAAACATCACAACAAAACACACCATCCGTAAACTACCCGTATTTAACAGCATGATTTTCAATTTCGGCGTGTAGTGTCACAGAATACACAATTCAAATGCAATGCACGTGAAAGTTGGGGATCAGATAGTCTCAATGATGGGTATAAAAAGGTTGATCGTTGTCTGTCGATTATTTACTGCATTTGGAATATTGTTGACGAACGCAAAATGCCATGTCTAAGTGAAGCCAACCGTCGTATCGCCATTGGTTTGCTTGAAGCTGGCCAGTCTCAACGTGCAGTTGCCCGACGCATGAATGTTCACCAAAGCACCATTTCACGGCTCTGGGAGAGATATCGCCGGTAGAATTCGGTAGCAGATGCCCCTCGTAGTGGGCGGCCTCGAGCAACCCCTGCGGCGCAGGATCGCTACATCCGGGTACATCACCTGCGTCATCGAACAGCTACGGCGACCAGTACCGCTCGACAAATACCCGGATTGAGGAGGTTTTCTGCACAGACCGTCAGGAACAGGTTGAGAGAGGCTGGTTTACGTGCCAGAAGACCTTATTTTGGCCCTGTGCTTCGACAACAACATCGTCGACATCGAGTTCAATGGTGCACCAACGTTCAGGCCTGGAACCTACCGAATTGGCGTAGAATCTGGTTCAGTGATGAATCACGATTTCTATTGGAACGACGCGATGGAAGAATGCGGGTGTACAGACGTCGACGTGAACGTTTCGCCGACGCTTGCGTTCCCCAGGTGGACAGATTCGGCCGGGACAGTGTTATGATGTGGGGAGCGATCACCTGCCATAGGAGAAGTGATTTGGTGATGATCCAGGGCAACCTGACAGCTCAATGGTACTATGACGAAATCCTACGCCCACACCTCCTTCCAATCATTGATCGCCAGGGGGAGTTGTTTCAACAGGACAATGCCAGGCCACACACAGCACGTTACACTAGAGACTTCCTCCAGAACCACAACATCAATGTGCTCCCCTGACCCTCAAGATCACCGGACTTAAACCCAATCGAACATCTGTGGGATGCCATGGACAGACGGGTGCGACGCCGTAACCCTCAGCCCCAGACACTTCAGCAACTCGCACAGGCACTACAGGCAGAGTGGGCTGGGATTGGGCAACACGAGATTCTGAGACTTATTCGTTCGATGCCGAGGCGATGCCGTGCAGTTCTGGATGCCCGAGGTGGTCACACGAGGTATTGACTTCAGCGCCACCACACGTCTCCATGTGACACTCAAACTGACTTTCCTCGAGTTAGTGCCAAAGACGGATACGTCTGCATTCCCAGTGTGCAATTTCGCAATTTCATCGACTCATAAAGCTTAAAAGATGTTTCAAAATAAACATAAAAATACAGTAGAAATTCCTATATGCGTTTCTATTTTGGGAGAGTATATTTTGATTTGCAATATGTAATCTTGGTGTAAATTCAATAAATATGCCAAACGGCTTTAACTACAGTTTTGAAATTTTTAAACGAAAATCTGGAAATCATTATCAGATGATATATTTGGGATTACACTTTCTCAGTAGAGTATAGATTGTATTACTTATAAATGTTGGGCTCTATCCAGGATTGGAACCCATACTTACAGAGTGGGGAACCCGATCAGACACAGTCAGTGATCTAACCCACTCAGTCACCGCGACTTCCACAAATGGAGCCGGACAACAGGTAGTCGAGTTCACATACTTAGTGTACCCCTCTAACAAGTGTAAGTTGGCTCGGCTCCCGCGACCAAAAGCCACGAATACACAATGCCATTTAGTAAAGTGGTCAAATATAACAAATGTTAAATTTGGGATTATGCTTCTAAATAAAGTACAGATTCTAGCGGTCTGGTGTTAATTACTGCTCTTAAATACTGATATGACAGCATAGATATCCTTCTAACTAACGTTGACCCGTAAAGAATCCGGGTTAGAATTGATCTTCAGTAACCCATGCTTGTCCTAAGAGGCGACTAACGGGATCGGGTGGTCAGGCTCGCTGACTGGGTTGACAAATGTCATCGTATTGCGTAGATCGATGCTCATGCATCACTGGATTGTCTGTTCCAGACTGGATTATTTAAAGACCGCTGCCATATAGCTGGAATATTGCTGAGTGCGGCGTAAAACTCAACTCACTCACTCTAACTAATGTTAAAGTGAATGTGGATTGTCTGTTTTGAGGCATGACATACAGTGGCAATATAGTTCCTTGCTACATCAATCTGGGTGTTTGTGTTAACAACAAGCTCAATGTAGAGCGGTACACGCTTGGCTTTTCGCCAACGACTGCTGTCATAACTGATTTGTTCTATTCATATGATTTTTACAGCTGTTTTGCCCTTTACAAAGAATGGAATCAGTTTCAGAGGATAAGCAAGACGGTGTCTTCTTTTGCAATGACGTTTTCTATTTACTGGTCTAAAACGGCTGATAATATAGCATTGCACTCCCAGTTGGTATGGGTAAATATGTTGAGGAGTTTTCACTTTCTGCAACCGTTTTCACGATATTCCTTCTGTACACACTTCCAGAAAAGTACAATGTATGTAACAAATTATCAACTTCAAATTTGAGAGGATACTTAGCTTTTCTAAGAACTGAAAGTGCCCAATTACAGGTATATATCGGACGTAGAAATAATATACCTAAAGAAGATAGGATTTGTTAATTTTTGCAACTTAAATGCACAAGAAGAATCTGATGAATTCAATGTTATTATGAAATGTACATTGTGTAATGAAATTAGGCAACAATACTTTCCACAGAAATACATTAAGAATTGTAATTTTGTAATGTTTTGTGTACATTGTACTTATGTCTCACAGTAATAACGAAACTGAGTGGAACTTATGTAAATTTTGCAAACACGCCATTTCTATTAGATACGGAAAAATGAAAGACAAAATGTAAACCATAAATGCCAAAAAAGTTAAATTTTCATTTAATTTACCAATATATGTATGTATGGCATTATGTTTATTTGTGTATGGGCCTGAGGCCGCGAATACAATAAGCTGAACTGAATTGTACACATTTAGAGGTAAAGATAATGCCAGTACTCTTCTACGGGGTTTCGATAAGGTAACATATTTCGAAGGTACAAGTGTTGGCATGTGGACGGATTTACAAAAATTAACACAGTCTGCCTCGAGCACTGCAGTGTTGGTTAAGTGTGGTACAAACACCATTCTTGTGTATGCTGTAGCAAGATCTGTAGATTAGGAATCAAACATTGAGATTCCTCTGTGAAATTTACCAAGATATGTTCTGATATGGCGTGTTTCTATGATCAGTAAGGTTGGGTAAAACAGGGTTAAAAAAATTATACAACGTTGTCGTAGATTAGTGTTTGGAGACAAGTAGGTATTTCAAATTTGTGGTAACGAAAATGTATGTATCGAAATGTTTCACTTTCGGTTACAGGACAACCTCCGATAAATCGGGCAGAGAAATATATTTCCAAGTCATACAACATTTAAAGTTTCCCTAAATTGTGAAAACTATTTTAACTTCTATTCGTGACACAAAGCAAATTCAAACCTGCTCTTAATCGTTTTCGTGTAAGTTGACATGAATTGGACGTTTGGCTTGGGCGTTCTCTCAATATATTGAGCAAATAGAGGAAATAAACTCTGTAACTTAAATTGTGCTGTAATTGAATTCCACTTTCTTATAGTTTGCCCAGCATATGTCAGTACATTAACAGTATTTTTCCTCCATCCTACCATCAATAAATCTAACGTTCTGATGTCGTCGCCAAACTCTATCATTACTTCTAAGTTAGCAAAATATTTGCGGCAAGAGTAGTTGCAGTACATCCTGTACCATAACGCCTGATCATTAGGGTCTGAGGCTTAAAGGTATTGGAGTACCACTTGGTGAAGCATGCTTATTTCAGATTAACAGCTGCATGTAACCTTTGCTTGACATCCTGTTGACTGAGCTTCTGTTGTAGTTGGTATGACACTTGTCAAGGCGGGGATGTGGGGTAGCCCAGTGGTTAAAGCGTCCTCTCATCACGCCGAAGACTCAGGTTCGATTCCCCACATGGGTGCAATGTGTGAAGCCCATTTCTGGTGTCCCCCGCCGTGATATTGCTGGAATATTGCTAAAAGCTCGTAAAAACATACTCACTTACTCACTCACTCACTTGTTAACACGTCATACAAGACTGATCCATTTGAGCACGAGGTTAGATTAACAACATCCCATTTTCATGAAGGATACTTTATGTAAAGTCCATATGATCCCCATGACCAACATCTACAACGATGTGAATTCTCAAGACAGAAGACTGGAATACTGATATGTTTTAGCTTCATTATTAAAATATCGCCGAGGTCTGTAAGGTGTCACACATGCCAACAAGCGCCAAGATCTCTGAATGATTGACAATCTGATTAACAGTTGAAAAACACCTTGTTCGTGCCTTATCTCACTGATTGGGTGCCTGTATGAAACGTGATAAAGCACAAAGTTTATTAAAGCAATGAAAGATACACGATTGAAAGTGTTTGAAAAAGTTGCCTGAACGCAGCCAGTGGTTTCGCGTACGCATGTGGAGTTAATACAAAGATAATGGCGTGGAAACGTCCCTAAGCTTATTTTCAGTCTGAAATGAATTTAACAAAATAGTATACATGAATTACGGTAGTATCGTTTTAATCATGAATGTTTTAGATATAGCTTCCACCTCCTGGACTCGGATTCCAGAGACTGGTTTAAATGACTGCCTCCACAATTAAGTTGCATTTACCCAAGGGTCTTTGATATACGACACAACTAAGAGTACAGTCAGTATTGCACGCATCTTCATCAAAGACTGCCATAGCATCCAAGTCTTCTCGTTCGTCCTGCCGTAAAAGGTTCTGTCACTTGATTTAGCGACATCAAAGAAAGACCATGCTAAAACAATGTCTTT
Source organism: Haliotis rubra (assembly GCF_003918875.1). Lineage (NCBI taxonomy): Eukaryota > Metazoa > Mollusca > Gastropoda > Lepetellida > Haliotidae > Haliotis > Haliotis rubra. Next base: position 332,362 of record NW_025767036.1, on the reverse strand, counting down.
TTGTCATTAAACCAGCACTGAGGTAGCGGTTTCGGGTGGTTGGCGTGTGCACGTACTCTGTTGGTGACGTGTTTTAAAAGCACGCATCCTTGACAACGTTCATTTACGGCACATCTCATCATCCTACATCGATGCCCTGCAGATGGTTTGTTCAGTGGAATAGCTAATACCACGCGATGTGTTTTATGGCGGCTATTTCTGGCTTTAAGTGGAAATGTTTGATTTGCATAAGAAGCATATGGTGCGTGTCTTCAGGTATCTCGGTATAATGTGTTTGCCATTCATTTGTCAACCTTTCATTTTGCTCACATGTATTAGTGTGTTTTTCAAGTGAAATTAGATTTAGTTATACTGAAACATGAGTAGGGCAACATTCACAAGCTTCATTTGCAATTAAACGTTCACCCTGTATAATGTTCACGTAATGTAGGCAACAGTGTAACATGAGTATGAGCTATGTTTGTGTTGCTTGGTTGATGTTTAACGCCACACTCAGCAATATTCCAGCAATAGTCCAGCAATATGACGGCGGTCAGTAAATAATCAAATCTGGACCAGACAATCCAGTGATCAACGGCATGAGCATCTACGGAGTTGGGATACGATGACATATGTCAAGTTAGTGCGCCTGACCACCAGATTCTATTAGTCGCGTTGCTGAAGACCAGTTCTATCCTGGATCGTCAGTATGTGCTATGGCTCATCTGTTATTAATTGTGCATCAGAGCACTTCATTATATATATATACGACTGTTTTGGGGCTATAACACTTAGATCTACGACATGAGGAGAGGCCAGACAGATGACGTGGCACTGTGTAAATGTAAGACCAACCAGACGTTACATACGCTACCAACGAAATTGATGCTGATTTTCGGCCGTCAGCCTTGCCAAATAATCTGACTTCATGAGTTCGAATCCCATATCGCCCAATTATGAAACTTGGGTTGTTAGCACCAATGCTGCGCTGTTTGGTTTCAGTAAAACACAGATGGATGACTTTTCAACAATATAACGCTTACCCGCCATTATGTAAGTTAAATATATACCGAAGACTTTATACAACTCAGTTCATCTGAACCTAACCGTATGTGTCTTTTTGCTGATGTTTAAAATGTAATGAATATCTTCAGCAATATCATACTACACAAAGTCATTACATACATAAATACATACTTCCTGGTTGTGTCTGCAGAGAAATAGCTGTCGCTGCTATAACTTCTTAATATGAGAAGTACCTTGCTGCTTGAAGTATTTTATTACCACGTATGTGTGTGTGCGTGTGCGTGTGTGTGTGTGCGCGTTGTGTGTGCGTGTGTGTGTATACTCATGCCAAAAATGGTTGTCACCCCCTTCAGTTTTTTTGATTGGAGAGGGTGTGTGGGGTGTGTGGGGGTTGGGGTGGGGGGGGTGACAACCATTATTGGCATGAGTATATGTGTGTGTGCGTGTGTGTATATATATATATATGTATGTGTGATACTGATGACACTACTAGTATATGATCAGATAAGCTGTAGTTGTAGCAGCAGAAGTAGTTGTAGTAGTAGCAGGAGTAGTAGTAGTAGTAGTAGTAGTAGTAGTAGTAGTAGTAGTAGTACGCCATTCGTCGACCTTGACATTCAACTGAAATTGACTTCACTGTTTGGTCGGAAAGGTCTTGGGTCGTATCCTTAGGATGTTGTTCCTCTTAACTACACACACAACAAGCAGTAATAACGGCTGACATCACATGTGCGTGTCGTGGCTCATATGTAAGTTTGACTTAAAAAGTGTAATAAGAATCGGTTTCAGCGGAGATGAAGTGTTCTAACGTTTATTGCTCATTGGCTAAACTGTACAACAGACCAGTAGGTGATATGAGTCGGTTTCAAATGGCAAACTGCTTCACCATTAAGATAAGGACACTACAACCCACCCCGTTACCACTTATCCGTGAGTGTTGGGAATGCAAGCTGTCGGCTTTGAACATTAGCCAGCGCTTTTGAAATTGAGCTGAAATAGTTGCCATTTCGAAGCCCTGAGCGTACACTAAGGAAAAGCAACGTCGATGAAATGAGCACGGTTTTCCTGAAATTAACTATTCTATTTCCTCTGGACAGCGTGTAATCTGTCTTTATGAACTGCCCCAGTCGTCCGAGGACGCGATCTGCTTGCTGAACACTTCTTCAAGGGACGGAGACCAATTATGAGCAACCTTTCGACTAGAACGTGCCTGAGTGCCCTGATTGCGCTGCCTATCGTTATATGTGCAGAGCGTAAAGGCACTGTGTTTTATGGAATATTTTCCAAAAACCTAAAGCTGGCGGTCGAAATAAGAAAAAGAAAGCAATCACTTTTAAATATTATTATTGTCTTTTGTAAAAAATAAACGGTTCGCATTGCAAACATTATCTGGTACTAAACTAACAATTTACGTCCAGTGAGTGAGTGAGTGTGGTTTTTCGCCGCTTTTGCAACATTCCAGCAATATCACGGCGCGGGACACCAGAAATGGGCGTCACACATTTGGGGAATCGAACCTTGGTCTTCGGCGTGAAGAGCGGACGCTTTAACCATTAGGCTACCCCATGTACGTCCAGAGACAATGCTGCTCTTGCTATGCGCGATGTCGTGTAGGATTGTGTTAACTTCCATCACGGCAGTCTGTCTTGTGCATAGTGCATTGTGAACCGGAAATGCTACATCAACAAATCTGTATTAAAATGCGCAAATTTTCCCCGTTGTAAATATGAATAGATTCCATAAGTACTAAGAAAGTGTAATGCCAAATACAACACGTGTCTCATGCTCACTGTAAAGCTGGATTTACGTGTATCAACGTCTGTATCAGTTAGATCGTGTGTGAAGTGATCGGCTGATCACAGCAACTCATCGTTAAAAATATTCACAGCAACCACGATCAGATTAAGACTATTTGTGCCTTGAAACGAATATTACTGGCAAGGATTATATGCATATATCATAAACGCATTAGTGTGGCTTGTTAAAAGTAATTGTTTGACCAAACTAATTTTATATTTTCTGAAATGAACATATTTTACAGAAAAAGACGTTATCCAGATTATGTTAATAAAATACAATAAAAAGGGCCCCAATTCTTTCATCATTTTCAGACCTGTCACTGTTGTAATCTAGACTTGCCACACATTCTAGACCTGCATGGGCTGCATTGGGTATATTTGTTTCAGGGTCTGTTTGACTTGTGTTGTAGTGTTGTGGTTTAACTAAAGTTTGATTATAGATTTCGCAATCGAACTGTAGTAAAGAGCGCGATATCGCAGACATTGACTTGCCAAACTGTTCTATAGTAAAGGATATACAGCAATTTGACAAAGTGCTCTGCTTATGGTGATGATTTTAATAATCGATAGTAAAAGTGCAGCTAAAAACTCACGATTTTGGAATCCATTATTCCTGGTAAAATAATGGTTTCAGATACAATTTCTTCAGATCATTTCGTCAAATTGACACTTAATCATATTCGGTGGTATCTCGTAACTGAATCACTTAGTCTAGAATATCTAGGAGACTGTATGCATTGTTGGTGGCGTTTTCCCATAAAGAAGATTCCCCACGGAAAACTGGTTTATTACCAGGAAGTAGACATTTGTGATGTTTGTAACAACAAATGAGGCCGGCGCGCAGTGATTTTCAGGCTGAGCGCATTTGGAGAACAATGGACATAATCTGTGATGATAAGCATGCGGGTAACACTAAACTCGCAAATGGAAAATAAAAGAAATTGTACAACGAAGTGATATACATAAACTAAACCAGATTTTAGAGAATATTTTACTTATCACGCTGGAAAATGTTGTTCCGGTGACGTGCGAAATGTGGTATGACGTGGGGTCTGACAGCTTGGTCGATGTAGCGCACCGCTGTGATGCCATCTCTACTGTCCCTGGACCAAGGTTCTGGAACACCACAGGACCTACTCTCTGGTTCAGGCCTATTCCACCCCATACCATGATGCTTGCTCCTCCCCATGAGTCTCTTTCGATAACACATTGGTCTGAGTAACGCTGGCCACGTCGTCGCCATATTCTTGTTCTGCCATCTGCAGTTGATACGCAGTACCGACTCAAATCTGTGAACAGTTCTCCATTGCCTGTATCGCCAGTGTTGGTGTTGTAGGGCAAACTGTAGACGTTCACGCAGATGACGAGGGGTGAGGATAGGTAAGGTCACGGTAAGGTCTACGGCAATGGAGGTTCCCGCTGTTAAGACATCGGCGTACTGTATCAGTACTGATTGGTCTTCCGTGTGTTCCCACTGTCTGGCGTGCTGTTTCGGATGCTTGCATGAAGGGATTCTGTACATGCTGTCGCACAACATGGCGGTCTTGTCGTCTTGTGGTCACCCTTGGTCTGCCAGTACGGGGCGATCATTTGTGGTGTACTTCCAGCATGGTGGCCCGGAACGTTGTGTGCAGCCTTGTGCAGTGTGGCCAGCTTCAAGTCTTCCTAGCCCCTGGTTCCTCTGAGCTGTCGTGTGTTGCAGCATCCTGCTGACGTTGTAATGTGAATGTTTCAACCAGGTTTGGGGTGCATTTTATAGGGCTGGTCCTTGTGAACAGCACGTGCAGCATGAGTTGCATGAAAAACATGGAGAACACCGTACCATCTCCGAGGTCAGGTTGCGTTTTTGAGACCATTTCCTGGGTTCAATTCTGAGTTTGGGAAGGATTGGCTTTGATCAGATAAAGTTGGAGATGTTGTCAAAAATATACGATCAAAACATTAAGTGAGTTTACAGTTATCCGTTTCTGCGAAGGAAAATTCCAAACTGACGTTTCTTTTGCTGCTTAGTATATTATTATCTTATTATTTAAGAAAATGGTCATGAGATACTCTTTCATTGATTGTCAAAACAAACTAAGTGAGTTCATATCAACTTTATTGATTTCAATCATGTAAGTGATAACGGGGTGTGCTTATATCACCTATTTCGTTAGGTAGTTCAGAATTTAGTATAACCCAGAAAGTTAATCCCTTAATACAACATGCACAGCAGTCAGTCCCCTCATTCTCTTCCCACAGAGGTTACTCCTGTCATATCTTCCTACGTAACCTCTGTTCTAATACGGCCATATTTCCAGGTTCTCGTAAAATCCCCTAGCGGCAAAAGATCGCAACACGAATTATCTCCCTTCTTTCCATCCAATCAGAAAGCCTGTTACATCGACTTAGATTCAACTTGACTAACACAAGCAAATGTGGGGCCACAAATATCCCCCATCTGCCGGTGACTTGTGTTGATGTTACACACAAGACGTTTAATGGCTAGCTTGTCCGTTGTCAACGAGGGCGATGGAGACGCCACTGATCCGCCATAACATGACTGAGTTCTGTCTAGAAGAAACGTTTGCGCATCGCGCAGGGGAAGAAGGTTAGTTTTCTCGAAGCATACGGAAATTACCGAGGCCTTGCGAATGATCACTTTTGAAACAACGTCGCTGATTGCACAACTAAATCTGATTGTCTCCAATCACGAGTCTTGAACGCTCACACCATGAAAGGGCCGTATTAGAACAGAGGTTACGTAGGAAGATATGACAGGAGTAACCTCTGTGGGAAGAGAATGTCAGCCCCCAAAATCAAAGGATTTTTACTGTAATAACAAATGTCTACTTCCCGGTAAGACACCGGAAATCTTAATCTCCGCCAATACAACAAAGTCTAGGAGAACAAGAATGCATTCTGAATGATAAATCAGCCTTTCTACTGATGCTAAGTATGTTATATCACGTTCGGTGATGTGGTTTTTTTGCTTCTTTTTAAAACTCGAAAGCATTTTTTAAATTTCATCCCCAGAGTCTTTTCTTGGCTTTTCATCACAGCGGTATTAAATTCGTAATTACTCCCCACCAACATGAAAACATAAACACGAACATCAACACACAAACATCGGCACGGTACTACGTAAACATTCACATTGCAACAAAAACACTGAAACATGAACACTGACGTTGAACACTATACAATCTCATTAAATATAAAATAACACTTACTTTAACACTTCTGCGCTTTAAATTAAAAACAAATGCATGAACCTTTTAGCATAATCTCTAACATTAAAGCATAAACACTATAAGACAAAATATTATGGATGTCAACTTCTTCTTTATTGTATAAACAACGTTTCTGGGCTTTTCCTTAACCCTTCGTCAGGTGAATACTAACTAATAGTTATACAGGATATATATTTATGTTACAGGATATGTTTATGTTATAACGGTAGTGTTTATGGTTGAATGTTCTTGAGAGACATATAATGATATATAGAATATGTATACTAGTAATGTACATGAAGCCAGGGGATTGTATGCATGTATATACAATAAACAGGGGATTATGAGATGAAAGAGAATTGATATATACAAAAGCAGATATGGTGTTGTTACAGTAGATTAAGTAGGTAAGTGATTGAAGCCAATTGAGCCTAGTTGATGTACAAAGTCACCCTCTTAATCTACTGTTAAAACATCATCCACCATTGTATATACATGCATAAAATCACTCTGGCTTCATGACTGTATATTACTTGTATACATATCCTGTTTATCGTTATATGTCTTTCAAGAACATTCAACCATAAACACTACCGTTATAACATGAACACTAACATTCAACTATGAACACTACCGTTATAACATGAACACTAACATTCAACTATAAACACTACCGTTATAACATGAACACTAACATTCAACTATAAACACTACCGTTATAACATGAACACTAACATTCAGCCATGAACACTACCGTTATAACATGAACACTAACATTCACCGTTATAACATAAACACTACCGTTATAACACCGTTATAGCATAAACAACCGTTATAACATGAACACTAACATTCAACCATAAACACTACCGTTATGACATAAATACTACCGTTATAGCATAAACACTACCGTTATAACATGAACACTATCATTCAACCATAAACTCTACCGTTATAACATAAACACTACCATTATAGCATAAACACTAACGTTATAACATGAACACTAACATTCAACTATAAACACTTCCGTGATAACATGAACATTAACATTCAACCATAAACTCTACCGTTATGACATAAACACTAACGTTAAAACATACACACTAAAGTTTGAACACACATACTAACATGATAACATATACACTAACATTATAACATACACACTAACATTATAACATACACGCTTACATTATAACATACACACTAACATTATAACATACACGCTAACATTATAACATACACACTAACATTATAACATACACGCTAACATTATAACATACACCCTACCATTATAACATACACACTAACATTATAACACACACTAACATTATAACATAACGCTAGCATTATAACATACACACTAACATTATCACATATACACTAACATCATAACATACACACTAACATTATAACACATAACTAACATTTTAACATACACGCTAACATAACATACACACTAACATTATAACATAACGCTAGTATTATAACATACACACTAACATTATAACATACACACTAACATTATAACATAACGCTAGCATTATAACATACACACTAACATTATCACATATACACTAACATTATAACATACACACTGACATTATAACACATAACTAACATTATAACATACACACTTACATTATAACATACACACCAACATTATAACATAACGCTAGTATTATAACATACACACTAACATTATAACATACACACTAACATTATAACATAACGCTAGCCTTATAACATACACACTAACATTATCACATATACACTAACATTATAACATACACACTAACATTATAACATACACACTAACATTATAACATACACGCTAACATTATAACATACACACTAACATTATAACACATAACTAACATTATAACATACACGCTAACATTATAACATACACGTTAACATTATAACATGTACACTAACATTATAACATGAACACTAACATTATAACATGAACACTAACATTTTAACATACACACTAACATTATAACATAGACACTAACATTATAACATACACACTAACATTAAAACGTACACACTAACATTATAACATACACACTAACATTGAAAAGAGACACTCAGCATCAACACTACCGTTACCAGAACTCTTTGTGGGTTATCAGTGTGGTACGTTGATAATCCTTGTATAATGAATATTTATTGCCTCCCCCGGCTACCATAATGTGCTGCGGATTTCGCAACTATACATGTACGTTCTAAATCGGAAATTCCGTAAAAGTAAAGAAAAGAAATGACTGTGTGGGTTTATCAAATGACATTGATTTGTCTGTTGCGACAGACTAGGGTATTTTTTACGGATTGTTGTGGATTAATTCCTGGAGGTAAATCTCATTGCAGTATTCTGTTATTTCCCACGGCCAATCAGGGCCTACTCGTTGTTTTAATTACAGAATCCGGTTTATTAATCATCTCCCAACACGCCAAATGAGAGTATATTGCGCGAGATCTAACGCCTGGATCATGAACTGGGACTTATGCTGCCACGCTGAACGATGGGCGGAGGTTTCAGGGAGATATGGCGCAGTCCAGCGCGACTGCGTTTCAGAGACGCAAAAAATCCCAGTCAGAAAACTACTCTATATTTACACGATTACAAAGTTAGCAAGCTATTTGTACGATGGAGCCCAAAACGAGCTTCACAAATTCGTTTTGTACTAATGTGAGGGAACAATCCCAGGCTTCGAGGGGGTGGGGAGCCACCGCGTTCATCGCAAGATGACCGACTGTCCCTATTTACGACATTATCATATTCCTGACAAAGGTCTTCCGAAAAAATGGTTTCCGGGCAAACGGGATATCACTGAGGGCTGTAAAAGGTAATTTTGTTTACTTGGTAGCTGATGTACATGTTCACGCGAGGGAAATGTTGAAAAGACGTGTTGCTATAATTACTTCAGTTCCAAACACTTCCATCTTATGCTCTACCTTGCCGAAAGCAAGTCTTCCCATTCCGAAAGCCTTCAACGTGCCTTATTTGTCTTTTAAGAAATTATGTATTGTTGCATAAAAGTAATTATATTTCCCGTGTCGTAAGTATGCAAACTGACGAAATATGCTTTCCAAAGTAACTAAAGCTCTCAATTAGCATGTTTTAATCATAACTTAAATCCACTGGACACGTGAAATCTTTCAAATTTGATATTCTGTGATATAAAATGTGATTTCAAGTACTAATACTGATCCGCTCATGAATAAATTCAATTACACTGTATATAACCGGAAAATCGACGCATGCCACAGTGATCCTGTTAAATGTTTCTGCTGGTGTCTCTATGGAATTTATATGTCAGTTTTATTGAATTTAATTCCTGTCTTGTGCCTCGCTTGTCATCTACAATTTGTTCGGGCAGACTGTGCGTCGCGTACCAGATTGCCACCTTCCGAGGAACACATCAGGGACCTGCATAACGCTCCAGCCACAAGCTGGAAGACATCAACTGTGCCCAAAGATGGATCTAAATGATGAAATATGTACTTTGATTAGGCAAATTTCTGCTGCCATTGATCAATATTTGCCAGAAACAATATGCCCACATGATTCAAGAGTTGCTTTTTGGTACTCAATTTGCATATTTGAGTTGTGATCATAATTATAAAAAAAACTCGTCTTGGAAATTCTAAATTTTCTTCGTCGTGAATAGACACCGTAGAAAAAATTACTAAAGTCAATTGGATCTTTTACCGTTTAGTTTCCTTTTTCTGTCGTAATCCCCGATTAGAATATATTTCACTCTATGATTGGCTTGATACATATACTTGTGCTGTTTTAACTAACTTCTATCATATGTCCTCGTGTGTCTTCAGGTGACCATTTGAAATTGCCACATGACAATAGGGCAATGAGTCGCAGGATACGCTCATCCATCGCGAACACCCTGTATCATCGCTGTTTTAGCCATTCATAAGCATTAGCTTTTCATATGATCGTACAAGTGACTGACTGCCTTTGGAACATGTTTCTTACACATAATGACATAGCTTTTATATGACTGTTCAAAGGGTTCTCTTTTCAATAAAAACCCGAAAGAGGCCCCTGTATATTTTGCATTAAGAACTATTGTGAAAGTTATGACGATGACGATCATGATATCAGTCAGTTTGATGACAGTCGTTATTCAACACAGTGTCCAGTGGCAATCATCCATTTACTCTAAAGCATGGTATAATGTCAATCAAACAATGTGCTTCACCAGAACAAGTTCCCGACCAATAATCAATCTTGTTATCTAAATATCCTTTCAACAAACATTCTTAGTCTAATATTCGTAACCTATGGAAACATTAGCATTTGTTTGATAACGACATCCTATTTCATTATTGCTATGAACAACATTTGATAAATTTCGTTTACATTCCTGAAACAGTAACTTCAGAACCAATCCCAGGGGCGGTTAGGTAGCAGAGTAGTTAATGTGTTTGCTCGTCACGCCGGAGACTCGGGTTCGATTCCCCACTTAGGTGCAGTGTATGAAACCCACATCTGGTGTCCCCTGCGATACTTTTGCTGCAATACTGCCAAAACGGCGTAAAACCTTATTCACTCACTCAGACCAGTTACGCCAGTATATTAACGTACATGCAGCACGGATCTGATCATTTCTTCAGTGTTGTTTACTGGGAATGTCAATGTACTACAAATTCAATTTGGTCAGTGATGCCGAGTTGGTGTGGACACGTGACAAATTGCTGGCCGCCTAATGATGATGTTCCCCGATGCCTTCAAGGTCCATCCAAGCTGCACTGTCCATCTTCATTATCTGATAATGACCATTGCTTGACCGAACAAGGTTTAGACATAATTCGCTTGGACAGTCTAATGCCATACCAAACAATGTATTTGTATTAATGTCAAGATAATTTCAAGGCCCAATCTCAAAATCATGTTGGATTTATTTCACCTTACGAACGGGTAATCTTCCTTCATATCCATCATATATTTAGGCATGACGAGAAAATGGGATCTTTTCATACCACAATTCCAGTAACAGATCATGCGCTCTTCCTGGGTTTTCTTGGATTTTATAAGAATATATGTTGTCTGCAGTTAATTAAACTGTGATCATACAAGTTTGCTAACAAAAAAGAAACATAATGCTACAGTGAACATTTTTTTACATTTTTTAACAATCTGGAACATGAATAGTTTTTCAATCCTTTTCATTTCAATCATTTTTAATCATTGTTGGGAACAATATGTCTTGTACGATAACATAATATGATATCAAATTGGTCCTTTGGGCGTATGAGATGTATACAAAATACCATAGTCAAATTATTATGAACTGATCTATGTTACAAAAGAGGTATTCGTAATGAAATAGCAGGCTGTCTCTTCTTATGACATTAAACACGTCGACGTGTGCTACAGTCCATGTCCATGTCTGCAGGTTTGTCAGCTCGATGTTTGTAGGTTTGTCAGCTCAATGTCTGCAGGTTTGTCAGCTCAATGTCTGCAGGTCTGTCAGCTCAATGTCTGCAGGTTTGTCAGCTCAATGTCTGCAGGTCTGTCAGCTCAATGTTTGTGGGTTTGTCAGCTCAATGTCTGCAGGTGTGTCAGCAGCACAATGTTTGTAGGTTTGTCAGCTCAATGTCTGCAGGTTTGTCAGCTCAATGTCTGCAGGTTTGTCAGCTCAATGTTTGTAGGTTTGTCAGCTCAATGTCTGCAGGTCTGTCAGCTCAATGTTTGTAGGTTTGTCAGCTCAATGTCTGCAGGTTTGTCAGCTCAATGTCTGCAGGTGTGTCAGCAGCTCAATGTTTGTAGGTCTGTCAGCTCAATGTCTGCAGGTGTGTCAGCTCAATGTTTGTGGGTTTGTCAGCTCAATGTCTGCAGGTGTGTCAGCAGCACAATGTTTGTGGGTTTGTCAGCACAATGTCTGCAGGTTTGTCAGCTCAATGTCTGCAGGTTTGTCAGCTCAATGTTTGTGGGTTTGTCAGCTCAATGTTTGAGGGTTTCGCGAAGGTGGTAAACGTTTAAGACCTGCAGAATTTCGGACCTTGTTCCTACGTAAGCATCGCCGTGATATAACCAATACTCTTCACTCACTCACTGAAGAGAACTCAATGTCTTCCCTAATGCAATTGAATATTCCTGTGGTGTGCATTTCTCCGCCTATACTGTGGTTCCTCGGACACTCAGCCTCGCAGATCCGACCAAACAGTGACACGTCAAGGACAAATACCATAATTACCATAGCTCTGTCGGGTATAGTTGACTTTAATCATTACGTATAGAAACCATTACTTAGTTATATAAAATAGTGTTATAAGAAAACATGTATTGGATTGTGATATATCAGTGTCAATATCAAGAGTTGGAACAAAGATTTATGTCGAAACACATCCTCTGCAAGAATGTGTGTTGACCCTATCGCCAAAATACATCAGATATATTGCAGCTGTGCCCTGGAAAAAATGTCCTCGTCGTTGATCGATCTTGATGTGCATGTCACAATGAAAGTTATATTTTCATGTTTACATATTTTGTTTTATCATCTACTGTGATCGTTTACTGTAATGAGGTGATCATCTAAAGAGTTGCGTGGTTCTACCTTTTCCCTGCGCAGTCGCTGACATTTATATCGTACAGTCTGTTAGAGACTGTAAAATCAATTCTTAATATCCGGAACTCCTTGGTCTCAACAACGTCATATTGAACCAAAAATGTGTGGAAATAATACTGGCCCACAATATACTGTGCTTTATTAACTCCCTCTTTAGATAGTGGTGCTTCTTACAATGATGTGTTCATTCGGGCGATGGGGCAGTACCCTAGACGTGAAGAAAACATGACAAAATATAAGTAATTCACTATTTTATTAATAACATTTCTTTCAACAATTTGTAATTCTACAAGTTCACATACTCACTGATGTTAAGTCAACATGTTTTACATAAAACTGGGGGCAGCTGGGTAGTCCAGTGGTTAAAGTGTTCGCTCGTCACGCCAATGTGTGCAGTTCATGTCTGGTGTCGCCTTCGGTGATATTGCTGAAAACCCAACTCACTCACACACATAAAACTTTATACGTCGAATGCCTATTTTACCATTTTGAAGGATTCGAAGCCACATTGGTGACTCAAAATACGTACACAAGCAGACAGCAAGAACATATGTTTTATAATGATGGTGGTAAGGGGAGGCCAACAATATAGGTACACCAGATGGTACAGGCAAATAATAACTTAACACTTTACATTTCAGACAATCTTGGTTGGAGACAGTGGCGTTGGGAAGACGTCCCTGTTGGTGCAGTTTGACCAGTGCAAGTTCCAGGCGGGTGCATTCTCGGCGACAGTTGGAATAGGTTTTACGGTAAGGGAACATCATTTAAATGCAACTTGTCTTGTTCAAAGCCCAGTTGTCAGTTATGGAAGATGTTTAACCTTTACAATTGTGAAATCCTATTTATTCTGAATATAGTGTTACCGATGTGACATTCTAAGCTAATGCAATAATACTTCAGTTCTTCTTATTGTATTATCCTAAATCAGTAATGCTTAAGAGTGAAAATGTTGCAATACGTCTACCATTTCTAAAATATTTCATGATTCATTCTGACAAAAGAGCGAAAACAGTCGGCGTAGTATAATGCTTCTTTTGGGTCTGTTTACGACAGGACTCCGTAGAATTGTTGAGTTCAATCAACTGATTTTATACAGTGTGGAATATTCATCATGCTTTACTCATTCACCAGGATGTTTATTTAAGTCATTACACTGTAGGTTAAAGCGTGTTTCGTCAACACGAATCTCCATGTGTGTTTGACATGTAAAACAGACTGTCCGTATGTAGTTTGAGCTCAATCAGTAAGGAAATCGGCTTTTCACGATGTTTTCGATATACATTACTTTCAGTTACTAACCGATTTGCTTTACATTTTTTTATACCCACGCGAGATATGTCCACATTCTAAGGACGGACTTAGTAGCGAGGGCGTACTCACCTTATATGTAAGGTATTTAGTAGATACATATATTAGGAAATGATTTTGATAAAATGAAACAATTATCATAGACAAAGGTTTATGTTGACTTAAAAGATAAGTCTTGCAATTTTTATAAAGAAGGTATCCACGGACCAAATGCTAGATATTTATTCACTCGTTTAATCTAATACAATGGTTTGAACTGATATGGAGACCGACACTATCTATTTGTTTTCAACGTATTCGTGATGACTTACTTAAATAATTATTTCTAATAGACTTATTTTGAAAAGGGAAGGGTACATGCAAACTACTTTGATCGTGGTCAGTATTTCGTATTGATAGCTCAGCTATTTTATGGACAGTCAGCGTTAGGCCGGAAGTGAAGACATTTGGAACTGGATACCGGAAGTACTGCCGTTTCGTATTTCCGTTCTTTTTACGACAACGGAAGTGGAAGAAGATGTCTTTTTGACAGGTGAGTGATCTTTTGCTCCATTTCCAATTCTTTGTGACGTATTTCTCCACAGCTTACTACAATATGACAAAGTAATATTCCACAGGGTACTGTCGACCATTATCTAATAAGGACACGACTTCATCAGGGTTTCTGTTAAATGGGATACCACTTACAAAGTCATCAGCAGTTTCATCATGCCAATTTAGAAGAAGAACGGAGCTTTGTTTTTGTGATAATTCTATAAATCGTATGCTTCGATCGATGAAGAGTTATTTGTGAAGATTTGCTGTTTCCAAAGCCTGTTTCCGGCACGGTGCTGCTTCAACCCTCTGTGAAGAAATTTTAGATTCGGCAGATTATTCCTGCGTACAAACGGGCACGTGAAACGCCTTTGGCGTGCAAGAATACATCCAGTGACATTGTATTGATTTTCAATTTTCCCGGATATTGAGTGGAATTTGGTCTTATTTCTGAGGATCTTGCTACAGGGAGGTAATGGATATTTTCTGCTTGTCTGCCTTATTCCTCATAGAAGAAGTATCAAGGTGTGAGCACCGATACCAATGTCCCCTGACCTTTACAGAAGGTTCTGTGTCATGAAGATCCTTGTTACTGACTAAAAAGCAGTCGAGTAAATGGACACGTCTGGGAAGTGTTTTTGCTCCTGCCATGTGTAAATCCAAACTCTCTGAAAGTTGACTTCCTTAACGTGCCCACGCGAAGGTATGTTTGCACTTCTACGGGACGCCCACACAAAGCGTTTGTATCGCTACGACCGGCGAAATACTGTTGACATTGGAAAAAACCTTACCTACTGACTTTGTATTCCAATAATGCGGACCAATGCACAAAAAACAAACAAACAAACAAACAAACAAACAACAAACAACACACACACACACACACACACACACACACACACACACACACACACACACACACACACACACACACACACACGGAAAGACGGAACTAAAATGTATAGGTCTACTCTTCTTCAGCCCCACAGTTTTGTCTAGTACGTTATTGGTTGTGACGGACCTAAAATAAACGTCCTCTCTTCTTGTTCTCCGTGATACTATGTAGTATGTTACCATCGCTGGAGGACCTACAAATATACTCCAACTGCCTCTTTCATGTTCTTCACGATACCTTCTTGTCTGTTTTCGTATATTAATTTAAATTACCAAAACTGAAACGTCCTTCCTTCACAATATCCATAGTATTGTCTAGCATGTTGTGTTTGAAGGACCCAAATATCTTGCCTGTGATGACGCTCCAGACACAGTGAACAGAATTGGTTCTCCGTATTTTGTTCACACAGATAATGCTTTAACATGCCTTCACCTTTTGAACTTTTGGCCAGTGGTGTTACTACGCACAAATTAGTTGTTACGAAAAGCCCTTAAGCATAGCTATTATTCAATATGAAATTCTATTAACTGTGGTCAAAATGCTATTCGGTACCCATTTACTTTGACCATCAAGTAAGGGCGTTACGTGTCATCTCATAGGGTGAAATTGGCGTCCGTACATATCCGCCTCTGGTGGAATCGATGGCCTGCAGCATACTAACAACACGGACATGAAGTAGCAGCGGAAAATGAAGAGGAGGCCCATTCCACTCCGAGCTTTCTACATGGCCGAATCTTTATAGCTCATTTCCAGATCTAGTGGAAGCCAAAGAGAGCTGTTTATTGGCCAAACTGCCACGGTCGCCAAATCGTGTGTCATGTTGTCACATAATCTCCGAAGGCAAATGGACATTGTCGACCTGTGCCCGGTTGCCAGGTTACAAGAGACGCTTGACAACTTGTTGTTGCTGCTTCACATGAGGCGAGTGTTTAGAACGAGACAAATAAGAAATCATTTGCGACATGTTTGTGTTAAGGAACTTAGGCCTAGATTTTCGAAGGTATCTTAGCGCTAAGATAGTCGTAAGTTAATATTAATGTATGGCACTTACGACTATCTTTGCGCTAAGATACCGTTACCTATATACCAATGATAAAAATTAGCATAATGTATACACCAGGATCCGCAGATCGTTTGTGCTTGAGCCTACGGTAATTCTACATAAGGTTCTTGGTCTGTCAGAACCATACACTACATATTATGAAACAGTGATAAAAAGTCCTGAATAATTAGGTGTTTCTATCTCGCATTTACCTGATATACGATGGTGGCGGTGACGTAGCCTAGTGGTTAAAGCGTTCGGTCGATAGACCGAAGGCTCGGTTCGATTCCCCATGGGTACAGTGTGTGAAGCCCATTTATGCTGTACCTTACCGTGATATCAATGGAATATAGTTAAAAGCGGCGTAAAACCCAATTCGCTCAAAGCTGGGATATACCAGCTCACACAATACTTATAAACATGTAAACAACGTTGTGATACAGTTTATGCTTGGATAAATGGTGGTGGTGGTGGTGGTGGTAGTGGTTCGATCTCCAGTCCAAAAAGACGTTCAAATGGTACTTATTGTTACCATGCCTCGTGCTCGACATTAAGAGAGACAACAATAACTAGTTGGCTCTAACTCAGTATAGAATGTCTAGATAGGGGGCGTGGTGGGCGAACTGGCTAAGCCGCCAGGCTAGTGATCCAGCGAGCTTGAAGTGTCGGTATCGAGCCCACCTGCCAACACCTTGTTGCGGGTACAGCAACGTGCAGTAGACTTGGACAAAGTACTGTGGCTATGTGTCCCAGTCCGCCCAGCTGTGAATGGGTACCTGGTAAGGATGAGAAAGCCGCAAATAACTCGGTACGCATAGTGGCTGCAAGGATCCTCGGAGAGTTAAGATTGATAATACGATGTGCCGTTGAGGTTCACATCCAATGATCGAGGGAAAAAATACCATCGCCTTGAGCATGTACTGACTGACTGACTGACTGAGTTTGGTTTTACGCCGCTTTTAGCAATATTCCAGCAACATCACGGCGGGGGGACACCAGAAATGGGCTTCACACAATGTACCCATGTGGGGATTCGAACCCGGGTCTTCGGCGTGACGAGCCAACGCTTTAACCACTAGGCTACCCCGAGCATGTACTAGTTGAGTTGTGCGCTATAGAAATATCCTTTAATAACATTATATCCAAGTTAACGTTTTGAATGTTGGGCTAACATTATATACTCGACCATATGGAGTCTTGATAGCTACATTATAACCCATCTCATCTCATCTACACATATATACTCATGCCATATGTTGAGTGTAATGCAAGCACACTTTCTTCCTATGTCTTGTCTACAAGTTTAGCTTCTCATGTATAAAAAACCCCGGTATTATATCTGAGAAAAAACACTTCCTTGCTTCAACATACGTACATCTTCCTTAATAACTGACAGTTTCTGTCCAAGATTGTTAATATCAGTAATTAGTGTGGCGTGTTTTGCGACATCAAAGAAGTCGCAAAGTTGTCAAGCATGTTTTGTCTCGTATGGGTATGAAATCAATACTTGTACATTACTAATGTCACGAAAAATAGATGCTCTAAAAACAGCCTCCAATGAATCGAAACATCCTTTGATACAGATGAGACAGATTTTGCTGAATTGCAAAAAAGGCTTTGTTAATAGTTTTATAATGCACGTTTTTATAAGCACTGAGTCACTTTAATTTGTCTCAAACACGCAATTTCAAAATATAATAGCGCATCAAAGAGGCCTGTTGTGATGTACATCAGTAGTTCAATATATCCCTCGACACAAAGCGACTTATACAATGTTTGGGGATGTTTAATCAAATGTTATACAGAGGGGATTTCAATTTAATGATTATATTTGTTGTAGTATACATAGGGGATCATTTCCAAACTTGACGCACGCATGCCCGATACGATAACAATGCAATTTTGGCATCTCTAGTGGTAAACACTTGACTTGCCTTTGCATGTGTTTGTGAAGAGTGCCAGGATATGCTACAGCGCCGCGGATACCTGGTATCATTTCACTATTGCTAATGATTCAGAACTCGTGAAGATCCGGGTTAGAATATTGATCTTCAGTAACCCATGCTTGTCGTAAGAGGCGACTAACGGGATCGGATGGTCAGGCTCGCTGACTTGGTTGACACATGTCATCGGTTCCCAATTACGCAGATCGATGCTCATGCTGTTGATCACTGGATTGTTTGGTCCAGACTCGACTATTTACAGACCACCGCCATATAGCTGGAATATTGCTGAGTTCGGCGTAAAACTAAACTCACTCACTCACTCACTAATGATTCAGAAACTTAGTAACTACTAAAGATATTACAGAAAATGCTTGAAAGTAACCGTTACGTTTCCGATGGTTCTAAATGAGACAAACGTTCAGTTTGTATGTTTAAGGAATATGATATTTAAAACAGCGGGAAGTGTATTCATAGAGTTGCCTTTTTATAATTCCTTGGAGACGTGACATGACAAAAACATCGTCTTTCTCACGACATTACTTCATTGTGAAATAGGAGTGACGGGCGTGTTTATTCCATAATGTGGTGCGAATTTGTTGATTGTGACAGTTTGATGTTTAATAACATGCCTTCAAAATGATCGACATACCACCCCAGAATACACATGATGCAATTCTCTTGCAGCCAGTATATCCCAGTTTCACGGGTCCTTGTAAAATCTGATGGTGGGCCATGAATCGATATCTCGTACATTCTCGCGTGATTTGTCAAATGTGTGTGGCACGGATAAGTCTGATGTTGTGGGGGCTTATTCCTCCTCCATTTTAATAGTTAAATCAGATTATTGTCTCTCTTGCTACTGCTGAAAGACTATCCAATGTGACGAATTTACATACAGTCTTGACAATACTATTTTTATATTTTCTTGTAATTAAATATTTGGTTTGTGGATTAGCACAGTTGCTCAAAAATATAAACAGCTTACTTGTCGAGTGTTTGTGCAATTTCAAAGAGAATCTCAGTTCAGATTGTATTCAATATAAGTGGTCGTGGACGAGGCCCCATTAGAATAAGTTAAATCATTTCTATCGTCCTCGTGGTTTGGTAGACTGTCAGTTTTACCTGAAGTCAATCACGAAAACTGTGTTAACTACAACCACCGTAATTAAAGACATTATAAAAGTTGATACCACCTTCGCAATCTTGTTTAATGTCTTGGCCAGTATGTTCTCAAACATGACCGAAAGTCATTCTTCGCGTCATTGCCAGACTCGACTCGATACAGTTGAAGAGAGATAGTTTCCTTATTTTAACTCAATTCTCATTTTAAATATTGAACAATTAGTTTTCACAAATGTAGCAAAATAATTGGGCCGCACTGTGATTCGAACTCAAGATTTCTGGCATACACAAGAGCCGCAAATGTAAACAGCAAATTGCGGCGTTTAGACGCCAGAGCCACTCGTGCTACCATGTTGGGAAGAAGTTCTCGCGATTACATAAATATGTATCTTTATCAACCTTGTCGTACTTCCATATCTCAGTGTTCGTGATAGCAACTGACATATATTATTGGCTGATGAAAGAGATGGAGAAGCACATGTGGTTAAGTAGAAGAATGCGTAGAATGAGCGAAAGAAAGAGTGGAACATTTCAGACGTTGATTGTCCTTGAAAGTGCTCATTTCAAACGGCAGGGAGGAAGGAATGCACACACTCATTTCTCTCATGCTTCTTTTGAACATTGTATGTTTTTTTCAAAGCGTACATTTCAGTGACCTACAGCTGGTGCCATTGCAGCAACAGTTTCATTGCTTGAAATCATCTTCAGATAATGTGATGCGATACTTCCGGGTAATGACAACAGATCCCTTTGTCCGAGTCGTTCCCGTGACGAGGCAGGAGGGTTGTGGAGCTCCACAGATGCCTCTTACTTCTCGGGCAAAGGACATTAACGAGTAATGGGCTTTGTCAGCACTTGCTGTCTGGAGGATTAATATTCTTGGTTTCTCAGGTTTTTATATGCAAAAAAATCTCTAAATAACACTATTGGAAATACACTTAGACGAAGTGGTAGTTTAGTCTGCGTGAAGGTTCTCCGTTTGTGGATTCAAGATATCCCAATGCTCGTTTTGTGAGTTCATAATGACTCTGTAGAACCAGTGGTCATTACCACAATTCCCACCGCCTGGATTAACCTTTCGGTGCAATACAACCACCATTTGACTCAAGTCGCGTTTATTGACTACTTTCACAATGACATGTAAAACCACTCGAGAGATCGCTACTCTGGTGATGTTGTTGAATAGAAAACCAGGTACTCATACTTTCACAATGGACGGCGTAGGACGTTTGTGAACCTGTGTGATTTGTTGAAAATGTTAAGAAGTTCATTCTGTGGTGAAAGGAAGACGGAGGTCAGATATGGGTTGTGATCGCAAGGATAGGTGTGTAACATTAAAATGTCATTGTGTAAATGCTTAGTTTAGTTAGTTCGAAGTATATATCCCTCGCCACTTCTCTCGTATAGTAGGGAGTCTACATTAGTTTATAAATTATTTATTCGGGAAGCGTGTATATTAAGGTGAATAAATGGTACGTCAATTTTCACAGTAACATTTGCATGAAACTAGAAATGAAGATTGTGTTTCTAAGCAATAATGAAGTCTGACATGGCCATGTGTTTCACGACCCATCCTACCCAAGAGGGCGTCGATGAAGTCGTCAAGTGCTGTGTTATGGACGAGGACAAGGATGTCGCTCTGCACTAAACACAGAATGATGACTCAGCACGATGTGCAAGGTGGACACTGCAACCATTGTATCGCTTGGGTCAGTTTCCGATAGTTCCATCCTGAGAAATTGTACTTGAACTTTATGACCAGTGGACTGTGAACTAGATGTTCACGAGGACACACTTCACATTTCTCTCAGATGAAAACACACGCTCTTCCAATGTTCCATCTAGAGTCATTCCCCCGTCCACATTCTGTGTCGGGAGCTTCATACAGAGTTCCATTATCTCGGTAATGATGGTCGGTCATATTATTGTTTATTGCTTGCGAAAAAGGAAATTGGACATATTCTGAGGAGGTATGAGTGGAGCGAAGAGAAGGTGAAGGGAGAGGAGACTGCGGGATGGAGGAGATGATGGTTATGTGAACCATGGTACGTGTTGGTTTAGGAGCAGCGCTGTGGAGCACGGAAGGGTTTGGAGTGGTGTTGTGAGGTTTGGAGTGGTGTTGTGAGGGATGGAGCGGTGTAGCACGACGTGGTGGTGAGTGGAATGGAATGGAGTGGTTGGGTGGGGTGTTGAGCGGAACGGAGGGGTATAGAGGAGCGTGGTTTATCCAACGAGGTGTGGGGTAATGGTGAGTGGAAAGAAATAGTAGGATGTAGCCAGCGAGGTATGGGTTGATTTAGAACGGAACATAGATGTGCGTGGTAATATTGGTCGGATCGGAACGGAGGGGTGGGTAGGGTGGACTGTTAAGCGGATTGGAATGGTATTATGTGCTGTTGAACGGACCGGAGCGGTGGTGTGTGCTGTTGAACGGACCGGAGTGTTGGTGTGTGCTGTTGAACAGACAGGGATATTGGTGTGTGCTGTTGAACGGACCCGAGCGGTGGTGTGTTCTGTTGAACAGACCGGAGGGGTTATGTCAGGTGTTGAACGGACCCGAGCGGTGGTGTGTTCTGTTGAACAGACCGGAGGGGTTATGTCAGGTGTTGAACGGACCCGAGCGGTGGTGTGTTCTGTTGAACAGACCGGAGAGGTCATGTCAGGAGTTGAACGGACCCGAGCTGTGGTGTGTTCTGTTGAACAGACCGGAGAGGTTATGTCAGGTGTTGAACGGAAGGGAGCGGTTGGGTGTGCTGTTGTAATAACAGAGCTTTGGAGCGTGCTGTTTAGCGGAACGGAGTGTAAGATCCGTCTACAGTATATACGTAATTAATGCTTCAACCAGCTGTCGCAATTAACAACAGAAAACAAGAAAACAAAACTTCCTTTTCACCGACGTACTTAAAACACTGCTTCTGTATACACTCACCCATATGAAGCCCGTCTTCCTCCGCATCGAGATTTTCTGTGGAATAATTGAACATCGATTATCAGATTATTTATTCCCCAAAGACGACACATTCAACGCCTTCTGTGATATATCATTGTAAAGGGGAGACGAGGATTAATACGGGTTGCGATTTTAAATGGGGGAGGTTAACCATATAGATATCCAGTGATTACACTCCCGTCGAGCCATCGATTAGCGTGGTTGTGCATATTACCCAAATCATTCACTGTGTATTCCTTTTTCTCATTACAGTAAATCGATAGTAATATGGTTTTATTTTGCCAGTGATTCGCTTGATAAGTTGCAGGTAGTGAAAGATGACGCCTCTTGTCAGATTATCGACTGGTATGCTTAATATGAGGGAAATTCTGGCATTTTACAAAATTATGCAACACTCAAATACTATAGTCAAGCAGTCATCTGGCTCATCTACATACCAAGTTAGCGTTGTTTTATTCAAACCTGACCCGTGAAGATCCGGGGTAGAATTCGATCTTCGGTAACCATTAATTATCGTAAGAGGCGACAAACGGGATTGGGTGGTCAGGCTCGCTGACTTGGTTGACACATGTCATCGTAGCTGATGCGTAGGTCGATGCTCATGGTGTTGATCACTGGATTGTCTGGTCCAGACTCGATTATTCACAGACCGCCGCAATGTAACTGGAATATTGCTGAGTGCGGTGTGAAACTAAACTCACTCACTCACTCATTATTCAAACCTTGTGTAGATAGGACCCAATCTTCCATATGCAAGCCAAATTCAACGTAATAGCCATACCCTTTTGTACAATTTATTGTTGTGGAGGAGGTAGAGTGTGTTGTGTTAGGATCCGCGGGCGGGTGGTTTGACTGCCATATTGGCCTTATTAATTCCCTTGGTCTGTCAGCGCCATACGAGTGATTAGAGTTGTAGATGTGGGTGAACAGTAGCGAGTTGGATGGACATGCTGTGATGTTATTGTAAAATTCAAAATATAGGGCGATAGGGTAGCCCTGTGGTTAAAGCGTTTGCTCGTCACACCTAAGATCCTGGATTGATTCTCCATATGGAAACAATGTAAGTAGCCCATTTCTGGCGTCATGATACTCTGGGATATTTCTATAAGCTAACACCTTGCTAATTCACAAACTATTCAAGCTATACACGCGAGCCTGGAGCATTGTGCATTCAGAGCCTGGAGCGGACAACATAATGGCTGAATTGTTTAATGATCCACACGAACGGGGTCACACCATACACATTCAACATGGAATCCAAATTGTTGTCTCTACTGGAGACCTATTCTACACTAGGTCCCTTATGAAAATTATATTCTACTCAGGCGCGTCCAAGAGCTTGTTAGGGAGGAACTACTTTTTTGCTTTGGAGCTGTGTGTTTTGGCTTGATATTAGTCCTTGTCTCAGTTGGTTTGTTGTTTTACGCCGCACTCAGCAATATTCCAGCTATATGGCTGCTGTCTGTAAATAATCGCGTCTGGACCAGACAATCCAGTGATCAACATCATGAGCATCGATCTACGCAATTGAGATACGATGACATGTGTCAACCAAGTCAGCGAGCCTGTTAGTCGCCTCTTACGACAAGCATGGGTTACTGAAGACCAAATCTAACCCGGATCTTCACTGGCCAGTACTTGTTTTAACGCCTACGCCTACAAAATTTGTTTTCCCAAAAGAGCTTGATTAGTTCTGTTTAAAATAACTGAAAACCGATGCAAGTGATTCTATTTCATTTTATGAACGGAAAACATATTAGACAACGCCCACTAATGGACTTCTTCCTGGTTTGCTGACAATAGACATTGGGGAATTTGTGTTGCATTAAGTCCATTATTACCAGATTCAACGGTATTCTTTCCAAACAACAAAAATATCTGTACTTTATGTTACTGGTCATAAAGTTAAAGTTTAATGCTGAATTAAGAAAACAGAATAAAAAATAGCTCCATAAAAGTGTTTAAAATTGCACGATTTCCTTGTCAACCAATCATTATTCTATCAAGCGGCTGTATTAACCTGTTTGAGTGTTAACGTTTACTTCTAGAGCATGGTTTATATGCGTTTAATCCCTCACTTTTAACAGCACCTAAACCAGATTCAAATTTTCTAAAAGGTATAAACTAGGGATTATTTAAAGTTGACCTTCCAAGGCTCTCATCGTGATGTTAAACCTTGTGTCAAACCGTTAAATGCCTTATGCAGAAGCTAAAGCCAAATGTCATTAAACCAATTTCAGGAAGACAAAAAACTGATTTGAACCCAACAGTGACAAACACGAACTTTAAATTTCCGATGCTGTCGTTTATCGCTGTTGAAAAACAATGGCTTCATGTCAGTTGTCGATGAACTGATTTAATTTGATCTTGCTAAAAGGACATTCTGTCAAGAACGACAGCAGGCGTTAAGATCATAAGGGGAGTCATGGTGGCAAACAGGATAAGGTGTTCGCTCGTTTCGTTGAAGACCCGAGTTCTAATACCCTGGTGTGCTATGTGTAGTAGATTTTGACCAATTGTATATCTGAACTAATTGTATGTTTAAAACTTGTGGTAAATCCTGTTGAACATGTTGTTCCCGAGGCAACTACTGGTTCACCATGTTACTCATAGCCAAATATATGATGTAGAGTAATCGTGAAATAAATCATTAAGTTTAAACGGTCTAAACGCACAGAGCACAGGAACCACATGCAGAACACGTGTTATATCATTCGAACCTGTTCGTGTGAAATCATGTTGAATGTTGTTCGTGCAATCAAAAGGTGTTTTCGTTTCACATTGTGTTTTTATCGTGAATATTTTCGTTTAATTTCAAACTGGTGACTTGCAAATACGTTTTAAACACGTTGTGATTCACAATGGCTTTTAGATATTTGCAATGGAATTGATTTGTAATTGGCCATCTCGCAGATTTAAATATCTGTGAACAGAAGAAAATGTAAATGTATTTTTATGGCAGGATATTCATTCAAGCAAAAACTTTCCTTTGCCCTAGGATAATAGCTCCGATAAGACAAATACAGTATTAAACAGAAACAAGGGTTGCCACTGATTTGTTCACAGCTTAGAACGCTGGAGTTGCACTCCGCTAAACGCCTTTGGGTCAATAAAACTTGACAAATTTTCAAAGTGTCACATGCAGTGGTGGCTTGTCTACGCTTCCCTTCAAATCCTCTGCAAACGCCAAAAGGAAGTATATCAATCTACAGCTTTCGTAGGTTTTAACTCATACAGTTGATGACAGACCGCCTTCTTCACATCCTTTTGGCCGGCTTTTCAGAGATTGACTCCTATAAACATATCAATACAAATCACGTCACGTGCTTCTATAGTCGTCTATTTCACAATGCGGTATTTCTGTTCGTCAAATGGAGTCTTGTTCATTTTCTGTGCAGTCTTATGAAATGGTGATTGCGTCTAGAATTACCCTGTGGCACTCTCTCAATATGATTTCCCTGCGGAGATTCAGGGTTAGTTTTTGTCACTGAATGATGTCCAGACAGGGGCTCTTTAGTTACAAAGATTGGGGACAACGTGATCTTTCAAACGTCAGTTTAAGACCTGGCTTTTGTGGAGTGTCTATTTAGGACTGCAGCGATCTTGAGTTTTGTAGTGGTAACCAGGCATATTGTGGGATTAAGAGGTCCTAGCTTTGCAATGGATCATATTTCTCCGTTCCTATCTTAGGCGCTGTGTTCTTTGCAGCATTATTGGCGCATATTGTGGCTGTGACGAACTTTAACCCCGTCCTTCAAGACCGTTCCTTGTAGACCGCCTCCGTGGTGTTGTGGTTAGAGCGTCCGCCCGGATTGCGGAAGGTCGCGGGTTCGATCCCCGACCGCGCCATACCAAAAGACGTTAAAATATGGAACTTGTTGGTCCCTGCCTGGCGCTCGGCATTAATGGGTACAACAAGGACTGGTCGGCTCGGAGTCAGCATAATGTGTCTGAGTGGGGTATTCATGCTTCACTGCGGAATGGTATCTCAGTGGGCTAGCACTATAAAACCAGCTTAAGTCTGGGCTAGTACAAGCAGCCGCACATACACATACACACGCATGCACGTCGTCATATGAGCGAAATATTCTCAAGCACGACGTTAAACCCAATTCCACCGCCACTGTTCCTTGTAACAAAAACATTGATGACAACATTTGTGGTGCTCATTCCAAACTGCGGAGTCTTTACGTTGGTCGATTACTGAGGTCGATGTATAAAATAACGGTGCAAAAAATATTTTTAAGCGGCATCTTAAAAAATGTTCTCAAGAGTGAAACAAAAAGATACAATGACATAAATGTGTTACTGGGATGTTTCTTTGAATGAAAACTAAAGGGATGCTTACCCGCCATTCGATCTGGAGCTAGTTTCGGATTTGGCGTGAAGCCTGTTCTTACATTTATGTAAATATATTCCATTTTGGTTACTATTGAATACCCTTAAACAAGATAAAACCTGGACGGCCACTGAGTGAAAGCATTGATACAAATTACAGGTTATGTTTAATGCGATCAGGTAACACGGGTGGCCTAACTGTTTAGGGCTGTGCATCGCGATTCGTTGTTCAGGTGTGCAGTTGCTTCCCTTTGTCGTGCCAGAAACCAGTGATCGAGTGAGTGAGTGAGTTTAGTTTTACGCCGTACTCAGCAATATTCCAGCTATATGGCGGTGGTCTGTAAATAATCGAGTCTGGACCAGACAATCCAGTGATCAACAGCATGAGCATCGATCTGCGCAATTGGGAACCGATGACATGTGTCAACCAAGTCAGCGAGTCTGACCACCCGATCCCGTCAGTCGCCTCTTACGACAAGCATAGTCGCCTTTTGTAGCAAGCATGGGTTGCTGAAGACCAATTCTACCCCGGATCTTCACGGTGATCTTCTACAGTGATCGAGGGTTCAAATGCCAGATTTGCCCATTTTGCCTTCCACGTCAATCTGACAGCCTTGAAGAAAAAGGTTACTCACTTACTCTGAATCCTGCAATTCCATGTTTCTTTCACTCAGACTCAGATACATTTTGTGTGTCCATTCTTGAAAATATCAATTATACAGTTGTTATCTTTTCATATGATATCTCTAAATGTAGCGTTAATTTGTGACGAGACAAGTAAACACTAATCACTAAATGTATCGTTATCTAGTAAGGATGACCCGTGAAGATCCTGGTTAGAATTGGTCTTCAGCAACCAATGCTTGTTGTACGAGGCGACTAACGGCTTGGTTGCTTGTCCGTCACAGGATTGTCTGGTCCAGTCCCGATTATTCTCAGACCGCCGTCATACAGCTGGAATATTGCTGAGTGCAGAGGTAAACACCACACAAACAAATGTAGTGAGGAGACAAATATAGCGTTACTTGTTGACGAGACAATTAAGGACATTAAAAACATTAAGCTTCCTTAAACATCATCACGGATGAGTTGGCTGAAGGAACCGTTGACGGCTATTGGAATCCTGCTCTATGCAGACAGTCACTGCCGTCCTTGTAATTCTTCCTCGCCCTGAGATCCAGACCTCATATATCAACCTGATCCATCGCACGTCCAGACGGGAATGTCACGAGCGATATGTTTGCGTTAATGTACGGCGATCTAGACCTCCATCTTGGTCAACAATGGAATGCAGAATCATGAAGCTGGGAATTGCTGGCTTCGTCTTTCAGGGACTTCCTGGTATTTTTATGAATAATTAAAAAGTATCAGTTTACGAAACACGGTGACATGTTGTGATTTGTCGAAATAAGTTAATTCTATGTCTGTGTAGAGGTATGATAATGGAAGCGAGTACGTGTTGCTGATTTCAGTATTTTTAAACATTTATTGACATTCGTCGTTTAGTACTGGGTCCGCTTTGGTTGCTGGGCCTCGTTCCACAAAGTGATCGTAGCATTGGTTGGTTGGTCTGTTGTCTAACGCCGCACTCAACAATATTCCAGCTGCGTTCTGTAAATAATCGAGTCTGGACCAGACAACGAGTCTGGACCAGGGATCAACAGCATGAGCATCGTTCTACACAACTGGGAACCGATGACATGTGTCAACCAAGTCAGCGAGCCTGACTACCCGATCCCGTTAGTCGCCTCTTACGACAAGCATAGATTACTGAAGATCAATTCTAACCCTCATCTTCACTGCAGTACGTCAATGTAAAAAAATGGGTGGCGGTGGGTTAGCCTAGTGGTTAAAGCGTTCGCTCGTCACGCCGAAGACCTGTATTCGATTCCCCACAATGTGTGGGTACAATGTGTGAAGCCCATTTCCGCGGTGATATTGAAGGAATATTGCTATACTCATTCACTCAAAACATGGGAGTCACGCTTCGCGGAACGGAACCCTGATTGCTTACAATTAGCGTTTTATGTAATAATTATAAGACATGACGAAAGTCTGTCGATACATTTTGAATACATGGGTACAATGTGTGAAGTCCATTTCTCGTGTCCACCGCAGTGATATTGCTAAAGGCTAACTATATTCAGTCACCCAAAACTCGGACGGAAACATCGACACAATGAACCCATTTAGGCTGTATCGACTTACGGGTAGTTTTCGGTAGTCCGAAAGTAATGAACAGGTTTCCGTATAGATTTGATGTGGAATGTATTCGTGCCAAAAGGATTCATGTCTGAAATTATATTGAAAGGGATATGTTTTCTTAAAGGTCAGAAATTCGTTACAGTGCTCGGATAAAAGTAATACCCATACTTTAACACTGACTTAGCACTAAGATGGCTATGTGGAAAGGACCCTGGGTGAGTGAGTTTGGCTTTTCGCAATATTCCAGCAATGTCATGGCGGGGGACACCAGGAAAGGACTTCACACATTATACCCATGTGGGGAATCGAACCCGGGTCAGTTTCAAAATCTTTAACTATTATATTGGTATATTTCATGGAGTTTATGGTACATGATTAACAAAGACTTGTTCCGCCCTGAATCAATTGTACCAGGGGTGTCTTTGATCCCGATATAATCATCTTTAACCTCATGAGAAAAGGTCTTCTGTGTTTAAGTAAGCATCGTGTGTCTTAATCTTTTGGGGTCAGGGGTGGCCCACTCTTCTAAGGTGCAGCAATTGGTGTGCTGGGTGGCGTAGCTTGGTCACTCTAGGACCTGTTACCGTAGGTTGGCATCCTGGTTTACCTTGAATTTACTTCTAGGTTTGCTATACACGTCCTGGCGGTAAATGTGTGAACGGCGGTAAATGTGTTTTCTTCCAACATGAAGGTGACGCGTCGTGAAGGAGCTAGAATACTGCTCAAAGCGGCGTTAACACACATACTCACTCTTAATAGAGAGTGAGTGAGTTTGTTTTACGCCGCTTTTAGCAATATTCCAGCAATATAAAATTTCGGGTGACGTCAGAAATGGGCTTCACGCATTGTACTCATGTGGGAAATAGAACCCATGTCTTCGGCATGACGAGCTTTGACCACTAGACTACCCCCACTCCCACCCACCACCCCACCCCAAGCTGTTAATATGGAGAGATAGAACGTGTGACTTGAATGCTTCACATCACCATATCGGACGTCAATTTATTTCGTAATAATTAAGCTGATCACGTCATTACTCCAGAATCTCAGCATTACAAACTGCATTAGCTTTATGTTCTGTTTAAGTATTAATTAAAACCTCTGAAAACATCGCCTGTGTAAACAAGAAACCCCTCTTTCCAATCACTTTGTCACAACTGTTTATTTAAACGATTTCTTGTGAGACATTTACTCAACCGTACCGATCCTCATTTAAATATCACCCTCACGCTATCAAATCTATTTCTAAAAGCACAGCCTTGATGTCCACACAGTATGACAATGTCGGCACTAAAAGACAATGGACACCTGGTGTTCCAGGACGACCGTCACACCGTCCACGTCATGCGGGCGTGTCCTCTACTGCGGCGAATCGAGCCATGATAACATGCCCATGTTTGTTCGCGAGGCGTCCATATATTGAATTCACTTCAGTTCATATCGATCTATATTTCAGTTAGACGTCGTTCCCAAGTAATTCCTGAGATACCTACTTGTCGTTGTAGTCCTTAGATGCATGGTGGTACCCGTGGGCTCTCTTCAATAATTAACTAGACGAATGTATATTGAAAAGGAAATATGTTCTATGAACCCATGCGTTCATGGACGTGAAGATACTGAGTAAATAGCATGCATTATGTACGGTTATTATTTATTGAAAGCAGTGGAATAGAAACACAACATGTTAACTTCGAACCTTGTCAAATTGTAGCACTAAAGTGTGTACAATTCAGATCTGTTTGCCTGATAGTGTCGTACAAATGAGGTAAAACTGAACATCACGCCTGCAGTGTTTACCTTAGAAATGACAGATTCACGCACAATGCTACGAGAACTAGAGATTTCGGACATTCGGCCTTGTCCGGGAATGTGGCAGTCTCCGTAGGTTCTTTGCTCGGATAAAGATTAAGCAAGCAAACCTTACATCTATACCATACCAATCCTTTCAGAGGAGAATAATATTTCTTCACATCCTATTACTCCTTTCCAAGTAGAACAATACTTCTGCACACTCTATTACTCCTTTCGGAGAAAAACAATAATTTTGCACACCCCAATATTCCTTCCAGAGAAGAACAATACTTCTTCAAACCCTTTTACGAGTGACAATATCATTGTAACTCTCAGATCCTCAGTCGGCAAAGGTGGGCTTTAAGTTCGATAGAATATTTGCTATTTTTTCTCATTATATAGCAAAATATAGCTAGTTGCAGTTTGATGTTTGAAAGTTGAAGTGGGAACTTGAATCTTGCCCAGAAGTTCAGTTAAATTCGTATTCAAATGCATGACCACTTTAAACCCTCTGCACCTATAACTGGCACATGTGGAACAAGATCATATTTTGTGCAAGGATTTCCTCTTAAATACTTGACTACAAGTTGCACTATAATTGCGGTGTCCTCACGCTGATGTTTCCACTCCCGACAGATAAAGGAACGGACACACATAAACATGCACAATCTAATCCTTACGCACAGAAATCAATAACACAGAAGGTGGAGGGAAAAAAAGAAACGCTAAGGAAGCATCCTTACTTGGAACTCTTCATCAGTCCGCTGGAACAAATTGAATATAAAAACTTAACATTATTACACTGTCGCATCTTAATAGGTAAAAACTCTGGCGTTACTTCACAGTCTCTTCCACCAGTTGTTTCTGATAACCCATATCGGTCCATCTGCCATTCAGTTCGATGAGCAGGCGACACTGTATCACGTGACCGCTCAATATGCCTTAGTCGTCTGCTTGTGTTCAGTAGGCTAGGTTAGTTTGATAGCGGGTCCTCAGAAGCAGCTGTAATCATCAGAATAGCGGATTAGACATCTAGAACTCCCCTGCTTATTCCTTTACGCTGGATGTTTGGATATTAACGTGCGGATATTGGGATTATCTTATCCATGTGCATTTTGTGTCGTCTGCTCGAGTAGTGACAAGGCCCCTTACGGTATGGGAAAGTAAACACAGCAGCCACTATGGGAGACGATGTATCTGTCACTCACAGCATGTCGTCAACGACGGAGTTCATGAATATGGCAATGGATGAAGATTTGGACGCTGTGGAATATAAGGTAATATTATGTAGTGGGTATTCATATTTCCACAGTCTCTCTAACGGGGAACATCAGCACTCACCGACGTACAAGGTTTCGATCGTCGTGACACTGTCGCCCCGAAGACATACGACCCTGTCGTTTGTTAGTTAGTATCTTGGAGATTTCTTTCACGACTTGTTCCCATTTGGAATCGGAATGTTTTTGAAAAAAATATATATATAGTCGATATATGTTAATGTCAAGCCATTGGTTGATCCTTTCCCGAAGATGGCACTAAGCATCATGATATTGTTTGCGTATATTGATGTCTTCGTTTTCAAAAACGAAAACGTATCAACCTTCGTGATCACGGTTATTAAGATGTGAGATCTCTTCCTCTCAAATTACAAACTGCTTGTGCCATCGTATTCAGCAGTGATTTCTACAATCAGATCGCATCAGAATAACGTTCAAGAGGCAACATGAGCTGTCTGAAACATTGAGTTACTTCAAGTAAGATGCGAAATTGAGTTACATGTGATTCAAAAATGTTTTAAAGACGTTACTTCATGAAAGATTTCAGTTGATCATGTTACCTTAAGATGTCTGCTACTCCAAACCATGTGTAACAGTACCTTATGAAAATTACGCAATCGTAATAGTTACACAACGGGCGGTGGGGTAGCCTAGTGGTTAAAGCGTTCGCTCGTCACGCTGAAGACCCGGGTTCGATTCCCCACATGGGTGCAATGCGTGAAGCCCATTTCTGGTGTCCCCCGCCTTTATATTGCTGGAATATTGCTAAAAGCGGCGTAAAACCAAACTCACTCACTAGTTACACAACCATAACACTACACTGCCTCATTAACGATTTACAGAAACTATGCTCTTTATTCACATACAAACTATCCGTCGATCAAGCATGAATATTTAATTTTCCCCATAGTGTACGTGTGTCACTTTTGGGAAAGGTGGATCTGTAGCGCTCCATATGGCGGAATTATTTATACGTTCGGCGTCGAGGTAGACCCCGGAGGGGAGTGACGTCTAGCTTGATCCAATATGAGGTGTAATTAGGCATGTTGCTCACTCCGAGCGTTGTGGGAAGCTCGCTAAAAGTGTGTCATCAATGCCTTAAGAAGATCATTTGCGGTCACAGGTCGAACGATTTCATTGCCGAGTTAAAATACTGTTTGAATCATGGATACTATGTTTGAATGAATCCTTGTTGGCATGTTTCGAACTAAGGTGTAACATTATTCATATAATAAGGCATGTGGCTGAGTGTTATGGCTTCATTAAAGAGATTTTATCTGAAACATTCAATCAAATTCTCTGGCAAACACACGGTGCCATCACTGGTTATCAGGGATCCACTGATTTCATTTTCACAGCTGTTTTGCCTTAAACACCCAATGGATAGGCTAGGAAGCCTTTTATCGAGACTGGTTATCCTCACGCCTTGACGTCGTATATTTCCACTGTATCATAGTAATTGGGGCGGTGGGGTGGTTAAAGTCTTCGCTCGTCACGCCGAAGGCCCAGGTTCGATTCCCCACATGGGTACAATGTGTGAAGCCCATTCCTGGTGTCCCCAGCCGTGATATTGCTGGAATATTGCTAAAAGCGCCGTAAAACTAAACTCACTCACTATTATAGTAATTGTCACATATGCACCGTCACAAATCAGATAAGTCCATTATAATTTATTGATAAGTATTTAATCCAAATGTTGAAAGATTTGTCATGAGACATGTTAATTTATTTCATTATTCTGGACATAAAATATTCACCGACAGTGATGGACGCGTTTCGCTTGAAGTACGCATGTTTGCTTGACTACATTAGAACAAATTTAGAGTTAAGTAGTCGGTCTGGAACGTTGCATATTCTGATCATTAGTTTGCATAGACTCGGTATAAGTTGCTGCACTAATGAAAGTGAAAAAAACTCGTGTATCGTGGTGACCGAATTGAAAACAAACGAGACATGTTTTTTTTTCATGATGACATATGGTTGGTATCAGTATGACTATGTTTTAGGCCTTATTTGATATGTTTTGGGACTGCTTTCAGTATAGTAACCTTTTCATAACGTTTCTAAAAATGGTTAAATCCGGATTTCAACTGTATAGTTTCTTTTGCACGTCAGTGTACCTAACTATGCACGTCAGCAGGGCTCCAGATAATTTCTCAACATCAGGAGTACGTACTCCTTATTTTTTCAATATAGGAGAACTGGAAAACAATAAAAGTACATTTAGAGTACTGAATGGAATTTAATGGCGTATCAGTAATCTTGTGTTTCGTTTCATATATGCACCACGACATTGCTAGTCTTGTGTAAACAGGTCAATATGCAATAAAACAATACTTTTTCAGATAAATACGTCTGTAAATGATTCTAAGACCGCACACCATTGCCGTGGTGCGTATCTGCTACGTTTTCTAAATTATTTCCTACCGTATCGTGCTTATTTTATATCCGTACATACACAGATACAGCCCTTATCAGGAACCCTGCGTCAGTGTACCTATGACTATGCCATTCCCTCACTCCCTCCACAGTTTCACATACAGCTCAACGAGCAAACCCAAATCTTTATAATGTGATTTTACTATATAAGTGAAATATATGACCGTATTAGATTGTTAGCGTACATCTACTTTGTTCATCTGGCCATGAAGCCATGTTTGACAATCACTTGTCAGTAGTGCTATCAACATGCATGCTTTACAGTCAGGAAATAGCTTGTCACATCCGTTGTTCAGATGTCACCTGTCAATAGTGCAATCAACTAGCAGGTATTTCAGCGCTAACTGCGACTTTCAGACACTGTTGCCACAGCAACGTGTGTCATACATCATCTTATTTAAGGGACCGTACATAATTTATGGCTGGGGAATGGGGGTAGGGTAGGGGCTGATGATGAATTCTAAGCAGAAACATGTACAGTGTGAATGACACCCCCACCCCCTAAGTTTATGTACAGAGTAAGTCCCCCCTCCATGTCATGTACAAAATCGATGACCCCACCCCTAAGCCCCCTAGTACATGAGCACGAAATTGGTGACACCACCTTCCCCAGCCCTACCGCTCCAGGACAAAATGGGTGATCCCCCTTAAAATCAACATCACCCACTCACCCGCATGAGCACCGCCACCCACCACCCCCAGCCATAAAGAATGAACGCTTCCTTACATAGCAAATATTAAATTTCTTTCAACAATCTGCTGTTAGTCTGTTGGCGAGAGTCAGATCAAATTACTGAAGTCCACTTGATGAAAATATATGTCGTACTGATTCTGATGTCATTTGATGTGACACTTATGTCTGTTTGTCTTCACCGAGGATGAACTGGCAACTTTCGGTAGGTACAGTTCATTTTCACCGTTTGATATAATTACGGGGGGAAATCCCTTAACCGGTGTAACGAAAGGATTTGCCCCTCTTTTGAAACACGGGCGATGCATAGACCTTGTGTGACACTGTGTAAATACACCACCATGTAATATTACAGGGTAAACATATTGATATGTGACACAGTGTAAATACACCACAGTGTAATATATGGTGTACATATATGCTTATGTGACACAGTGTAAATACACCACAGTGTAATACATGGTGTACATATCTGCTTATGTGACACAGTGTAAATGCACCACAGTTTAATATATGGTGTACATATATGCTTATGTGACACAGTGTAAATACACCACAGTGTAATACAGTGGTGTACATATCTGCTTATGGGACACAGTGTAAATGCACCACAGTGTAATATATGGTGTACATATCTGCTTATGTGACACAGTGTAAATGCACCACAGTGTAATATATGGTGTACATATCTGCTTATGTGACACAGTGTAAATGCACCACAGTGTAATATATGGTGTACATATCTGCTTATGTGACACAGTGTAAATGCACCACAGTGTAATATATGGTGTACATATATGCTTATGTGACACAGTGTAAATACACCACAGTGTAATACAGGGGTGTACATATATGATTATGTGACACAGTGTAATACAGTGGTGTACATACATTGTATATGCTTATGTGACACAGTGTAAATACACCACAGTGTAATACATGGTGTACATACGCCTGTCCACTATGTAATACAGTGTAAGTATACACTTATGTGACAGGGTGTAGATACAGTGAATTAGCATACTGCAATATAATACAGTGTAAATACATGTAGACAAATGTGACCATCCAGATACTTCTGCATCATCATGCACTGCGTACATACAAGAATGCATACATACCTACATACATATGTGCCTACATGTACATCACGGCGTGCGCGCACACACGCACGCACGCACGCACACACACATACACACACATTTTCAGCAATACGTTCAAATAATTTTAACACTTTGATGTCTTTTCTACCCAGTAAAATCCGCTCCGGCCTTTTATCGATATCCGTTATCTTTGTATTTGGCGTCATAGATTATAGTTTACCACTTAGGTAAGACCATGAGAACGGGCATGTTGTTCTGACACTCTAAGGATATATGCAATAGCATACGTGCAGTACGCCCAATATCTTTGACACCCTATACTCTGACCAACCGCTGCCAGCTATATATAGTACCTGTCCACTATTAGCGCTCAGGGCTGACCTTGTCTTAATGGTTCAATAACCTGAGATGTGAGAGAATGGTAACTAATTCTCATCTTTGTATTAGACTGTCGAGGTGCTATCCCCTTAGTTATTGTGCTAGGGAAATAACAGCATCCCCAGTGAGGGTGCTTTTCAAATCGGTTCCAAGTGCTTGTAGAATCTTGCAGACATGCTTTAGGAAATCAGACTAATATGGGTCAATTTCCACCAATTGTCTCAGCGCGTTCTTAGTGCTATTGGGAACTGGCGCTATATATAGAGAGGGTGAGGAGGAGTAATAACTGACACCACGGGTGTATCACGGAATATCTACTTAATGTATTATCTAACAGTGTATATCATCTACACACGGGGCGATTAAAATAGTAAATCATTTCTGTTTAACATATCTCGCTTCCTCTTTTTCATCAGCCTGCGTGATGTAGTGGTTAGAGCGCTTGTCTGGAGAGCAGAAGGTCGGGGTTCGATTCCCAGCAGTTGTACAATATACACCATTTTGTTTTTGCATTCTTGGCACATGGCCTTAACTAGATGACAGAAGAACTGGAGTCGGTGTACCGTGTCTGAGTAGGGTACCCATGTTAAGTGGAGACGGTATACCGTGTTTCAGTAGGGTACCCATGTTAAGGGGAGTCAGCATACCGTGTCTGAGTAGGGTACCCATGTCAAGTGGAGTCGGTATACCGTCTCTGAGTAGGGTACCCATGTTAAGGGGAGTCAGTATACCGTGTCTGAGAGGGTACCCATGTGAAGTGGAGTCGGTATACCGTCTCTGAGTAGGGTTCCCATGTTAAGGGGAGTCAGTATACCGTGTCTGAGAGGGTACCCATGTGAAGTGGAGTCAGATTACCGTCTCTGAGTAAGGTACCCATGTTAAGTGGAGTCAGTATACCGTGTATGAGTAGGGTACCCATGTTAAGGGGAGTCAGTACACCGTGTATGAGTAAGGTACCCATGTTAAGGGGAGTCAGTATACCGTGTCTGAGTAGGGTACCCATGTGAAGTGTAGTCAGTATACCGTGTCTGAGTAGGGTACCCATGTTAAGGGGAGTCAGTATACCGTGTTTGAGTAAGGTACCCATGTTCAGGGGAGTCAGTATACCGTCTCTGAGTAAGGTACCCATGTGAAGTGGAGTCAGTATACCGTGTCTGAGTAGGGTACCCATGTTAAGTGGAGTCAGTATACCGTGTCTGAGTAGGGTACCCATGTTAAGGGGAGTCGGTATACTGTATCTCATTAAGGTAACCATGTAAAGCATGACCATGGTATCCCAGATGGTTGGCACTAACAAACTACATACAGCCGCTCGCACGCGCGCACTTACGTATAAATACGTGCATGTCGAGTGCAATAATCTTAACGCAACGTTGAACCCCACTTCACCTCATTGGCCATCACCATCTTGTTACATTTTTAATCATTTCTTCTATTAAAATCCAGTTGTCTCATTCGCCAGTCCTGAAGCCCATACGTTTGGGTCGTGCAGACCCTGTGGATCTCTGACGTCATAGTGTGTCACAAGACGCCATCTGCTTGTTACATCATGATTGACGTCCAACAAAATTATTTTCCCGAAAATTAGTCTCTGTCCCGCGAACACTTATTAATGAACCTGTCACGTGTCACCCTGTTGTTGACGCGTGTAACTCCGAGGCAAATGGGATGTTCGGTCTTTTGATCATGTTCATGTCACCACTGACAAAAGGTCACTCATTTTGATAGACAAAAATCTTAGCAAATTATGAACTTGTAATGAGGAAAACGTTTCATGTGTCTATGGCAGGATGTAACGTTTCTTAACAGGATCAGAGATCGTGCGACACGTGACATACATTTGTCATAAGTACATGAACAACCATGAAATAAAGTTATATTATAACGACCATAACTTAAATCCCCCTGTCTAGAAAATGTATGTTTCCACCATCCCACATCGAATGGTACAACACATACATACAAATCGAAATTCACTAAAGTAATTTCAGAACAAATATGCTACCTTAATGTTTAATGAAAGCAATACATTTGCAATGCATTCACTCACATATTTAACACTCATAGCTCTTATCCCTATTGCTAACCTAAAGTGCTTCAATGTTCATGAGTCATATAACCCCCTGGAGAAATAACATATAATTCAGGGAAAAGAACATGAAAATCACCCCTACCAAAGCCGCAAGCACAGAAATATTATTCCCATACTACACACACAAATTCAATTTCGATGTGAATGCGTAAACACTTCCTCTTGTTGGGAACTTAGCGAATTTTCCCGATCGCTCACGATCTATCCGCTTTGTGTGGTAGACAAGGAGATCGTCTTAATCCCTGCATATTAAACCCTGTCGCGGGATATTCCCGGAGGAGCTGTTCGTTGGTGAAACTTCATATAAAGACATATCACTTTATCTACATCGACGTCAGGGGCACACATCGACTGAACGTATTCAATGTCATAACTTAGTCAGACCACATCCCTGAAGGATTTCTCCTGCGTGACAGGGACATAGACGCGCTGCCACGAGCAAAGCAATGCATTATATAACGACAGAAGGTTATAGATTTCTTCGGTCGTTAATGGTGTTTTGGTGACAACTCCAGGTTCTGCCTGGTCGTAAAACTGTGTGACATTCAACAGAAGGAGAGAACTGGTTGTGTAGTTGCACATACTCGACCGGGGCAGTATTGTAGTGATCTGGAGCCCGAAATGTAACAAGCATGATGCCTACTTGGCTCAAACGTCAGCATCATGTACGGCCTTGAGAACAAGCTGATTAAAGAAGTCATGCTGAATTGTTCTTTAGGCCTGGTTGACTTCATCGAAACTGGTGTGCAAAACACGTTTAGGTACATCATGTTTCACACTTGTTTTCACGTTTTACAAAGCATGCCTTTGTCTGGTCATGAACACCAACGATTATGATGGCGTGGTGTTGTAGAGAGGTGAAATGTAGCCGTATTACTGCGTGTTAATACTCGAATTTTCCACTGGACAAATACACGCTAAAATGATGAGCCCCTGCCTTTCGGTTCGATGACCACAAGGGGCGGTGGGGTAGCCTAGTGGTTAAAGCGTTGGCTCGTCACGCCGAAGACCCGGGTTCGATTCCCCACATGGGCACAATGTGTTAAGCCCATTTCTGGTGTCCCCCCGCCGTGATATTGCAGGAATATTGCTAAAAGTGGCGTAAACTAAACTCAGTCAGTCAGTCGGTGACCACACTAGGCTACACACTGGACATACGTCCATTCTTGATCATAGATACGTTGGCTTTTTTAGTGAATATTAGCTTCCCTGTTGATGCTAGGTCAGGTCAGAAAGGGTTTATGCGTCTTGAGAATTCTAACTGACCAATCAGGATCGACCCCCACGACTACCCACTTCGTCGGCATTCAACGACACGCAATCATACCCAGCATGACGTTCCTATCCATTAACTCACCATACACGCCAAGCATGGGCAGTTGGTAACCCTATTCTAATGCAGTATACCAACGTGCAGAGGACATGATATACTTGTATAGAGTTATAAATATGCATCACATGATCAAATGACGATCTCTCATTGGACAAGAACAGACCATTCGGAAGTTTAAGTCAATGAAGAAGATTGCGTCATTTAGCTTGTGAACAATATGTCATTATCGTCATGTCAAAATCAGGCATTGATTTGAAGATATGGCGGAGAGGTAGGATTATAACTATTTCTTTAGATGACAATCCCTTGTTACATTCACTTCAAAACGCAGCCACAAAGAAACCAATGGGCCCAAGTCGAAACAGTAAAAAGACGTTCAATAACAAGTTAATTAAGTCGGATAGATGGGATGCTCTTGGAAGGATTCACTCTCGGAGGATCAAAAGGTTTTAACATAATATATTGTGTTGTAAAGCCCGTTTTACACTTGACCGATTCGTCAATAAGGCCCGTACCATAGAAAGATGGATCAAGAAGAAGATTTTTTTAAGGATCATAAAAATGGCAACTTCCTTTTGCTCTAGTCCGACTTTAGTTTCTAATTTGAACTCTGCCAGTTTACGCTTAGAGTCTGTGCAGCAATTCATGCCTGATTGTGAAGATAATTTGTTTTAACTCGAAGTACTTTAAAGTTTAAAGGAATGCTTCTATTATAAG
The DNA here is from genome assembly GCF_003918875.1 of Haliotis rubra. Classification (NCBI taxonomy): domain Eukaryota; kingdom Metazoa; phylum Mollusca; class Gastropoda; order Lepetellida; family Haliotidae; genus Haliotis; species Haliotis rubra. The sequence goes on along the minus strand of NW_025767036.1, from coordinate 291,586 downwards.
ATGTGTTAGTTACTTGACACGCATTTAATATGTCGATCTGAATGGCTTGAGCAACGGAATTACGACGGTAGAAATAGTTCTGAGACGGAATGTCCCACATATATCAAATTGGACTCGAGAAGGTTCACAGGAGTAGGTCAAATCAGAACCGGCATCACCGAACACTAGACATGTAGTTCGTAATAGTGTCGAAACACCCCTAGGGCGTGAGGCTGGCTGCTATTCGTGTCCCGTTGGCATCAAAAATATACTCTCTTAAAACAAGCAGGAATGATTCGAAAATAACAGATGATTGCAAAAATGGAAAGAGTTGGATGTAAACACCAAGACTGACTGACTGACTGAATTTGGTTTTACGCCGCTTTTAGCAATATTCCAGCAACATCACGGCGGGGAACACCAGAAATGGGCTTGACACATTGTACCCATGTGGGGATTCGAACCCGGGTCTTCAGCGTCCAACGCTTTAACCACTTTAACCATCCCACCGCCTCTAAACACCAAGAAAGATGGCAGGTATGTGGTTTACAAATGAGGTTTGCGGTGACCTGATGAATAATATGTCATTCCTCCGTGCTTGGTCAGAATGTGTCTATTTGTTAACGGTGGTCCAACATTGGTACGTTAAAACAGCAATACAGAGCTTACGTGTTAATGAATAATGACAATCAACGATACTAATTGTTCAGGGCGATTTGGCGATTGTTCATGGGACCCATGAACATCCAGGCTAGAACAGTCTTCTGCAACCCATGTTTGAAGGCAAATAGCGGATTGGCCGGGATGGCTGACCTGACCTATTCCAGTTGCGAAAATCGATGCTCATGACTTTAACCACTGTATTGTCCAGATTCAGACTGGCGTTATGTAGCTGAAAAGTTGCCGAGTGCTGTGTTAAACAACCATCAAACAAACATTTCAAAAGGTGTCAAAATTGAAAATGACAGCGTAACCAGGTCCAAGGGTGAATTGCATTGTCCAGGTAACATGTTTCGAACGTGGTTTTGGAAGCTAACCATCCTTCTGACGTTATATTCCTTCAAATTTGTTTATGGAATAGAAGTATGTAATCTCGCCAATCCATACAACCATAGAAATTCCTGTACATGTATCTCGTAGACTGGCGATGGCGTTGTTGTACACGGTGGAGCAAGGTATAGATCGGTTCCATTTTCAGCCCCTGATGCAGATCGATCAATACATATCTAGCCTTCCTTGTATTAGAGACCACCTCACGTGTAATAATTAAGCGTGGTCAGATCAGCCTCACATTTCAAGTGCGGCTTCAAGGGATGTCGGTGCAGCCTTAGGCACCCAACAGGCTGCCCACTTCCGCTTTAGACGCACGCACACGCACACCTACACGCACATATACGCGCCCTCTCAGATTCAATCTGTGGGATCATGTGAGCCATGTTTGCAAAACATGTTCAACAAATGCACAGAGATCAAACGTTCCCCACCCGTCGATGATATTTTGTTGCCAATACTATATAACCCTCTACCTCATTGTACGCCGACTTGTCAGTAAGAATAGCAAGCATCTGGTGCAGCATGGCGACTGAAATTAGTACAAAGGTTAACAAAACATCTGGAAACTGTCCCCAGCCTACGTGTGTCGCTAAGCCGCGGTGACACATGGTCTGTGGTCTCATGAGGTCACCCATGATGTGCTGGCATAGCGGGAGGGTGAGTACTCTTGGCACAGATAAAACCCCCGTGGGTGTTGGTTGACCTTCTTTGCACAATTCACGTTCCATGAACGATGCTGGTCAGTTAAAGACTATTACTACTGCCAACGCATGCAGGCTTGAATGCTTACAGTTGGTTCACTTTCTCCCCGTGATTTCCTGTCCAAACACAGATCTCGGTAAATCCATTTACAGCCTCCACGCGTATTCAATGTGATGGCCGTATGTTTGGCTCTCGCGTGTAGCAAGACATCGGTGGCGCCAAGATGTATCTGGATGACAATTTCACCCAAAGAGGAAGCCAATTAAGACTTGTATATGTGAATCTCAAATCGATTAGCCATAATTAGTTTATGCTTCTCAGTGGCTCATCAATATGACCTAGGTGCCCTTTACATCTAACAACGGTGCATTGTCGCTTTCAGACTCCTATGTGCATGTCATTGTTCGTCAAACTTACTTCGTTAGAGAAGCGTGTTTCAATAACGCCCCAATGTTTCTGATGACTACCTGTTTTTATGAATGGAATTCTTAACTTTTACAAACGTTCTATTTGCATTTGTAACATATTTTCCCGTCTTATTTACCAGCTGAAAATTAACTGGCCTTTACATGTGTTTGTGATGGATGCCACCGGTTGGGCAGGATATAGTCACCTATTCCCATGTACATGGTAGTAGCGAGTGGTCCTGTGCACAGAGCGCAGGTCACGAATCAGTTGAAGTTAAGCAATGACGAGCTCGGGCAGTCCTTGGATGGGTGACCTTGTTTGGCAGCTTGACTCCTGAGAATTTCTAGGACTTCCTGCCCCACGACGAAGCACATGTGATGCATGTGGTCTCACCGTAGGCAAGTGAGTTTGTTCAAATTGCCTCTGTTCACGCAGTAGAAAATGGGTACTCGGTTGGATAAAGTCATGTGACTATAACTTTCTATCGCCTAACAGGCAGCTTGGGCTATCCGGGGTAATAATTATCAGATTCTGATTAAGCGCTATAGAAGATAACTTATTATTTAGAAGTAGTAGTACGATCTGATCGTGATTAAAACAACATGCCCACGATCTTGAAATCTTAAAATCGAGACTAATGTGAGCAGAGACTTCTTTTGAATATGAAAAAACGTTTTTAGGATGTTTAGATGGGTGTATGTTAAATCTTTACATTCACGGAGAATAGGTTGGTGTTGCATGAAGTAAACGTGTATTTAAGACAGAAAACGTGCTGTTTTCGGTTTCAATGTTCGGGATCCATGATACGTTGAAATAATATTGGTTCGCAGCTGTATTAGTGATAGACTTATGAGATGGCGAGGAGGCTGACCTTTGTCCAGAAGCTGACAGCTGCCACTCCGGACTGCAGGCGAGTCCTCGGGGAGCCTGTCCTTCTTACTGAAACACTTGACAAGGAGACACTGGATGCAATGTACTCGACCATCACTATGCCATTCAGCCCTGAGGTCACTGCTGACAGCTGGGGCTGGAACAATTGATTCCAACCAGATGTCATTAGTAAGAAACTACTGTCTACAATTAGGTCACGTCTTTGTGGATTCACATGGTATCTTTCTGCTCTTATCAAAGGAATTGCGCTCTGAGAACTGTTATAGTCTGGCGATATGATCGAACATAGATCAATCGAACCAATGGGTGACTGCATGAGCAACGACCCATCAAATGAATGTACGGTGACATACAATCACGCAGTTCCTTCAGTTCCTAAATCATCAGCTCTTCCTAAACAGGGGGGTCGGGTAGCCTAATGGTTAAAGCGTTGGCTCGTCACGCCGAAGACCCGGGTTCGAATCCCCACATGGGCACAATGTGTGACGCCCATTTCTGGTGTCCCCCGCCGTGATGTTGCTGGAATATTGCTAAAAGCGGCGTAAAACCAAACTCAGTCAGTCAGTCAGTCTTCCTAAACATTACTTACATGTTTTGCCCTGGAATCGTATCAGGGAAACATGGTTGAATGCTTTGAAGATGTCCGGCTTGTTTGGTTGAATTCGACAAACCCATAGTCATACAAAGTATCTGCTCTAAGCAGAGTTCATAGAACTTCAGTGTACGATTCCTACTGCATATATCATGAGTATATGTACATGAATGACAACTATTCAAACAGTGATGATACCAGGTGAGCGAAACCCTCCGCCACCAGTGGCACATGTCACAAACACATGCAAAGGCAAGTGAAGTGTTCAGCTGAATAACCCCGGAAACAAGTCGGAATAGGTAATTGTCAATCACATGTTCTGCTATGAAACATTTTGAAAGCTTAACTGAGGCCTTGAAAGTTGTGACCCAACCTTTGATCAAGAGTCCTATGACGTATTTATGGTATAATATTACTTGGAAAAACATGTTTGATTGTGGTTTACACGTTGTGACCTGCTGGAATATCGCCCAATGGGAAAATTGAAGTCATCCTTATGTCACACTATTTTGAGATTGTGCAGTCACTCTTGTCGAAGACATCATTCATTGACAACAGTACACCATGTAGGTTCTGAAAACGTCTTTAAATTAAAAACGTTCATTTGTCAGCTAACATCTGACAAGCTGTTCCCGGGAACAGGCCACTGGGAAAACGGAGGGAAATATCTGCTTCATGTTCATCTTATCCCTTTACTTAATATAACTCTTGTCTAAACATGTCCTCTATTACGTCCATGTATCTTTAATTTCTACCCATGATCATGCGAAGAAACAGTTTACTCCCCATTTAAAAGAATTACAAAACTCCATAATTAAATTGCTGGTATTCTTCACGAAATGACCGGACTTCTTTCATCCTAAATGCCCCATCATCTACTTCTTAATGTCTAATTCTTCTCGAAGTGTTAAACTCATCGTCACCACCCATTCGTCTCCAAACCCCTCATATCTTCTGCACACCGAAGACTGACGTCGTCAATTTGTTTTCGGGAACTTCAGTTGACTTATCAACTAAAAACGTATCCATTTTCCTGTCAACGTCCTGACAGATTAATTAAAGACCGGGTTCATCTGAACGATCTTTCTTATAACGTAATTGGGTAATTCCTGCAGAGCAACAGCGGATAATCAGATCTGAAGTTGTACCTGTTTCCTCATCATTAAATGACACTGCGTTCAGGAACGTCCTTGCCACGCTTCACACCGACTTATCCCACTGATTACGGTGTCTTGCGACTTCAGCCACATTCACAATCGGTCCACGTCCTGAATGCACAGCGAAATTTACACAGCATAAGTCCAGTATTAACAACTCTTTCCGAATGCAATCAATCAGCCTGTTTCACAGCCCGGTAATCTTATTTAACCTCTGGAAGATTGGATTTGACTGTTTCTGCCGTTAGCAGTGTCCTCAGCCCAAAGCATGTACTTTATCATACTGAGGGGCTTGAGAGTGTCCCACGTGATTTGTATTCCTGCTCCGTGCACTTACTGTTGTCAATGTCTCATTGTCGTACGGCTGAATTCACTTGTTAAGTACTCCAGTTGTTAGGTTTGATATTTATTAGACAAGGTCTCTTTGATTAATACTCCTTGTGTGTACCTTGTGGTTTTTATGTATTGTCTCACTTTCCATTAACGGTCAATGGACAAGATCATATTTACAAATAGTCTTTTTCATCCTCAGAAACAGAAAAATATTAATGGACCTCTGATAAACACAGATGATACCATATGTTTGTTGTATAGAACATATGTGTATTTTGTCCAAGTGTGTGCATTTTCCATATAAACTCAAAAAAAGAAACGCAACCCCTGTATTTTAGAGATTTTGATCTGAAGTTTTAGGACGACACGGCATTTTTATTATTTAAGACAGAAGTCTGAAATTTGGCAGAATAATAACCCAGATGGGCATGTTTAAAATTGTCATTTCAAAAGTCATCTCACAGACACCAGTTTGTCACCAGGGGGGGCGTCTTTCTCAGTATCTCGTATGAGCACCACGCGCTGCAATCACTGCACGGCATCTCCTTGGACAAGAACGGATAAGACGCCGGATTCTTTCCTGGGGAATGGCTCTCCACTCCTCCTGCAGTGCAACGGCGAGCTGTTGCAGCGTCTGTGGCGGCGGCTGACGTTGACGTACGCGTCGATCCAGAGTATCCCACAGGTGTTCAATAGGGTTGAGGTCTGGTGATTTAGAGGGTCATGGCAAGACATTGACGTTGGAATTCTGCAGAAAGTTCATTGTTGCACGTGCAGTATGAGGCCGGGCGTTGTCCCGTTGAAAAATCTGTGTCTGTTGGTCAATAATCGGGAGAAGGTGAAGCTCTAACACGTGGTTGATGTAACGTTGGGCTGTCAGGTTCCCTGGAACGATCACCAAGTCTGATTTCTGGTTGTATGAGATGGTTCCCCAAACCATGACGCTTTCTCCGCCAAATCTGTCCACCTGTCGGACGCAGATGGGCGCAAAACGTTTATGACGTCTCCTATACAGACGCTGTCTTCCGTCGTGACGTTGCAAAAGAAAACGTGATTCATAAGAAAACCAGATTCGCCTCCAGTTTTGTAAAGTCCGTATCCTTACGTTGTTGCACCACCTGAGTCGTCGGCGTCGATGTAGGGGCGTAGTACAGGTCCAACAACTGGTCTACAGGCACGTAAACCCGCTTCTTTCAGACGGTTCCTAATCGTTTGAGCTGACACTCTCCTCAAACCTGGTATTTGTGTGGCAGTCACGGTTGGTAGGGCATGCCGATTACGCAGGTGATGGACCCGGATGTACCGATCTTGAAGGGGGGTCGTGATTCTTGGCCTTCCACTTCTCGGGCGATCGTTGGTCAAATTGAAGTTGTTGTAGCGGCTCCAAAGTCGGGATATCGTTGTTTTGTGAACATTTAGGTGCCGTGCAACAGTTCCAAAACTTTCTCCGGCTTGAACACGACCAATGGCGATATTTCGGTCGGCAGCACTCAATCGTGGCATTTTTAACACAGCTTTTCGGCGACAAATGAATGAATATAATACGGAAGCACATGGGCTTTTATACACCCCTACATTAACTGCCATTTTCATGATTTGCATGTGTTTTTTTTGTGCGAAGTCACCATGAGGGTCATTTCATGCGTTGTGACGGAATAAGCAATAAAATACACTTATGCGTACAAATGCAGTTGTTTGGATGGTAATCTTCATTAATTACGTGTATCATTTCAATACATTCGAATAAAATTTAGTTTGGAAGCAATAACTTCATTCAAACGAATTTTTCATATCTGAGGACAGGGGTTGCGTTTCTTTTTTGACAGAGTTTATATGGTGAAAACTGTTTCCGTATGGTAGAAAGTATGTCTCTGCTTGCTTGCCCAAAGTGAGATATCCCAAGGTAAGATTGATACACTTAAATAGATCTTTTTTAATCTTTCTCTACACATCCCAGAGCTTTGCTACTGGTCTTGTTTATAGAACTATCGATAATCAATAGAGAGCAATCAACACAATACAGTGCTTGAGAAATATACGTGCACAAAAATATGTGCTTCACGTCGGTGAACATTGAATGGCGTCTCTTTTGTTATTTGTAAATATGCTCTATAATGGTACTTCAATAGGACACATCTAAGACGTTTAAGTCGGTTTATGACGTCAGAGAAATGGAGACCTTGAGCCAATATCAGGTGAAGCAGAGCCTTCCAAAAAGGAGATTGGGTGGTCAGAGATAGATGAGTACGTGAGTCTTCTCAGGCTCTCAGTTACTGACTTCATTTGACTCAGCAAATATTCAGTCACTGACTTCATTTGATTCAGCAAATATTCAGTCACTGACTTCATTTGATTCAGCAAATATTTGAAACAGTGTATTCAGAATAAACTTCTTCGACGTTAGGAATTGCCCGTTACAATATTTTGAGGCTACTTTGAATAGCCTCAGTGGGGTTGTGCGGCGTTAAATAGCATTCACCCTCTCCCTACTGGCACTTTTATGTACCCAGAGATTCCTTATATCAGATCTGTGCTTTTCAAAGCCTGGAATCAGGACTTATTACATTTAGTTCTGCAAATACCAGAGCTATCGTATATCATATTACGGACGACATTCCAAGTATTGATTCTGCCTACTGGGGGATTTCTCAAATAACTTTACTGTCCGTCTTCATATTATTTGTCCATTTTCCTATTCTTAATATATTAACCTCAAAATAAACTATACACAACATATTCAAAAATGGCAAACACGGACAACACAAAAACAAAGAGGATCATGGGGACGAATCGATCTGCGTATTACACTAGGGTCTCTTTACTGAGGTGTTGGGAGACGTTTTTATATTTACGATATGGATTTATGAAAGGTCACACAAATGTTATCCAATTCTGGAACAAATACTGGTAGATCAGGCATGGAAACTCACCGGGGGTGGCTCAAGGTTCTACGTTACCTTAAGTGTAGGAGGAGGTTTTATATGGTACCGCTTTGATATTGTGTACAAGTCAAGTACACTACCTTCCATGCTTACAAGCTGGAACCAAATAAACACTTTGGCAGTACATGCAGGAAGTTCGGGTATTCTCTGTGGATGAAAACTAGCACAATTCCTGGCGCTGTTATCAGGTACTTGAAACTGAACCACAACACCAATCCATGCTGATATGGTGGAACTATAGATGAAGGTGCTCTTTCCTTTGCACCTGTTACTGAATGGACTTCCGAGAAGGGAAGTGAGAACCAAGATGATCCAATCAGGAAGACCTTCAACTGCCAGGACTGCGGCAAATGCTAATATGATTATGGGTGATGTCACCAATCGTCAAGTAGGCAATACCATGGAGAATATTCAAAGAAATGATCCACGCATGACAAACGTTTCAGCAAGCTGGTTCCAAGTCCTTTGACTCTGTCGAGCTGTCGAGGCTCCTCATTTCTTGTGTAAATTCTAGTCGTTTTGAAGTAGATCCAGCTGAGTGTGTTGAGCGGTTTACAGCTATGGATAATTCTTGGGTGCAATAATGTCAGCAGGAGACGAAACAACAGTAACAACTTGGGAAACTTCTAACTTCGCGGACGAAGAAGGCACGCTCTGTTACATCAGCTAGCAAGGTGAGAGCTTCAGTTTTCTGGGCCATCATTCCAAGGCAGTCCTTGTGGGAGATGACGTGTCTATCGGTCAGACGATAAATGGCTGGTATTATGCCAACCTTGTTAAGCATTTGGATGTAACGTTTTACGTCACTGAAGGCATATTGGACATTGTACACGTGAACAAGTACGACTAAGGCTTTGAATTCATTGAACAGTCTCCATGTTTACATGATATGGCGCTGTCAGACTACCGCCTCCTCTCAGACTTCAGGACAAGTATTATATGTACATGATAATGACTCCTTTTCTGCTGTTGACGACTGTTATTACACAAGGGACAAAGCCACTGTGGCTCATACCCACATAAATACCTTTTGACAATATTTAAGCACACTTATGTTTTATGTTTATCCACTTAAATAGATGTAGCGTTCAATATTGAACAAACTTCATAGACAACAACCTCTTTCATTTCGTATGATAAAAGAGGTTGTTATGCATATACTCCACAAAGTTTGTTCAGCATTGTAATACTTCTGAAATGCCACTCAAACAATATGTAGCGTTGCCTTCAAGTTGAATCACACTTGATGCTTGGACAGGTTCAGTGATTCGAGAGTGGGTGAGTGAGTTTGGTTTTACGCCGCTGTTAGCAATATTCCAACAAGATCAGAGTGGGAGGCACCAGATATGGGCTTCACACATTGTTCCTATGTGGGGGTCGAACCCGGGTCTTCGGCGTGTCGAGCGAACGCTTTTACCACGAGGCTATCCCACCGCCCCCAGTGATACGAAAAGCAAGAAAGGAAAGAGTACATTTATATCGAACAATCTTGTAACGAAATGATGGATATGACGAACTGTTTCCTGCCAACCACTTGCTTTATATTTTAGTCGAAATGTGTTTAACGAACTACGGTTATAGCGAACTAAAATTGATATAACCGTACGCGTAGTTTGTTGTACAAGTGTTCCACGTACAGCCATGTGTAATCGGTTCCACTGAACATCTCGAAATCACTTACTTATTCTAGAACTTGTCCGGAAAAGGACAGTAGACCACTATAATTATTTAGGCTGGGTCTGAAGCAAATGTAATCAAACGTTGGTTGACATACAGAAGGGGAGGGGAGGGCGACTGAATTCGTGGCCGGGATCCGTATACAATATTGTCTGGCCAGACTGGACTGAAGGTCAAGTCAAGATGAACAAATTGGTAAGAACCGCTGTACCAACTCACGTCCCACCACGACACGCTTCTGGTCAGACTTAACGTGAGGGCAAGCCAGGGTTTCCAGACATACTATGCAATAACCTTTAGACCTTTAAGTCCCGCCTGAAATTAGTCCTAATCTAGAAAATCAGACATACAAATTCACCCCACAGGAATAAATTAATAGCGGAGATTGTACCTGAGAGAATGCGAACCATGTGCCGCTTCCGACGCGGACTAGACATATCAAAAGTCTGACTTCTTTCGACACCAGCACATTGGATATGCTGCCCACAGAGTAAGATAATGTAATAATGGTATGAATAATATATGTATGACCACGTGTGACAGTTAATTTGGATTGACCATGATGAATTGCGAACTCTACAGCATCTCCCCTGTTACGTACTGTGTAACTTTGGTCGGTTATTCAGATGGCGTGGAAAAGACCAAGTGTCATTGCCTGTCTTCTCTTGTGGCTATTAGGTGACATGAAGTTAGAACAACCCGTTCAAGATTATTTCATGTACACGCATGTGTGCGATCTCGTGTCTGTGCGTGCGTGCGTGTGCGTGCGTGCGTGTTTTCGTTGTGCATGCTAGTCGAGTTTAAAGATATCATGCCGATGTTTAACATGGATAACCATCTCGAATGCTAAATACTGTCTCTGAGGCACCATGTCTATGCTCTATTCCCTGAATGCTATACTTCAGTCAGTGTAACAACTAGTACCAGTTTTAACATTGTCGGGTATGACCCGGTCTGGAGCGAACCACCGACCTTTCGCTTTTCGGGCAGGAGCTCTTTCTTTGAAATATTAACTGATTCCAAATTTGCACCACGATGTATAGATTAATATAGAGCCACGACAAAGATAGAGCAAGACGCCAGACTGTATTTGGTATTTTGTATATGACTTGCCGTTACAATTTAATTATACTCTTGCATCTATACAGAAAACAATAGAGCCACATTGTACATCAATACTATCTCTGTCATCTGTTTCGTTATGTTCTTTCGAACTGTAGTTCCCTTTAAGTGACCGCAATAACGAGGTCCCACAGTAAAGCTTGAAACACTTTACAACCTAAGCATTTTTGTCATCTGTTTCGTTATGCTCTTTCGAACTGTAGTTCCCTTTAAGGGACCGCAATAATGAGGTCCCACAGTAAAGCTTGAAACACTTTACAACCTAAGCATATTTGTCATCTGTTTCGTTATGTTCTTTCGAACTGTAATTCCCTTTAAGTGACCGCAATAATGAGGTCCCACAGTAAAGCTTGAAATACTTTACAACCTAAGCATATTTGTCATCTGTTTCGTTATGTTCTTTCGAACTGTAATTCCCTTTAAGTGACCGCAATAATGAGGTTCCACAGTAAAGCTTGAAACACTTTGCAACCACAGTATCTTTGTCGTTTCGATTTTATATAATGAATATTTTAATGACAGTTATAAAAACAGTTTACACGCATCTACAAGGCTGCAATGCTAATGCATCCAAGGATCAGGTCATTTTTATGTTGGGATCTCAGATGGCTGGAACATCGAGCTTAATTACCTAGACAGCTTGGTCGTCATCTCAATCTGGCCATACGGTAGGTAGATTAGGTCTAATGTCGGCCTATCACACAGCTAGACCAAACTACCAATTTCTGGTAGCGATTAAGGACGGTATATATTACGTTAGTGGACACATCCTGTGTCGATTATAACGGTAGTTATTGGATTTTAGGTGGTTTAAATGAGTAACAGCAGCTATCGTACTCCAAGAGTGCTTGCATGCTGACCTTGGCTCCAGTCCGGCTGACTTCCTCGGCTCAACAATTAAATGTCTGCTTTCACCAGAGCGGTGCTGGGTTTGGGAAGCGTTCTACCAAACTTTCTAACTCTATGTGATGAATTTGGTGAAGGCGAAAACCGTGACCAATGTCATGTTTGGCTTCCTTCTGTCTTTGTGCATCTCCCCAGGTAGAGTTCATACTTTTAGTTTGTTTTTTGTATTCTGCTATTTGTCTTAGGTGAGTGAATGAGTGAGTGAGTGAGTGAGTGAGATAGATGTGTAGAGTCCAAACGCATTTGCCAATGCATCAGGCTTCGGTCACGAAATCCTTTCAAGTTATACCTCTGTATTAATACTACGGTTCCAATAATCGTGTGTTTTGGACCACCACCATGGCCAGCATCTGTCGGAGAACGGGAGGTCAGTGGTTCCATACCCAAGCCCTGTCATACCCAAATACGTTGAAGAATGTTACTTGTTACATTGCATGCAACACACATGCAAGCACGCACGCACACATGCACGTGTATGTACATCACTAAGTGCAATGACCTTGACGTTAACCCCAATCCCATGACCTTGTTTGTTGTAAACATATGTTCATGGTGTTGGTGCTCGCTGGCTGCTCCCTAACATACTGCTGCTGCCAACCATCACCTTTCGTAAGGCACTTGCTAAGATCAACTATGCCAGAAGGGATTAATATTATATAAACATTAATATACTGTCTGTATCAGTTGGTTGATGATGGTGTTAGATTCTGCAGCTACACTTGACATCAGGATGATAATCATCCATACTATCTCTTCTCATGTCACAAATCCAGCCTTATAATGTCACTTAAAGAGTGAGTGAGTGAGTATGGTTTTACGCCGCTTTTAGCAATATTCCAGCAATATCACCCGAGTTTCACCAGATGTGGGCTTCACACATTGTACCCATGTGGGGAATCGAACCCGGGTCTTCAGCCACTTAAAGATGTCTAGTTTAGTATTTAACAAGCATAGCAGTTCCCCTATCAATATTTAGGGCTGGGGTAAATTGAATAATGTTATCACCCCGAGTGTCGTAAGTCTAAAATCACTTGACTAGCGCTACCATTTGTGAAACGGCCCACGCTGACAAGGGAAGTGTCTGTTAAAACGATACATCAGGTAAGGATACCTTCTCCTGTCATGGTTTTCATTAGAGTGACAATATGCTTTGCGTGAGGCTCATGTTTACGCTTCTTTCCACCCTAATGAACACCAGTGTCGGTAATGAAATCACGACCACGCAAAAAACCACAATACCTTAGGTACTCGTGTGTACTCGCTGGGATATTACTTCTAACTAAAGTAGATCATGAAGGACTCGTTACTCTTTGCATTTACGTGGAAGTCGAAGTAACTCGTAATTACATGGCGACAATGGTGCCCACGTTATTGTTGTGTGAGCACGGTTCAAATTAAACGGCTTTGGTCTGTTAACCCCTGTTTTATATCATTCACTTTTAATTAGGAGAAATTGTATCTAATTTGGTAGGGAGCGGTCATTAAAAGGTTAATATTGCGGTCATTCTTTCAACGCACGCAAAGTCATACATGCAGAGTCGGTGATGACGCGAGCATACCATCATGCAACAGGATCCATTTTCATACGATTATCTTCTTTGAGTGGCATTATACGCCTTTACCGATTCTTGTACCGTTTCTAAGCAGGAATATAATTATGAAATGGAGGGGATTGTACCAGTATACTATACAGTTGATCCAGCTGTATAAACATCTCCTTTCTAAACTGGCCCGTGTAGATCCGGGGTAGAATAGGTCTTCAGCAACCCATGCTTGCCACAAAAGGTGACTATGCTTGTCGTAAGAGGCGACTAACGGCATCGGGTGGTCAGGCTCACCGACTTGGTTGACACATGTCATCGGTTCCCAATTGCGCAGATCGATGCTCATGCTGTTGTTCACTGGATTGTCTGGTCCAGACTCGATTATTTACAGACCGCCGCCATATAACTGGAATATTGCTGAGTGCGGCGTAAAAGTAACCTCACTCACTCACTCACCTTTCTAAACTGCCCCTTTGTACATCCCTTGTTTCCACCTCTGTTCCCTATCTTACATGAATATCACTGGTGTTATCAGCTTACTGTCTAGCCAGTTCAGTTATTTATGTTGTAGTCTTGTTATATTCAGTATATATACACCCCTCCACTTCATGTTACATTCCTGCTTGAAAACGGTTCAAGTATCTGAATCGAAATAATAAAAAAGGTTGTTATCTAAAACGTTTATCAGTATCAAAATGTTCTCGTGGCGCTTCGACATTATATTACAATTTAAGCTGAAAACCAATGAAACTGTACCTTCGTAAGCAACATTTATAAAATATATATATATATAGTTTCCTCTCTTGACATTCCGTCCCAAGCAATGTTATTGCTAAAGGGGCACAGCGGAGCAATATCGAGGACTATTTACTCAGTAGAAATAGTTCAAGCCGCAAATGTGCTCTTGTTATTGATTCAGAATCATGGCGTTTGCGTGACTCTCCATCAATTTGGGACACTAATTCGAAGGATATCCTCGTGGTACACCCCGTCCAGATGTGCTGAAACCTAACTGATATAAACTTAATTACCTTTAAATGACCGTGTACTAATTATAAATGCGCATGTCCAAAGCACTGCTATGCCACGCAGTATTTCCAGCCATCAGCAATAGACCAATCTCACACACATGTTTCGCTGGTGGTACGCTATATCTAATTACCGTGTATGCCTCATTGTGCCCCTTTGATAGTTGAGTATGTCCTTGACATTGAAATATCACATAGTTTATGACTTTGAAATAACCCAGATTTTCCCAGTGTGGAATATTGCTGGAATATTTCTAAAAAGCGCAATTCACGCACATGATAAACATGATGTATTTTATACCTCTGTCGGGGTTGTGTTTTGGACCTTAGGTTTGCACTGTTTCAGTAATGTTCCGATTCTTATGGTTCGAATTCCGTTTTCAAGTGTATATTTTGTCAAACTAACAGTATATACGGTGATTTACTCGTAAGCATTTGTACATATAACTGACAGTTACAATCGGGCAATGACCTCAAGAGAATCAATTGTCTTGTTGCTTGCATTTTTTTACGGGAATCGTTGACATGTTCGACTGCAGCTTAGTCTGACCAATCCCCGACAACGTGCACGGCAGCATTATGTCAACACTACTGCAGCCTCAGCAGCTCCCCAGACACTGAATGACAGCTTGTAACGATGCCAATAGAGGACTTACTGTACCAATTGTTGTTTCAAATATGTAGCCGAGGATTAATGTCGCTCAGAGACAGGTCATGCACATTTGTAATCTTACTCTCAGTGGAAAGATTTCAGCCTCACAAAGGGCGAGAAGGACACAATCCCTTAATGAAGGTTTCGGAACAGGGCTAGGCTGTATAGAACTCCGTTAAGGCGATTGGTCATCATCTAGTTATTCCTATACATAACAATAGGTGCTGTAGAGCGTGTACCTTGCTAGGTTAAGAGCTCGTTACTGACAATGCCATCAACAGGGGTTGAAATATCATAGCAATCATTTAGGCAGAGGTACCGCCTATGGTGTAGTGGATGGTACCTGTGCCCACTAGCGATGTATCAAACGGTGTTACTTGTTACACTGTGTGGCTTTCGGCATTAAAGGGAAACATCAAGGACTGATCGGCATACCGTCAGAGTAAGGTTTCCATGTCACCCTGCGAAATGGTATCTAAGTGGGCTATATGAAACCGGCATAAGTTAGGGCTTCTGCTAGTACAAGTTGCGACGCACGCACGCACGCACGCATCCACACACGCGCGCGCGTACTCACGCTCTCACTCTCGCTTGCTTGCTCACTCACACTTACTCTCACTGTCGTAAAATTGCTTGATGACTGTCATTATGTACTGTCATGGCTACAGATCTCGCGAGAAAATTTTATGAATATGAAACCACGGATACGAATCAGCCTTCTTTTCTTCTAATGCTCACCAATTTCATGTCCAGTTCGACCTAAAACATTGCAGGTGCTGGGTTCGA
The DNA here is from genome assembly GCF_003918875.1 of Haliotis rubra. NCBI lineage: Eukaryota > Metazoa > Mollusca > Gastropoda > Lepetellida > Haliotidae > Haliotis > Haliotis rubra. The sequence goes on along the minus strand of NW_025767036.1, from coordinate 275,814 downwards.
ATCCCATGGCAGTTTCCCATGGTTGTCAACGCCACGTTCATCATACACAATGATGTATCTGAAGTACTGACCAAAGCGACGTTAAACTCAACTCACTCACTCACCCAAACAGTCCACCAACCCACCCATCCACTCACTCACTCATCCACCCACCTCCCATCGTAGGTGTAATCAGACATGGCGCTGCAGGTCAACTGGCATTCACAGCACAATTGATTCACTCGTCTACAATTCAAATTACATTACCCTAATTCCACAGGAACAATTTACCAGTTTCACACCAGACACTAATTACACTGTCTAGATAAGAAGTGACATTACCACCAGAACATAAAACGATCTTGAAAGAGTTTACAAGAACTACCATCCAAGCTGCAGAGAATTGGTATAACATCTGAGATACGTTGGACATAACATGTTCAGATCATTCAGTTTCCATTACGGAAATATCTGCCTTGCTATACTGTCCTCCATTACCTCGGATGTGTTTGAGGGACGTAAATCAGAAGATGCCATCGTACAAGCTACACCTAACCAGACGTAACTACATAATGTCCACAAGTTAGATAGATCCTCCTTTTCAACGTATCAAGATAGATTCAAACCGTCCATCTTCACAGATCGTCTTAAAGCAGCGCTAATGATGGCTTTGAGGCTTCCCCGGTGCTGTATTCAGTAATCTGGCCGGAGGCAATGGTTTACCTCCTTTCAATGGTGTACTGATATCAATGACTCCATTACTACTGGGCTTACGATAATGAACACAAATCTGGAAGATGCTGTTTGATTAAAGGGCGAGCCTCTAGTGTAGTTTGTTACCATAGTTAGTTTCCTGAGGTTTTCCGACGTTTCCTATTTTTTAACCTGGTAGTCGATGCTCAAGGTCTGTGGGAAGAAAACATAAACATGGCGGTCTCGACTTACTATCAGGCACAATGAGAGGATTGTCTTTTTTACACCTGGGGATTCTCTTGCTCGTTTTGTCACCAGTTCTTACCTTTAATTCGCAGACGTATGGGAAATGAAAACCGCCTTGTTTTTGTTTTTTTATGTTAAACGTGCTCCTTTTAAGTGTAAGCAGTATTTTGAAAAGAAGCAGTTGATATTTAACTGTCTTCTCTCTCTCTCTCTCTCTCTCTCTCTCTCTCTCTCTCTCTCTCTCTCTCTCTCTCTCTCTCTCTCTCTCTCTCTCTCTCTCTGCATGTACACGTATGAAATAACACGTACATGTATGAAATAACAGCTACAAGTGCACGTTGATATCATCTTTGTGCAGGTACATGTATGTAATAACATCTACAAGTACTTGTTGATATCATCTTTGTGCAGGTACATGTATGTAATAACATCTACAAGTACTTGTTGATATCATCTTTGTGCAGGTACATGTATGTAATAACATCTACAAGTACTTGTTGATATCATCTTTGTGCAGGTACATGTATGTAATAACATCTACAAGTACCTGTTGATATCATCTTTGTGCAGGTACATGTATGTAATAAGATCTACAAGCACTTGTTGATATCATCTTTGTGCAGGTACATGTATGCAATAACAGCTTCATGTACACGTTGATATCATCTTTGTGCAGGTACATGTATGTAATAACAGCTTCATGTACACGTTGATATCATCTTTGTGCAGGTACATGTATGTAATAACATCTACAAGTACCTGTTGATATCATCTTTGTGCAGGTACATGTATGTAATAAGATCTACAAGCACTTGTTGATATCATCTTTGTGCAGGTACATGTATGCAATAACAGCTTCATGTACACGTTGATATCATCTTTGTGCAGGTACATGTATGTAATAACAGCTTCATGTACACGTTGATATCATCTTTGTGCAGGTACATGTATGTAATAACATCTACAAGTACCTGTTGATATCATCTTTGTGCAGGTACATGTATGTAATAAGATCTACAAGCACTTGTTGATATCATCTTTGTGCAGGTACATGTATGCAATAACAGCTTCATGTACACGTTGATATCATCTTTGTGCAGGTACATGTATGCAATAACAGCTTCAAGTACGTATTGATATCATCTTTGTGCAGGTACATGTATGTAATAACATCTACAAGTACGTGTTGATATCATCTTTGTGCAGGTACATGTATGAAATGACAGTTACAAGTACGTGATGTAATCTTTGTATATGTTTTAAATTACTGCTACGTGTCGATATCATCTACGTAAGTGTATTACTACAAACAGCTCTTCCAAATACACACATTGATAGCATCTATACATACGGGGTAGTGGAGTACTCTAGGGGCTAAAGTGTTCGCTCGTCACGATGAAATTCCGAGTTCGATTTTCCTCATGGGTACAATGTGTGAAGCTATCCGGTGAACGCACCTGGATATTGCTGAAATATTGCTAAAAGCGGCTTAAAAACACATTCTCTCCCATTTCTTTTATCAAGCAACCACAAGTACGAGTGTTGATATCCGAACGCAGATACAGATACAGGAGATGGTATTATATATTATCTGCATCAGATGGGATATTACGTACACCGATGCTACTGGTATGCTTTGATTATTGCAGGGGTTAATACAATCCAGATGATCCAGAGGGGGTTGCAGGGGTGCAAAAAAATGATAATAGTGTTTTAACCCATGGATACCTGGTTTTCAAATAACTTGAATTTGTTCCTCAACCATGTCAAGATGACATTTTCTCACTTAAGTATTTTGCGGCTTAATTTAGTACTTTTGTGTGTCATCCTTACGACGTGTTCCGAGCAAAAGAATTAGAACGTCCGACTAGCCACATGATCAATAAGCGGGGGCGCTTCATCTAACCATGGACATTTAAGTGTTTGATGGGCAGTATAGATATTGACGAAAATATGACGGATAAAAAGCATTCATTGAATAATTGAAAATTCAAAAGAAATGCCGTTGCTAGGTTGAGGTATTAATCAATGCCGCGTTGGGTAAAATTACGATACAGTGATTAAACGTCCGTGATGGTAAATCGTTATTTGAGCATGCTATATAAATGTAATTACTTATAAAAACAGGTTATACTTGTTTATGCAGACTTTGTATTAAATAAGGAAAATAAATAGTTAACATCAGATGTTCACACGTATTCTGAAGACGTAGGTTTCAACAAACAGTAAAGTGAGGATTTAACGAAATCAAATAGACCTCTAATTTTAGTTCGATGTAACCGGGGCGGTGGGGTAACCAAGTGGTTAACGCGTTCGCTCGTCACGTCAGATCCATCCTAAACTAATTACCACTAGTTTCTGTCCCCACATGGGCACAATGTGTGAAGCCCATTTCTGGTATCCCCTGCCGTGATATTGCTGGAATATTGCTAAAAACGGCGTAACACTGAACTCATTCGAAATAACCGTAGTTCGTAATACAAAATTCGACTAAAATATACAGTAAGCGACTCACACCATAAACACAGATCGTTATATCCGTCAGTTCATTATAAACATATTCGTTATAAACTTGACAGTAAGCGGCGATTCTTGCATCTGTAAAGAATGTAGATCTGTTAAGACTTGCTCGCAAGCTGGTTTTGTGACCAAGAAAAGGAGATTGTAATGCCGCTTCCCCCAAATACGCGCTACAGTATGTGCTTCTATATAACATATTGTTTGATCTTTGAGTGGCATTTAGAGGTTGGACATGTGACAGTGACGTGGTGGTACGGTTATCAACATATCTTTAAGACTTGAGGCTAGGTGTTAGCGCACAAACAAGTACCATTATCAAGTGAATCATGTACAACTCCGAATTATGATTTGACAAATGTTTATTGTAATCAGTTCTTCATACTAGTCGCAAGAGGCGACTAACGGGACCGTGTAGTCAGGCTCGTTGACTTGTTTGACACATGTCATCGTTACCAAGATGGATGCGTATGATGTCAATCACTGGATTTTCTGGTCCAGACTCGATTATTTACACTGGGATGTTGCTGAGTGCGGCGTTAAACAACGAACAAACAAATTCATGGGTAGTATCCCCTGTCTACTCAGTACACCACCTGCTTGATAAGCTGAAATCTACACCATTACGTCGTTACAGTTGTAATTACCCGTTTGACCTATATCCGAGTAAGGTCGTTTCGTGTTTGTAACATTAGACATTGGCATTGACCTCCCTCCCAGCAAATATGGGGATGAGATTGAACGAGTTTTAAGCTGTTTGGGAACCCGTCAGGGTCTAGACGTTCTATTGTTTGGGGGAAGCCTGCCTCGGGAGAGCACTTTGCACCCTTAATGATGTGTATTCTTCAGATTGAACCGAAAATAAGAAGGGTTAATTCGTACCTTGCTCTCTTTCGTACAATGTTAACCGTTATTTGTTCAGTCATCTGATTTCGAATTAAATCATGAATTACATGAGATGTGGCTTTTAGGCTAACAATCGATGGTAATAAAAATACGATGATATAAAGCCTTAATATACATGTTTTTTCAAAAGTAACTCCTGGGGTATTACTTTTTATATCATATACTCATGCCAATAATGGTTGTCAATCTCAAATTAACAAAATTGAAGGGGGTGACAACCATTATTGGCATGAGTATATATTCATTTTCATTTTAAAACAAAACCGTTTGAGGAGGAACATTAATTCTTCATATTTTTTCCACCAAGAAAACGAAGAAACCTCCAATTGCGCGCACTGCACAGTGTTAGTGTCGTTCATTTTATGAGAGGATTCTGCTGAAATCTATATTTAAGAATATATGTGATGGTGGTTGACGTCTTATAAAAAGGGGGCGGTGGGGTAGCCTAGTGGTTAAAGCGTTCGCTCTTCACGCCGAAGACCCGGGTTCGATTCCCCAGATGGGTACAATGTATGAAGCCCTTTTCTGGTATCCCCCGCCGTCATATTCTGGAATATCGCTAAAAAGGTGGCGTGAAACTAAACTCACACACTCCTATCAAAAGAGTAAAACTTATGTGAATTAGTGTGGCAAAGGGTTTGTTATTTGTGTGATTGAAAAGTACTGTTGATTAGATTTATTATGTCTTTTTGGCCATCACTTATTCCAGTAACAGTTAGTAAAATGTAATCTGAGGCTGTTGAATTCTGTGTTAAGATGAACTGGTTCAGTGAAGACTGGGGCAAGGAAATGAATTTGCAACCACATGCCCCTATCATGTTTAGGCTGTTGTAAATCCGTGCCGAAAGAGAATTCTGGATCTTCAAAGATAATGTGTCTGAGATAATTACAAGCAGTTGTTTCAGGCTATAGTAATGTTAATCATAAAAAATAGATAAAAAATATTTAGTATAATAGAATTTTATGAAAGCATTCCGATGGTCGTAGCACTAGCTTCACTCAGCATCTGTAGTCTTCAATGTTCATTTAAAAGTTGGGATAACATGAATACAGGACACGTTTATGGGAATCAACAGCTTTTTATGTACATTAATCCATCACAATGTCTTTGGCATTATAGTGTTATCTTTGTACATATATGACAGAAAAGTCTATTTATGCACTTACTCAGTATTCGGTTGATGAAAGAACAAGAAGTTCCTCTGGTGCGTCGTGGCAAAAAGTTGTTGTGTATAAAAACCGTTATGCGTTTATGTATCGGATAAAACAAAATATAAAATAACGCGAACTTTTCAATTGGAAATAACACACAAGATAAAATCAACTGAGGGGTATAATTTTGTTTGCTTTTCAGGGTATAGTATTGCTCAAAACGAAAAGTAACGAAGAGTGAGTGAGTTATTATGGTTTTACGCCGCTTTTACCAATATTCCAGCAATGTGACGGAGGGGCACAAGAAATGGGCTTCACACATTGTACCCATTTGGGAATCATACCCGGGTCTTCGGCGTGACGAGCGAACGCTTTAACCACCTGGCTACCCCACCGCCCCAACGGTAGGAAGAAGGCAGGTCATGAGTTACACATGTCACTGTTTACAGTCGTGATGTCTGACTGGAGGATTCACTGGGTGTTTCTCGTGCGGAAACAGACAAATACAGACGTGACAAATTCAACGAGTGCACTTGTTTACTTAGTTAAGTATCTGAATAGTTTCCCTTGCTAAGGTACAACCCCTCACTGTCTTCCCTGCATCTGTACATAGCAACCAGTTATCCTTGGGCTAGGATCCTTTCGAGAATAGGGGCCCTGGAATTCATTTCTAGTCTAACGTGACTTACACACAACGTGCTTGGTCGTCCAATGGGAATATAAAAATACTTTTTTTCATTTAGGCAATATGAAAGGGTACATAATTTGAATGTGTAGAAAACATGAATTTCAAAAGAAAATTATGGATTATTTTCTGACAATATTTTGAGATATTCTCTTCCGTTTTCCAATTTTGATTATTTTGGTTGGTTCACGTTTGTTGTTTAACGCCGCACTCAGCAATATTCCAGCTATATGGCGGTGGTCTGTAAATAATCGAGTCTGGACCACGCAATCCAGTGATCATCAGTCCACTGAATATAAGTATTCAGTAAATATGTATTGCTTGTTTCATTTAGGGACCGTTCATAATTTATGGCTAGGGGATTGATGATGATTTTTAATGGAGAAGCATGTACAATGTGAATGCCCCCCACCACACACACACCCCTAAATTTTATGTACAAAACAAGTGACCCCCCTGCATGTCATGTACAAAATCAATGACCCCCTCCCCTTCCCATAATTTCTAAGCATAATTTTAGACATATTTGTATGTACAAAATTGATGCCCGCCCTAGTACGTGTGTACAAAATTGATGCCCCCAGCTCCCCAAAACAAAATGGGTGACCCCTTAAAAATCATCATCATCACCCCCACCCCTAGCCATAAAGTATGAACGGTCCCTTAGGTCCTTAGCATTGCAGAAAGGGCTAGTCGGAAGGGAACATAATGCGGTTCAGGCACTGTGAGACAGACTAAAGTTACAGTAGTAGACGAGAACGTTGGAACTGTAGCGTAACTGCATCGGCTGTACTTCAGCATCGACAACGACAACGGAGCTGTTGATGAGTGTTAGACCCATATCATGTCATTGTCATCATCTCAAGATGAAAACAGTGCGCTGGAAAATGTTTTGAGTATTTTGACAATCGCATTCGTTTGGAACATCCTGGAATGGAACTGTTAGTACCATCCTCGGTGATCCGGTGTGTCAAACCTCGATTCTATTTGAATACATGCATATCATCACGTCTACAGTACACTAGATAACCAGGGATGGAGTGGTATGGACTGTCAGTAAAATGGCATAGCTATTATAGCAGGGTGGTGTGATACTGGACGAACCAATGCATCGTGCATTAGCTATGTTGATTGCGAAAATTGCTGAATAAACATTAATTATTTATATATTACCAAGTACTAACTCTTGCTATAATTTAGGCTCACATATGTGATATGACTTGTTTTGCGTGCTAGACTGAGTATTTTGTTGTAAACATGCGTTCTGTAAACTTTGATCGCCTACATGTATGTCTTAGATGATCTTGAAAGGCATTTAGAAATTGGACGAACATGAATACATGACACGTTTTTATGGATAACAACTTTTTTTTTCTTTATCTGACGTTTCAGAGCTAGTTTTTGCTCCTTCATCAGGTGAATGCTGAGTCAAGAAGTTGTTACACTCTGTGCACTGACTCAACATTCACGTAATGAAGGAACAAGAATTAGCTCTGAAACGTCGTATAAAGAATTAAAAAAGTTGTTCTGTCATGCAACGTGTCATGTTTTTATGTCTTAGATGGTTGACTGTAGAAATCTCCATCTTTATTAACAGTATAGTATGGAGTTCTAATGTATGTAGGCTTAAAGTGTCGAGGGTAGAATCTAGACTTTAACGTGGACTAATGGATACCCATGCCCCTGTAATATAAGAAAACACAGGTGTGGAGTAGTATGTGAGTATGATATTACTCCGCTTTTAGCAATAGTCCAGTAATATCACGGCGGGGGACACCAAAATGGGCTTCATACGTTGTACCCATGTGGGGAATCGAACCCGGGTCTTCGGCGTTACGGGCGGTATCTTTAACCATTATGCTACCTCTTCGCCCAACTTGTGTAGAACAGTGCCTGGTGCTTATCTCCCCTGTTTGGCTATGTGGAGTCGCCGCAGCGTTGATCTATTGCGTCGTTAAAACAATCACTGCATGACCTTCTGGCGTAGACCCCACAATACATTAGACGCAGTTAATAAAAGATTAATTGGCTGGGCTTAGTTTTACGAAAAGAAGTTATCGTATCCAGTGTTAATACTTCGTCAACAGACTAAACGCTGACACACACCATTAATAGAAAATGACCAAGGACAGAGCCTTGGAGTACTTTCTCAGTGCTATCAGCATACCTGGTGTTGAGTTTGGCGCTATATAAATGAACACATTATTATTATTATTATTAACAGTTCAGAATTATCTCCGAACTAATGTATTTTAACAACCATTATCAGTTGTAATAACACGAGACAAGAACAACATCAGACTCACCGTTTGGAGGTTTCAATCAGACGAATCATGTTTCAATTGCATTTTAATATTCATCGACGTCATTAAGGCAGCAATTGCCATTTGAATCTAGGCGACGATGTCGTAGTTGAATGCCATGGCATTTCCAAGCTTGGTGTCGTGTGAATTCAAAGGTGCACGTGATAGCTCTATAGTTCTGCCATGTACTCAATATTTCACAGGCAAATGTTATCAGTTGTATTCCACTTGTACTTAGATCCTTCATTTCTTTCCAAATCGATACACCGGAAGACCCCACAAGAACACATCCCTGTTGTAAAGTTAGACTTGGAAACATTTTCTGCTGTGAACTTTGTCATTTAGAAGCAATATATATATGAAAGTGAACGCATGCCGGTGGTCGGTGACACAGTCTATTTTTGACGCCATAATATATAATTCCGTGTTGTGACTTGAACCGCCTCCAAACAGCAGAAGGATTGCTGAGTGCAAATACCAAACAAACAAACAGCTCTTAATGTTTTGGGTTTAAACTGAACACAGTAATTACCCGTCATCAGCAGATACAACTTTCTTTTTAAATGAGATAGCGATATTAATTCTCTTCACCATTAAAATACTGACCGCAAAAAGTGCTTTTCGCCTTCAAGAGAAACACGCGCCATTATTGCGGTATTATATGCCACCGTTTAGAGTCATATATTATGTATAAAGATACAAATATTGCAGGCAATCTCTATCTAAATACGGGACAATTCAAATAACAAACGACTTCAACCACAGACAATTATCCACCGGAACATATCTCAATGGCATGGATGGGTTCAATGTCAAATGTCAGGACTACATCAATGGATCACTGACAAATATGTTTAAATCGAGGATAACGAAAAGGGTCAGTAATGTCTGAAAATGCAATCCATTGTGAGTTTGGGGGTATATTTCGGCGGAATTCTTACTTCTGTACTTTGTATATTATTTTTCGGAAAGGAACTGTGCGACGTCAGTTCGCTGTGTTCTTAATCATGCATGAAATAATTGTGAGTGTGACGTCACGCCCTAGGTTGTTTTTCAGATTCCAAAACAATAGAAGCCGACAAAGAGCAAATTAAACTGCCTGTAATAATGTATATTATTACAGGCAAATTGAAGAGAAGCATTGATTTTGCTTCTGTACATGACATGCAGGAGGGTCATTTACTCTGTACATTAATTTTAAAGGGGGTCATTCACATTGTACATGCTCCTTCAAAACAAGCATCACCTCCCCCCGGTACGATCACGTGATAAACTTGTACTCGCGGTGCGGTCACCGGAACAGAAACTTCTCTAGCGGAATAAGGCGAGCAGAGCCGATCCAGTAAGCTCGGCGGTTTTCGGCTAATATTTACAAACAATATTTCAGGACAGTTGACACAAAGCTACTGTAACATTATAACATGGCACAAGAGAATTATGAATTAAGTGCACCGGAAAATTAACCACACAATCAACGTGTATTAAAGCATGTATAAACAAAACAGGCCATTATCGTTTCGCGTGCAATAACAAGTTCCCCAAGAATTCATTCAGAGCCCCTGACTTCCATGCTGTAGATCAGAACCTACTACCACCTGTAGTGACGCATGCTCATCCGCGTGGGTGGCCACATTGAGCGTTTTCTATAGGGAATAGTTTCCATAAACACCGGCCACAAATGACAACAGGTTGCAAAGCGTGCGTGATCGATAGGCTACTCCTGTGCAAACGCGCAATATTACCCATGCTTTAGCATGAAAAGTGCCATGTGTGTGGATCTCGTAGTGCCTTAATGCAAACTGAAGAACTATGGGGAAGGATAAATTCCCTGGCTCAACAACAGTTCCTTCCAAACGGTTTAACATTTCACAGACAAACGTCGTGTCAGAGCTCCGAGTTCCAGGCTTCTTGTAAGGTGGGTGATATTTACAACCCCAGTGACGACCTGTCATTTTGACAGACGGGGCCATGTCACTCAGGGCTGAAAGACACATCATTCTGTCGCTCTCATCAATACCCGACAAAGTTTGTGGTTTGTATAATTCACCAGAATCTGATATCCCAGGTGATGACAGATATTGTTGATGTGACAAGGACAAGATGTTTATCTAAGATGTAGGTCAATCACGTTGTTTAGTACAGGTTTATGAAGTGGCCGTGTAAGTTTAAGACAGGAAATAGCTTGCGGATCATTGCAACGTTGAGCTCAGTGAAATTGTGGGTGTGGCTGTTATCAAATTCAACTTCTTTGCTCCTACAATTTGGTCTATGTGATTGACTGGTCTGCGTTTCTGTCCCCAAGAAGTCAACAAATATGAATCATCAGGTCATTTTGATTTTCTATGGTTATCAATGCTGTTTTTAATCTTCATATCGATAAGTATACACCTAGATAGATGGGTACATGCAATAGCCTATAAATATCTTAGATCTTTGCAAACTTGACTGAAGATGTGTTGATCCGTAAACATGCTGAAAGATCCCAGCCACCATTTAGGCCATGTAAGTGTAGTTTGTTAGCAACTATACTCACACCATACCCACCACTTTCTAACAGTGTGAAAAGTTCAGAGTGAAAGTTAGAAGGTCATCTTCATATCTCCAATTTATTGATTGAGGGGCCTGAGATTCACATACCAAGCAAACGTAAAGGACACAGCATAGGACCAGTTTTATTTCTCACTTTAAGTTGTTGTCATTCCAATATCACAATGTACCCCACGTACCTGTGAAAACCTGGGTTACAAAAGGTCATCAGCAAGTCATGCTTGTCGTAAACAGTGACTTACGGGATCAGGTGGTCTGCCTCGCGGACTTATTTGATGTATGCCATCAATCATAAACAAATTCTGTGTTGAAATTTGAAAATATATACCCCAGGTGCCAGCATACGATGCGCTTGCAATACTATTAAATACAGCACTGTTATCACATTGCATGAAACAGGTATCATTATGGCTGTCATGTAAACAGTTGAAAGTGAATTATGTCACACGTTAGACTGCTGTTTATCTCAAACCTTACAGTCGGAGTTACACCTTTGAAATGCATGAAAATCAAGCAGTGTTTATAATAATGCAGCTACAAACCACAAAGATCTCCCTTATTTTTTACTGTCATCCCACCCCATCTTATCCCATTGCAAGGTCATCAGGAAATAAATTAACATATACCGGGGTATATAGTTTTATAAAACATTCGATTTATTTATGGTGTACCATGGCTTGTTTGATGCAAATGCCTTATAAGGTCTGTGTACGTTGATTACGTTGTTATAAAGGAAAAGAAACTCGTAAAATATATCGCCATCATTCCAATAAACCTGACTTGAAATCATGCCATTTTGTAATGATTTTTTAAGCAAATATTGACTAAAAATTTAAAAAGAACTATGAAACCTTTTAATATAATACATGTATGCTTAAGACTGAAATCGGTGCAGAACAATACTGTGCAGTAATATTGTAGTTCCCCAATAAGTTATGCTTGTCATGGAAGGAGACTAAATGGATCAGGTGGTCACACTGATTGGCTGGGTTGATGTATGTCATCCTACCCCTACTGCATGGATCGATGCTCATGATGTCAATCACTTGATTGTCTGATCCAGATTGAGTAAGTCACAGGCTACCATCATACACCTGGACTGCTTCACCTCATCCATCCTGGTGTAGCTTGATACACACATTGTACCCATGATGGGAATTGAACCCAGGCCTTCAGCATGACGAGCAAATGCTTTAACCACTAGGCTACCCAACCACCCCTACATGCAGTAGTTCTTGTTTTCCTTCTATATCAATTAGTAATGTCAAGATCAATCCTAAAACCATTTTCTTAAACAACTGATATACAATTAAGTTTTCATTAAGGCCTAAAATATAATGTTGTGGTTCCGATTACCCGACAGACCCTATTTATTTTAAGCAGTATGAATAAAAAAAACATTGTTTTTTCCCGGCACCGACGGACATCAGTCATTCTGATAGAGAAAGTTGACATGATGCCCGCAAGCTTGATTAAATACACAATTAAACATTGATAAATGTGTTATTAGTTTGTACTTTACTTTCTAAAAAAATGTAATTATTGTAAAAAACATAAAAAATAATCCTACCTACCTACCCTAAATTTTAAAGAGCTGTAATCGGAACCACAACATTTTTTTTACTTGGCCTAACTCGACAAAACAACAAACCAGTATTAAAAGCTTTTTTCAATCATTTTATTACCTCTGTATCAATTTGTGACATTTAAGTTGTCTGGACGAAGAATTGAAGTTAAGTAGGAGTCAGTTTATACAGCAAAGATCCTCCATGTGTTTGGTTTATTTGAGACATAACTTATTGCGACAGCCTGTATGGTTTATCTTCGTGCACTGGAACCATTACTCCATGACAAGAACTTCCTGATAATCCATCTACATATGGCATTTATGCCATATAATCCTCAAGTCATATTACTGCCCACACTGCGGCAGACATGCTGCTAAATCATCTGTATGCTTGCTGGAGAGAATGTTTGTTTATTGCCAAATTCTTCATGAAGATAGGAGGAGGTGTTTAGCAGTATTTATAGAGAACTTGTAATTAACCCATGATGATTTTAGAACAGGAAACTGGAACTTGATGCTGAAGGCGAGGTCTGAATGAACGGTAGTTTCACCGGGCAACATTAGGCCAAAAATATAATACAAATGTTTCAGGTACCATGGACCAAGAACATATGTTGATAGTTTATTTTATCATCAATATTATTTTAATTGTAAATTCAGTTGTAAATTTTAATTTAAATACACAGATGGTTTGTTTGGTAATGATGACAGGGAAATGGTTAATTGGAATAATTCTTGAATTTTTAAGGAAAAACAAAAAGCTATCAATGGTAATTTTTAGAATGTATTTTTTTCTGAATGAGTTTTATTGTGGCTGTTCCTGTCTGTGACAGGAACATATGGGTCACAGGTGAAATGGTCTAGATTCACTTAAACACAAGTAGTTCCAGGGACCATACAAATAGTGAAATATGGCTTGTTATCACTGTAGAACAGATCTGGTGATGGAGACAACTGCTGATGGGGGCCATACTATGATAGTGGATGTTGCTGCTGCTTGGCAGACATGCAGGTTATAAAAGTGGACTATTTCATATAAATACTTTTCTGGACAGCCTAAGCCACCTACAGAGACTGTCCTGGAGACTATAGTTAACATGGTTCAGTTATCATGTTATAACATTCCTTGAGGTCTTCAAAACATTCACTTTGTGTATGTTCCCATTAAACACTTGTCAGACTTGACTCTGAAATCCATGGTTAGGGAATCCTGATTTTAAATAGTCTAAAGTCTTTAACCACTTGCTCAAGTTAATTGTGGAACATCAGTCACTTGTCTTAGCTGAGACCAGTAAACACTATTTTTATCTTGTAAGCTCAGGTACAAACTGTCTGTGGATGACACTCGTCTGCTGAAATAGACGCCAACACACAAGTACAGGATTGTAACAGTTATTGTAGCCTGCGAGTCTTGTATAAAGTCTAATTAAATTAACTTGCTGTCACAATGAGTTAATTTGTCTATATTGTCATGATTAAGACATATTTAGTGACTTCTCTACTAGTGAGCGCTGAGCGTGTTAGCTTATTGAAATGATGTTGCCCAGCTATCTAAGATGGCCAGTGTTTCTCATATCACCATGGTTTCATTTCCCCAGGCTTGAGAGTTGTCAATGCTCCAAAATTGCCTCTGGATTATGGTCAGTGACCCACAAAAAAAGAATGACCAATATGTTTCTGTTTGGCCAATATATGTACATATCTCTTAAACCAAACTTACCTTTCCCTCTAATAATCATGATGATGTACAGTTTAACGTAGCAATATAGTAATCATCCTGAATCTGCGGGTTAAGAAAAAACATGGCCGTGCGTCAAGAACGAACATAAAGGCGAGAATTTATATATGTCAATTTATTTTGAATAAAATGAAGTTTCAGAGTATATTATTTAGTATAAGAAAAAACATACAATTTTTTTAAGCAACTAAAATAGGAAATAAAAGAGCCACTCAAATAGGTCTTTATTTCAACCTGGCTATGTTAATTAGTTAGCAAACAGAATTGTAAAACATAAAATTAAGAGCACTGTAAGAGTCGCCCAGCTTGTGCCTAATGTACACGCCACGGCGTGAGCAGCAATAGCTTCCACTTAGCGTCGTCAACTCCGTAATTTGCCAGTGTCACACATAATTACATGGTGATGTGTGTCGTTGCTTCTCTTCCATATTGGATGGTTTTGATGCCGAGATTTGGGAATGTTGGCTTGTATCCGTACAGAATTTCTGCAGGTTTGAGTTAGTCTTTCTGATTGTTATGCACTTTTTTTTACTCTATAATTTCCATATGAACAGTATGCATGACATTGACAGAGGTTTAAGTTCGGAATCTGAGAACAATTTGAAACTGTTATCAGCATCACCATTGTAGCAGCTTAAAAGAACCATGATTAATGTCAAACATTTTGAAAAATTATGAAATGAATTATGAAACATTTTCTGCAATGTACATCATGTTTATCTAGAACTCGTCAATTGCAAAGGTCAAAGAAATGGACAACTTAATGAAACATACGTCAATTTGTGAGTCCTGAGCGGATGTAGCGATTTATGAACCTAATTTATTAGACATTACCATATTGATTTTTTGATAATGTGTGTATTTATAGAAATAGACTTTATTTTTGTTATGTGTCTGGATTGGGCATCACCAGGCCATGAAACCCAAACCCCGAAATAAGTCGTGGGATCAAAGGTAGCACCATGGTGACTGGAAGACGAGATTACTGGAAAGTGCACTTGCTTTGAACTTCAATTTGTCTTAAGTGAATATTATAAACTAATTGTGTCTCAGCTGGCAACGTCGTGTATCATATAGTCCTCGTCTTGTGTTCCCACGTACATCCCACTTGTCAATGTTGTTGGATATTGATCAGGTGACCAGTCAGCTGTCGAATGTAAAGATTGATAACGATTATTGATATGCCTATATGGGTAATCATTAAGTGTGTTGTATGTGTAAAATCAAATGATCAGACTATTTGCTAACACTTTGTTGTCAGGCAGGGAAATATATCAGGTGTATTTATGATGTTTCTTAGAATTTCACTTGTTTAAGTGGCATATTTAGAAGTTGGTGATTCAGATAAGGACAAACTTTATGGATTAACAACTTCTTTATTTAGGTGATGCGACGTTTCGATACAGATTCTTGTATCGTTGATACTTGCTTGACAACGATACAAGAATCTGTATCGAAATGTCACATCACTCGAATAAAGAAGTTGTTCATCCATAAAATTTGTCCTTATCTGGCATTTTAGAATTTCATTCGTTGGTCTCTTTTAAATCTGCTTCAGTCATCAAAGTCATGAATAGGTTGGAAAATATGAATAGGTTGGAAAATATGAATTAGTCATTAATGTAATGGAAACTTTGATATTGCTGGAATATTGATAAAACTGTAGTACAACCACACTCATAAACCAGGGTATAAAGTCACCTGTGATACTACCGAGTCCTGTATTGCATTATGTAACACCTGCCTTTCACAGGTAATAACAGGTGTTGGACTTCCCTTGTACAAGCACACCTGGGCTAGCGATGACTGATGAAAGGTGGGATTTCCCATTGCCGCACATATCACTTCAATGTGCTTGTACAGGCATGGGTAGCCTTGTGGTTAAAGTGTTCGCTCGTCACGCCGAAGACCAGGGGTTCGATTCCTCACATGGGTACAATGTGTGAAGTCCATTTCTGGTGTACCCGCCATTGTTGTAATATTGGTAAGAACGGTGTAAAACCATACTCACTCACTCACTCAATGTGCTTGTTTGACGAGTGTGTTGAGAGTTGTGTCCCTTACCTGCCAGGATCTGCTGATTGTGTCAGGATTGCTGGATTCTACTGCTGATGGGTTTCAGCTCACTGTATACGTTAACACCTGCTTCTTGTAGATCTCCTTGTTTGCTGAAGCTGAAAAACTTTTCACAGATGCTCAGCCACTCTATGGTTGACTTTATGCCTCATTAGTCATGAATTCATGTTACCATGGTTACATGTACAAGGACTGTTCCAATAATATTTTAGTATCTCCTCTTTAAGAGTAGGATTCTATTTACTCAACACCTACAGCTTGCATGTACGTGTACAAGGATAAGTCATCAAAGACTGTTCCAGTAATAGAGCTGGATATGTAATTAACCATTACTTACAGATTGGAAACAAGGTGGGGCACTTATTTGTGGGTGCAGACACTTAGAATGCTGATTATGGTATATTTCCACAGCCTTGATGTGGCAGAAATATTGCAAAATCAGCATAGAACTAAAAAAAACTAAAAGAAAAAATAATGGGAAATGATTTGCTGAAATAAGTAAATAATTATTTCAGTGCTTTTGCTTTATCTTACCTATGTATTTTATGTGTGGACATATTGACAATATTACCATGATTACTGTCTGTTTTGATCCCGAGATGATTAATCAAGGTTTGATCAATACAATGTGTAAAATGGCATACATGCCATAGATTTGATTATTAATCATGTTCACCAAAGAAACTCATCAAAAAGAAGAGCAGCTCATTTTCAAGCATTAGGATTAATTAACTTTGTGAAGCATGATGGATTTGGACTGATTGACTTGTCAGCTTCATTTATCGTCCCGAATTAAAGGTTGCCCTAAATGTCGTTCAGGATGATGTCATTCAAGTGTTGAGTATTTGATATTTCTTTACTGTTTGTAAAATTAATGGGAATCCATGTCCTTTTAGGATTTGTCTTCAGTATAAGAATCCCTGGACCCTGCCTGTCCAGTTACCTGCTAAGTTTATAACCCTTGCCTGTTGTAAGATGGAACTAAGGGTGTCCGTCAGTCTTACTGATTTGGTTGATGCAGGTCATCGTATCCCAGTTTTGGAGGTCAATGCTCATTATGTCAATCACTGGATTATGTCATTTGTTAAAGGATGTCATCATTTAGATGTAATATTGTTGAGTATACTGTTAAACAGCAAACAAAGAAACATGTCTTGCACCTTCAACAAGAGAACCATGACAAGCACATCTTGTTCTTCTTTCATGTTGACATATATTTATATATATGTCTATAGCGCCAATATCCAGATCACCTGCTCAAAGGCGCTTTGTTTTTCCCTCGATCATTTGATGTCAGTCTCAGATGGCACATTGTATTATCAATCTCAACTCCCTGGGGATCATACAACTCTTGTAGCCACAAGGCTCACCGAGTTAGTGTGGCTTTTCCCATCCTTACGAGGTACCCATTCACAGCTGTGTAGATTGGGACACATAGTCACAGTACTTTGTCCAAGTTTACTTAACATAGTATTGTTGTGACAACAATGCTTTATCTTGAAGTATTTGTCTAGTATAATTTCCTTCTGCCTCGTAAACTTTCCCAGTCTACATGTGTCTAATATCTACTGAGGACAACAGACTTCTCTACTACCATGACTGTAAAAAAACTTCATATCCCATCTTGTACATATGCTGAACCAAAAACGTTTAGGAACATGAATATTTGGGGTGATATTTCTTTTTAATGAAATTGTGAAGACCGAGAAAAAATATCATAAAATATAAAAACAATTCTCATGTTTCCAGAGTATGATGAGATTGTTCTGAAACTTAACCACTGTTTGTATATTTATTAAGATCTTCAGCACCATAGCCATATAAAGGATTTGATTTTGTCCCCTAGGAAGCATATCTTATATTTTAATGATGACAAAAACATTTTTAAAAAAATTCAAAACTTTTGTCTTATACTTTGAGACATTTTTCATATTCTTTGTCTGCAGATGTGTAACAATTCTTTCTGTGTTTGTTACAGGTGATGCTAATTGGTGACAGCGGCGTGGGGAAAACGTGTCTCCTCGTCCGCTTTAAAGACGGCACCTTTCTCTCAGGGAGTTTTATATCTACTGTTGGTATAGACTTTAGGGTAAGACACCCCACCATGTTATTCACACTTGGTGTTTCAGTGAATAAAATACCATGATAAGAAGGAATGTGATTTGTGTTGAGTGAGACGATCTGTTATGAGAGATCTGATGACAAGAGATCATTGGAGATAAATGTTCATGATATACACACTACCTAGTTTACTGGTATGTATATTTCATGTTGCATGGAATCGGTTTCAGGGTGATATATATCAGGTTCTTTTTGACATATATCATGACATGCTGATCAATTTCTTTGGTAAACAGATTGCTGTCCTTGTACAGCTGATTAATGGTTGTTTATTTCATGTAAAGTATTAGGCCATGACAACAGTTATAATATTAGTGGCTGTTGACTAGGGTTGAAACGATACAGCGAGGACAAAATATGATACTTATCATGATACATAGGTCACAGTATGATACATATCGCATTACACCTATTTACGTTGTCTATTCCTGTTGAAAGTTCTTGCTTATAAATATTTCAGAGGAGGTTCACAAGGAAAGTTAGCTGTAGAACATGTTCGTAGCGGCTATTTTTAGTTGTGAACTCGAAACGTTAATTACAGCTCATTTTTCAATATTTGACAGACAAAAATGCTGGGAGTCATTCCCAGAGTAGCAAGTAATGAAAGTTATCAAGTGTATCGTCTTGTATGAATACAGAAAAAAATATTTCATGTATTTTATCTTCGCATGAAAACAATGCAAGGGTTCAGCGATGTGTCATTTCACCCTACTGTTTCCAAAGTCATGATAATCTTATTGGCACAGCTGTGTGGGAAATGCAAGGCAGAACAGCTGCCCAGAGGTTCATGATTGTTTTAGAGATAGCCATCAAGTCATACCAAAAGGTTTCCAGACTTTAAATTACATGTGGTATATCAAGTCTTTTTCCGCACCTAGTGGTCGCATAACACATGGCAGAATAATGTCTTTCTGCACACTTCAGCAGAACAACATGTTGTTTATTTTCCTTAAAATTGTTCATAATGTTTTATTCATTATAACCATAGTTAACTGTATTTTTTTCATATTTTTGAATACCATTAAGTCTGTTAAAAAATCTCATTCAATATCGTACTAATATCATATTCAGCATGTGTATATTGAGCGTGAATACCCCTAATATCATTGCTGTTCTGGTAGTGTTATGATCAATAGGAGAATATATTTATATAGCAGTATATAAAACTCAGCATATGACTCGCAAATACCATTTGCAAATATTTCTGAAATGACATCACTATGCCTCTGTCACAGAGACACAAATACCATTTAGCATTCCAGGATAATGACGGTACATGCTGGCCATGGTTGAGCAGATAGGACCTTTATACAACCCAGTTTCCAAATGTCTGTCACAGATCATTACGGTCGTCAATCTGTGTTGTAATGTCAGAGTGAATGTATTGAGAATCATTACCTTCGTCACTGTAGAGAGGCTGCCACAGATGGTCATAATGTACCATGACCTCATCTCAGGTGTTGAGTTATTCCAGATCAACTTACATCTGTTACAAGAAAGTGTTGGTGTATCGTAATCTGTATAGTCAGAGCCCCTCCCTTCTTTCCCCTGAATCCTGGTGACACATCGTCAATACTTCACAGGATGGTATACATAGTTATTCCATTTCAGGGGAAGCGGGAGGTGGGGGAAGGGATTTCAGTTGGAGACTGGATAATTTTCAGCAGCTGCTGCAAAACCAGATATTTCTTTATTTAAGACTTTGAACAGAAGTATTTTTTAAAAATAGCATATATATATATATATATATATCACAACAATGTATCTTTTGTGGCAGTCCAAACATGATAATTTTTTTCATGTGTTTCTTAGAACAATTTTTTTTTATTGAAATATAATCCCTAAAACTAGTTGGTTCCTTATAAGGTAATATACAGTAGAGGCGGTGGGGTAGCTTAGTGGTGAAAGTGTTTGCTCATTATAATTTATATCAAATGACCAGGTTTAATTACATGCATGGGGACCCGTGGAGATCCGGGGTAGAATAGGTCTTCAGCAACCCATGCTTGCAACAAAAGGTGACTATGCTTGTCGTAAGTGGCGACTAACAGAATCGGGTGGTCAGGCTCGCTGACTTGGTTGACACATGTCATCGGTTCCCAATTGCGCAGATCGATGCTCATGCTTTTGATCACTGGATTGTCTGGTCCAGACTCGATTATTTACAGACTGCCGCCAAATAGCTTGAATATTGCTGAGTGCGGCGTAAAACTAAACTCACTCACTCAAGTGTGCCCTGATGGGTAGTTCTCAGCATTTATAAATGATTCCAAAACTGAAGAATACCATTTCAAGAACTGATAAATAAGAGGTTGATTTATAGCTATAACGCCTACGAGGATAAATTACGACATTTCCATCAATAAGTACCTTACACACTAAGAACAATAGAATAAACTTGTTAAATTATTAATTTGGAAAATGATACCTGTTATTTCATTACTATTGTGGAAAGTAGGAGATAAATGTCTGTTTTCTGAAAATGATATTTGATATTGTAGGTTTCAACCTGAACCAAATATCAGGTTTCCAATCAGAGTTTGAAAGCTAAAAATTGAAATACATTTAACCCCACAAATGATGACAGATGCAAACTCTTTGGTAATGGCGGAAGTGATAAGTTGGGTGGCTTTGGTTCAGTCTAATGGATGATTTCCAGGGATCAGTGCCGATTGTTTTTAATCTGCACTTTAGCTTTTAAATTTCCTATGTATAATTTACACTAATGTATGCGAACCACTTCAAAAAGATACAAAAAAAATCATCAAACGCATATATCCTTTGAGCATTGTTCCAGCTGTCATCAAAATAGAAAATTCCAAGCATTATAATGTAAAAGACAATTTTATGCAATTGAACAGCGCAAAAAGTTAAACTCAGTTCATGTTACTGAAATTGACAATACACTCTAAATCAATGTTGCCATGTTTTTGCTCAAAATATATTGCCGAACTTCTTAAGAAAATCTAGGAATCATAAAATGTTATGAAAATGTATATAAAAAGATCAATATTTGAAATTGCCTTTAGCACAAGTATGCAAAAAAAGTACTTTTAAATCAGTATTTCCTTTCAGCGTGATGCTGTCATCTGCAAATTCATAGTCTGATGTAGATTCATACATATCAAGAATATTGGGTAACAAATATTATAACAAATTTAATAGCAACTCAACAATTGATGTATTATTGAATTTATTCTGTGAAACAATAACAAAATAAATTCTGACGTGTTTTGACCATGTTGACAGTGTTAATTTATCACAACAATTGCCAGTGACCACATGTGCCTTAAATATATCAGTGTGTTGACTATTATTCAGCTGCTCTTGGATATGTTACAATTTGCATTTCTTGTTTTGATAATTAACACCCTAATTCAAGTATATACACTCCCTTTTACAAAATGCACGAATCTTCAAATCTAGTGAAGGGAATTACAAGTTCCTTTAGGAATACAGTTTGATTCACTGAATGTGCAAGTGAATAATGATGATGATGATGATGATGATGGTGATGATGATGATGATGATGATGATGATGATGATGATTTAGCGACTTAATACTCACTTTCCAACATAATGTGTATTTCGCCCACTGTCCCGCCAGGCCAGTTAGTGTTTGATCGAAAGAGGGGTGATTTGACCAAAACATATGGCAACCTGAAGGGGGCAGGCATTAAGGTTGCATAATTAATTTTTGTGTGAATTTTGAAGTTTAAAATTGGCCAAAAGTGGTAGGGGGAGCTGAACTGTGGGGTGGTGGTCTAGCACCTACCACTTCTTGCACATGTCATCATATTCCATTTGTGTAGATTAATGCTCATGCTGTTGATCACTGGATTGTCTGGTCCAGACTCGATTATTTACAGGCCGTCGCCATGTAGCTGAAATATTGCTTAGTAAGGCATAAAACTAAACTCACTCACTCACTCTCGCAAAGTTTATTATAACAGCCTCAGAATACACGCAGTGTTGACCCAGGCCAAGCTGTTAAACGTCACTACATAAGTAGCTGTATATCACCAGGAAACTAAGCTCAGATTGACAGCTGAGACTATTGCGTCACTTAACTCATGGTACCATGCCTATTTCATGTCCATTGCATCATGGTTGTTAAACATTGCTTGGGGTGACATTATAAGTTGAGATTATGGATGATCATCACACACACGTCAAGTGTCCCCAGGGCGTCAGAATGATGTTCTCGAAGCAGAAAATAATTGAAAATTCTTGTTGACATCAATTACTGCTCTAAATATGTTTAATAACAAGCAGGTTGAACACTTCAAGTTTCACCTTTATATATTTTTGGTATTCTTCAGTATCTTTAGAATTCTATGTATAGATACTGTTATTTCGGTATGTTCTTTTTCAGCCTTAGAAATTTGTAGAACATTGTTAGCTGAAGCAATGGTCTGCATACATGGACCATATTTGAATACTTTGGATATATTTTGGATATGTGAAGAATACTTGTAATCAAATTGAAAATGTTAAATCCAAGAGGATGGAAATAAGAGGTGTGTTCATTTTTAGACCTCATTTTTGCAATTTGTTTTTTGGGGGGTCTGTGGATATTTGGACCCAAAATACAGTTTTGGTGTTTCCTCAAAAATAAGAATTAGGGGGAGAGATGAAATTGTTGGTGCTGGGGGAATCAGGAAATAAAATACACAACAACAAATGCCATGTCTGGATTGGCCATTTGACATGTTTATTGCAGCAATATATTCTTGAATCAACAAATTCCAAAGTCTACTACTATTCCTTTTTCCTAACTTTGAGCAGGCGATGGGGTAGCCTAGTGGTTAAAGCGTTCACTCGTCACGCTGAAGACCCGGGTTCGATTCCCCACATGGGCAAAATATGTGAAGCCCATTTCTGGTGTCCCCCGCCGTGATATTGCTGGAATATTGCTGAAAGCGGCATAAAACCAAACTCACTCACTCACTCCCAACTTTGAGTGGTCTGCAAGTTAGTGGACCACAGGCTGGATACCCTTCAATGTACTGCATTGATATTGTTACTAATATTAAACCATATAGTCCTATTTTGTTTTGTTTTTTACTTATTTCTGGCCAGCTAAATTAAAAGAACACTGACAACAGACTTGCCTTACAACTAACTTTGAAAAGGAGTAATAAATCATATAATTAGTCTCTTTCTGAAACAGTGCACTTAGATAACATTTGCAGACATCGATACAAATGTACTTACTGCAACATTGACTGAAATATTTCTGTCAATGAGATTTTAACAAAGGAATGTTATTCATATTAATATGACTCATGCATTCTACTGCTGCATACAATATGTTCAAATATTGCTGAAGCAGAAATCTAAATATTTACATTATACTGCTGTCTGAAGTGATAAACGTGCAAAGCTGAGCACCGAATACATGGTGTGAATTGATCACTACAACAGTTTCAACTCACTGGTTAAATGTTCCCTACGGAGAAGGTTGGATTATCTCTAATGGCTGTAAATCCCTCTCATAGCTACCTCCCAACAACTTCAGCCTCCCCCTAGAGCATGCGGGATTCTCCGTTGAGAATACAGTAATTAAAAGTATGCTGATGGTCAATATCTTTACGATATTGATAAACTGAATGGACATCCCAGGGTGCAATATTTTGTCAATCCCGAGAAGCTTGGTCTCACACCGGCGTTGATAATACTCTTTAGGCCATCTTAGATGGACGTCCACTCCATCACCAGACAAGACAATCAGTTGGCAACATCCCCTCACCCTTCCCTCACCCTCATCCACACATAACCTGATAGCCTCCCTGAGCTGCGGGCTGGAGTGTCGTCCATTACACTGTCGTCTATTTCAGTTGTTGATTACACTGTGTTGATTGCCGCCAGCAATTAGGTTGCAATACGAAGCCAAACTTAATGTGGGAAACATTCGTCGAAGACTGTTTCATGTCATGGATATTAAAACATTTTATTATCATTTAACGACATTATACGAAGGGATATGAGAGTTGGTTGCACACCATATTGAAAGTGAGATCAGGAAATTACTAAATTTGAGTGGTGTTTAATCACACAAAGGGTTAATTGATTTTGATGTCAATGTCATGTAATCAACCAGATCCATCCTAAACTAATTACCACTAGTTTCTGTCCCCACATGGATACAATGTGTGAAGCCCATTTCTGGTGTCCCAGACTATACCCCGGATAATTGCTGGAATATTGCTGAAAAAGCTAGCCCAGATTATACCCCTACAGAAAACAAGTGATTAAATACTACTATAATTTTATTGTCAGTCAGTCAGTAGTTTCATTGAAATGGTCACACAGCAGTGTGAGATGAAGCTGGCAGGGTAATCAGCCATTGCACCCACTGAAGATCCGGGTTAAAATTGGTCTTCAGCTACCCATGCTTGTCGCTAGAGGCGACTTACGGAATCGGGTGGTCAGGCTTGATTGGCACGTCATTGTATCCCAATTGCATAGATTGATGCTCGTGCTGTTGATCACTGGATTGTCTGGACCAGACTCAATTATTTACAGAATGCTGTCATACAGTTTGAATATTGCTGAGTGCAGAGTTAAACATAAACAAACAAACAACAGTTATCAGCTGTTACTGTCAAAGGACACTATTTGTACTTTGTTAAGGTGATGCTACATCATCCAGAACCAGAGCCGACCATATTTGGCGATATTAGTTATTCTTACTCTGACATTAAATTGGGTGTTACATCACCAAAGAAATATTATCTTTCATACATGCTCAACAATTATTTTGTTTTTTCAGAACAAAGTCGTTGATGTGGAAGGAACAAAGGTGAAATTACAGGTAAGATACAACGTAACCTTAGTAACTATCTCAAGGTTAGATTTGGTCATCTTCAACCCATGCTTGTCGCAAGAGGTGACTAACGGGATCGGATAGTCAAGCTTCCTACCTTGATTGACGAATTTCATCGTATCCCAGTTGCATAGATGTTCATGGTGTCAATCACTTGATTGTCTGGTCAGACTTAATTATTTACAGGTTTATATCTTACAGTTTGCTGAATGCATATACAAAGTAATGACATTACAGAATGAAAAGTGAAATATGAATGTTTTGTTCAATATACATGTATGGTGATATTTCATCAATCAGAGAATTTGTATAGGACATGGTAATATGTTGCACAGTTGTTCTTTTCCCTTGCTTTACCTAATGTAAAATGGCTCAAGACATTTGGGTATTTTTTATCCATGTCTACTAAACCCGTTTGAGAAGGAAGACAGGGGTTATCTCCCCTGGTTTTGTAGTTGAAGGTCAATCCAAACAAACCTGAACAGGCCTGATTGCCAGGTTGATATATACAACCTTCAAAATTCATGCTAGTCTGCCAGCCTGAGACTACTAAATTGTGCGGTGGACAAGTGAAAACTAAGTGGTTGTATTCATTGACTGACTTGTGCTCAATACTTCAATTTTGGCACAAATTGCAAGTGAACAAAACTGACAAAAACATAAACACAGAAACATTCCTATTTCAACCAGGACTGGCTACAAACTGTAATGACTAATTCTCTGCACCAGTCTTCTTTACCCCATTTTCTTCAAGGAATGTAAGAGATTCAGTATTGGAGATTCAGTATTTTGGAAAAGAAACATTTCGAGTATTAATCGCTGACATGAAACTACATGTATCCCTTCAACAAATTCAGTTATTAATAAACATATTAATAAACTTGGTAAATAAAAATTGAAATTCGAGAATATCTCTAGACATAATGATTTACTACTTAAATTATATCTCCTGTTCTGCTTGGCTTCTTTTTATGTGAAGAGATTGATATCAGTGTGTGTATTTTCCTGTACACAAAACCAGAAATAGTAACCATGCTCACATCTCCTCCAATCTACCGATGATTCAGTTAAAACAAACCCTCTAAAATAACTTCAAACAAATTTCATGCAACAAACGGAAGAATTATGTCGTAAACTAGTGTTTTATCAGGTAAATGACTTTCTACGGCTGTCGAGACTTCACCGAAACATGCAACCATAAATATCCTTCATTCTGTATCAACTGTACAAGTGTAGAATCCACAATCTCAGAGTGACTACCAGATTGACGTCACAACGTACACCAGCTCGGTATTCAGGAAGCGTACTTATCAGTGTAATGGCTGATTTGTTTTGTGCCAGATGTTGAAATTGACGACTGTTTATCATAACACTGCTATTGATTACAGTAGGTGTGCAACAGCTAACTTGAACGTTTCATGCGATGAAAAGAACGTATTTCCAAGCACTGAGAGGCATGTTTTACCTAGGTATTGATTGTTCCCAGGCTAAATTAACACAGGAAATAACCTCACTTTGTATGTGCTTGCTGCGGATTAGAGTCAGTTTTGTGTTATGGACAACACTTGTCGTCCGAACACGAAGCAGCTATGTTTTTGCAGCAGTTTAAATGTGGGAACTTGTATTTAAACATCTGTTAGTTAGTATTTAGTATTGTAGAAATATTCTGATAGTTCTTTAGGGGTCACCAGTTCTGAATGTAATACATCAAATACCGTAATTCCTCTAATAAGCACCCGGTTTTTCAACGGACTTCCAGACCTGGTGCTTATTAGAGGCCCGGCACTTATTGGAGACCTGGTGCTTATTATGGTTACTGGGTGTACCGTAATTAATTGTTACCATGCATTACATCGAAGTTAGGGACCATTCCGTAATAAATCGATATTTGGATCAAGGGAGAATAAATTTATAGAAAACGTACCCAGTGCTTATTAGAGACTCGACGCTTATTAGGGGCCCCGTGCTTATTTCTTAAACCACTGCTTTACCTCCAGCGTTTATTAGAGGACGGGCGTTTATTAGAGACCCGGACCCTTTTAGAGGAAATACGGTAGGTTATATATGCTAAGGCTGCATAAGTATTCACCGTTTATAATTTATGGCTAGGGGGGTGATGATGATTTTTATGGAGAAGCATGTACAATGTGGATGACCCCCCCTAAAAATTATGTACAAAATAAGTGATCCCCCCTGCATGTCAATGCATGTACAAAATAAAAATTTCATCAATGTCAAAATGTCATCAAAAGCAAAATTACTTCAAGGTTAAAAGTTGATCAAAGTCAAAATATGAATATACCAAGAAAACACTGACTTTTCATCATCTAAAGTTGTATTTATTGACAACCTTCATTCATATAATCAAATAAAATTACATACAAATTCTGGGTGGCAATTGTCCTCACTACTATTGATAATAACTGGGTGGCAATTGTCCTAGGTAGCTAACTGGTACTAACTGGTATGAAAGGCTGGATGAGTTTATAAATTTCATTAGTTTACATGTCATTTGCTAATAAATTCAGCTGAAATGGCACATCAGTCCTTTATAGATTTTCAACTGGAGGATGACTGCAAATGTGTTTGGTTCTTTTAAGTTTGCACCAGATTTGCACATGAATCATTTAATAACCTTATTTATCACATTGATGACATTTTCGGTAACAAATTGTGTAACCATGGTAACATGCCATATCAGTTTACCACTGAATCCTGGAACTATCCTGGGGCAAAATAGATCCAGACTACCAAATGTTTGTAAGGACAGTACATAATTGTTCCAAGTTCACACAGAGATTTGATTCAGATATTACTAAGTAAGTATGTATGCTGAAATCTACCAGTAATTTACAGTGAGACAACTGTGTTTAACTTCAGTGTAAATGTTGTATTAGTTCCCTGTGAAGACTGTAAATAATCAAGTTTGGACCGGGCAATCCCGGACATCAGAGCATCAGTTTGCAAATTGCAGAATATACCTACGTGCTTTAACTAAGTCAGTGAGCAAGACCACCCAGTCCAGTAAGTCACCTTTTATGGCAAACATGTTGCTGAAGACAAGCATTGGTTGCTGGAGACAAGGAAGTGTTGCTGGAGACAAGGATAGGTTGCTGGAGACAAGTGGGTTGTTCTTAACCACATCTCATGGGCACTCACCGAAAGTGCTGTCTCATGTGCAGTCAATCACTGGATTGTGTGACCAGGCCTGGGCCTAGATTTTCGAAGCTCTCTTAGCGCTAAGATAGTCGTAAGTTATTGTTAATGTATGGCACTTACGACTATCTTAGCGTTAAGAGAGCTTCGAAAATCTAGGCCCAGGATACTTATATAAGCTTGCTACGGTTTCACAGTTATAAACTTGGTATGAGGCTGACTCCAGTTTATACCAACATCAACTCTCTCAGTCATAACAGGTCTTCCAGTGAATTGTTGCTGACACTATCAACCATGGGTTTGTCTGAGAGTGAGTCTAGTTTTACACCACACTCAGCAATATTCCAGCTATATAGCTGCGGTCTGTAAATAATTGAGTCCGGACCAGACAATCAACTGATCAACAGCATGAGCATTGATCTACACAGATGGGATACAATGACATGTGTCAACCAAGTCAGTTAGCCTGACCACCTAATCCTGTTAGTCGCCTCTTACGACAAGCATGGGTTACTGAAGGCTCATTCTAAACCGGACCTTCACGGGTTTGTCTGAGAGAGGTGTCATCATTTTCAGATTAATATGACACAGCATACCAAAATTCATGCAATTTCAATCACTGTCATGCAGCATAGCAAATATCATTCCTTGGCATACATTTTAAAATATTTGTGTTTTTCATAAATTTCTTATTATTGTGATATATAATTGAAATGAACAAAATCACTCTCTTTCTTTTACTGAAATGCATCATCTGGCACGGTGGGCCAAGTTGTCTAAGGCACCCAAATTCAAACAGTTACATCCCTTGGGGATGCCAGGATCCTGTGAATGCGGTTCAGATCTCAGTTCACCTAAAGTATGTTTCAAGATCTGTCCCCACCATACTGTGCTCACTGGTTTCACTGAAGTATAAACGATGGAGACCTGCATCTCTACAGGCTCTCCTCCCTCGGAATACTGTATATAGTGGCGTTAAGACCCATCTTACTCAGTCACACTATTGAGAACCCCGTATGTTTTATTTGGGATTACACTTTCTCACTGAAGTACAGATTCTAGTACTTTTGTTGGGCTGACCACCCCTCCAGGAGTCTAACCCACACTTTCAAAGTCAGGCACCTAAACACCTGCACACATAGTCAGCCATGTAACCCGCTCGACATTAGTGGAAGCTGTGGTGGCTGAGTGGGTTAGATGGCTAACTTTGTGTGCTGGCGATAAGGTGCCTGACTCTAGTGTGGGTTGGAATCCCGGATGGGACTCAACCCAACAAACGTACTACAATCTTTACTTTACTTAGAAAGTGTTGGTTGAAACCCAACAAAAGTACTAGAATCTGTACTTTCCTGAGAAAGTGTAATCCCAAATATAACATATGTTACATTTGACCACTTTCTAAATGACATGGTGTATTCATCATGTACTTCTGTCTATGTTGGATTAATTTTACCAGAGATGAATTCTTTACTTCATGAACGCTGTTCTTCAGATCTGGGACACGGCTGGTCAAGAGCGTTTTCGAAGCATCACTCGAGCTTATTACCGTGATGCTAATGGTAGGTTGTCAATGTTGCGATTGTCATGAAATGTACAATGTTGCTGTGAAATGTACAACAAGTTTATCATTGCAGATATGGGACACTGCTGGTCAAGAGCGATTCCGCAGCATTACACATGCTTACTACCGAGATGCCCATGGTATCATTAGCACATGTCTAGCTGTCGTCACTGTCGTAACATTATCTATGGCTTGTTGTTATTTAGTTAACACTTCTGTCCTGTATTTTCACACTTCTAACGTTTAATTATTTTGGTGGTATATGACGCAATGTGTTATCGCTAGAAGTAGACTAGATACTAACAGTGTTGTCAATATCATTTTAACAAAGCTACAAAAACAGCATTTGGAACAAGATTCTGAATTCAAAATGTTTTAGCACAGGGATTTGTACAATCTCACTTTTGTCAATTTAAAAAGAATGCATGCTGTCAGTGTTTTACAAAACGACATTAATCAATATACATTCCTGCTTTATGAACCAAGATTTTATGTCAGTGGTCTTTGAAGTTTTATGTGTAACAGTGTTATCAATTTCAAGCAAATGCATGTAGTGGGTGTTGTTTTAAAAAACTACAATGATCAAAGTGAATCCCTGCTTTGTAAATCAACATGCTAAATCAACAGTCCCTCCCACACCTTTGTACAGTAAATGTACATAGCACTTTTGTCAATTTCAAGCAAATGCATCAAGTGTTATTGTTAATGGACAGTAGACAGGAGGTCAACATCACTAATGCTCGGAGATAGATGCACTTTGAAGACCACCTTTGTCAATTATATTAATGAACCTGTACCTTAACAGAATCTAATTCTCGCTGAGCCATCATGTTGACTGACCTGGCCAGTGGTTTGTCTGTCCATTACTTGTTGACCAGCCAGATTATGTCCGCTTCGAAGGATACGACTGAAGGGAGCCAATTCTACTGCTGAGATCCTAATCCTGGTTTTGAGACGATGACCTTGTGTATGGATGACCTCTGAGAGATTTTATGACTGCCTCATCACACAAATTTGACATAAAGCCTTCAGATATACCTTATTATACTTTGACTAGTCAGTTAAGCTCTCTAAATGATATTTGTTTCGATCACATAATTCTGAAAACAAAGACCATTTTGATAGTTAACATTACCGAATGTTACCTCTCATGTCTGACGTGAAAGAGGCAGAGGAAAGCCGTGTAACATGACAAGTCACTCAGTGCATGACTGAGGATGGTTTTACTCCACTTTCAATTGCTGGAATATTGCTAAAAGTGGCTTAAAACTAAACTCACTCACTCACTTACTACTCCACTTTGAGCAATATTCCAGCAATATCTTGACAGGGGATACCCGAAATGTGCTTTTGAGTGGAACATATAATGTATCAGCAAAATGAACATATCCATGTTCTGAACTCATTCAACAACCTTAACGTAAAAAGTAGGGCAAGAACATGTACAGTTAACCAGGGTGCCGTTGTACAAAACAACCTTAGCCCTAAGACAACCTTAAGTCTATGTTAAGGTATGGGAGTTACAGTCACCTTAGCGCTAAGACAATCGTAAGTCTATGTTAAGGTATGGAGTTACGATCACCAGAGCGCTAAGACAATCGTAAGTCTATGTTAAGGTGTGGGAGTTATGGTCAACTTAGCGCTAAGACAATCGTAAGTCTATGTTAAGGTATGGAGTTATGATCACCTCTGCGCTAAGAAAATCGTAAATCTATGTTATGGCATGGAGTTACGATCACCTTAGCACTAAGACAATCGTAAGTCTATGTTAAGGTATGGGAGTTCGGTCACCTTAGCGCTAAGATCGCTTTATACAATGACACCTTGGTCTCCAGGAACCACCCCTGACATAAGTTGTTGTAGTTACCTGTTGTCTGCCCCTCCACTGAAGGCATGTCAATACAACCTGCATGGCATTACTGATACGGTTTGGGTGTATTATTTAACTGTGTTATTTATGCATGATGCACAAATTGCCACATTTCATTTCCTGACAGACCTCAGCAGAATGAGGATGGTCGTTTTTCATGCACAGCTGTGTATTTTGTATGTAACATGTGTATTGTCAGGTGTTGGCTGTTCATCTTAATGCATATATCTAGGAATTCTATTTCCATGTTCATTATTTCTGTGCATTATTTCATTATTTGTGTAGTTTGATATACCGTATTCAACATATTTAGCAAGAAGTAACATCCTTCCCCAATTCATAAAAATTCCTGTTAATACCATTTATTTATTTATGCTTCTGACAAGTTTGAGAAAATAGTTGTTAATTTTAAATAACTCCCTATAGTATATGTCCAACCAACAAATATACCTGTTGATTGACTGTTTTGACCTGTTCCTAATTAGCACTGCCTGTGGAATTAAATCATCTAAGCGCCCGGGGTGCTTAATACTTTGAACATGGCATACCTCCACAGACTTACCTATTACCATTCTAACAGTAGCCCCAAATATTGGGAATCAAAGTTTCTGGAATTAAGCTTCCATTCGAAGAAAGCACCTTTAAAAATTTGCTGTTAGAGAATGTCATAAAAGTGATGCTCAGCTATGTGTTGAAGGACTTTACTGGGAAATGTCAACTTTTTGGGCCCTTGGTGGCAGGATTACAGGGGAAGAAATATGAAACCAAAGAAGAATCCTATTTTCCTAACATTGAGGGAGTGTGTCTGAGTGCACTTGGTTTATCACGTCTTTCAAGAGTATTTCAGTTGGTTTAGCGTGTTTGGGAAGAAAGGGAGAAGTATGGAGGTCTCAGAAGTTAACCTCTTTGATGAAACCCACCAGCATGTGAATGGCGCTAATGAATGTTGACACAAAATCAAGTTGAATTATGGATTCAAACCTATGATCAATGAATTCGGCACTCTTATAGGATGCAGCTTTACATAGCGAATTGATCATAATTCAAACCTTATGTAAAACCTAACCAAGGTAAAATTAATCAGTACATGTGATAATGTAAAAAAATCAGTTCACATTAAGAGGTTTTGTTTGTATCTGATCAATATCTGCGGACAATTTTGTAAAATTTCATATTCTTACAGATCTGTTACAGATTTTGATATGTTTGTCTTAGGAGTTAATTTCAATTTAACTTTTTGTCAAATGATGGTGTTATATTTTCCAGCTCTTCTCTTGTTATATGATGTCACAAATAAAGCCAGCTTTGACAACATCAGAGTAAGTAGATGATTTTTAAAAATTCATCATAACTTGAACTGTCATATCAAATTTAAATTGATCATCTATTATAGAGAAGGATGAAACATTATTGAGAGAATAGAAAGGGAGTAATTGTAAACAAGACTAGCAACATTATTTGATGATCGGTAAATTCTGAAAAAAATATATATACATATCTCGATGAGTCGAATGCGGTGTCTCAATATTCAATGCATATTTCGAAGTACCTGTGGGCATAACCATTCCCTGTTATAGTTGTCATCATTTGATTTCCGTAACACTAATTGCCTCATAAATGTATACGATGACTCGAGAAGGAAATTTGGTCCCATGAGATTCAAACAACAGCAATCCTGCTTGTATACATAAGCCGAAGTCAGTCAATGAGAAGAACTGATAAGGTGCCCCTATTAGTGATATGGAAATCATTAGATAAACAAATGCTTAGGCGGAGGAATTAGGACTGGATCATCTTTATTTCTACCCTCATAGACATACCTATGTCTCGAATACATCGATGAGTCGAATTTATTACTTGGTCCCCAGCGATCCGACTCATCGGGATTTCACTGTATAAGTCTTTTGGGTATAACCTTCAATTTGAAATAATGTTTAACTGTGTATATGGTACATTCCCAATGGTCTCAAGACACCCTGCTCAACAGCTATAGCAGGGTTTTAAACAACACAGAAATGTGTTTCCAGTATGCATATATAAAATGGAGGCAACAAATAATACTATATAGGTTGTGTTCTTAGGGTTGTGCAAGAATATTCATTGTACGAAACACTTGACAAGAAATATAGGTTCCTGAAATTAGCGTAATTAAATTCATAAATCTTATGGTTTGGGTAAACCCCTTAGTTTCAACACTTTACAGGACCTTCATGTTTGATATCAGGACATTTGACTTCATTGATGGACATTTTAGAAGTTGAGGTGATGAAGAATGATATGATAATTTTATAGCTATACAACTTCTATATTCTGTGAAAGGTGACGTTTCAACATAGATTCTAATGTTGTTGTCATCACTTTCATAGAATAAAGACGTTGTATATCCATATAATTATCATCATTCTTCAGGACATTTGAAATTAGTAATTGGGGGTCACCTTGACCTCAGTTTTCATAGGTCAAGCTAAGGGCCTGTGAATAATGCATTTGCCTCATTAGCTTTGTATGCAGAAGCCATCTTTAATGCCCTCTTGTAATACATCTGCATTTCAGGCCTGGCTAGCTGAGATTAATGAATATGCACAAGAAGATGTTGTGATCATGTTGCTAGGCAACAAAGCAGACATTGCTGGAGAGAGGGTTATTCGGAGAGAGGATGGTGAGAGGTTAGCTAAGGTGAGAACTTTATGTCAGATTACTGACACGGTAGATCTGTATTACTATCTAAAGTAACACTTCAGTAGGTTGTTTCATGCCTTAGCACCAGTCCTCAAGTAAACACTTGACAGTTTTACTTAAATACTTTTGAATACTTGCTCAAGTACCAGTACAGCACGTTCATGATAAACTCCAGACCCTTCCTCATGACTGTTTCTTTCTACTAAGTGTAAAATATGTGTTTCATTTTCCAGGAATATGGGGTTGCCTTCATGGAGACCAGTGCCAAAACAGGCATGAATGTAGAATTAGCATTTATGGCAGTAGCTAGGTAAGTAGTATCTCTTAAAATATTTTCTTAAATCCCATAATTGGCAATTTTTTCGAATACCCAGAGACTATAAATATATGATCTCTGGAATACCCAATGATCATAATAAGAAATAAACACAATATAAGGCAGTATCCTCTTAAAAGGCTGTCTGAAATAGATTTGTTGATTTAGAATGTTAACAAATCCCCCAAACAAGGCTATCGAATCCATGTTACAAGCACATGTCTATCACAGTGAGTGATTTGAAGGAAGCAAATGGTCAAGTACAGATAACTCTTGTTGGTAAGCAAGACAGTGTCCCACTCAGAGGAAGAGGCACATTTTGGGTTCTGTGTCATTAGATCTAAGAGTCAGTGAGTTTAGTTTTACGCCATGCTCGGCAATATTCCAGCTATATGGAGGCGGTCTGTAAATAATCGAGTCTGGACCAGACAATCCAGTGATCAACAACATGAGCATCGATCTGCGCAGTTGGGAACCGATGACATGTGTCAACCCAGTCAGCGAGCCTGACCACCCGATCCCGTTAGTCGCCTCTTACGACAAGCATGGGTTATTGAAGATCAATATTGTAACCCGGACCTTCACGGGTTCATTGGATCTAAGACAAGAAGGAAACTGCAGTTTGTTGCGTCAGGAAAAGTGTATCAATATTATGAATATTCAACTCCTGTAGTTCTGATGACGAGAAAACACTAATAGATGCAACCTTAAATATTTCCTCAGTAATCAGTTTCCTGGGATCAGTGGGCAGATGACACAGTAATCAAGTTTTCTGCTCAGTCTACAGACAGTTTCCCCCCAATTACCCACTGCATGTATTTTTGTGTGTAGTGTCCTAATCTGCAAATCTTCTCATGTATTTTCCAGAGATCTGAAAATGAAGAAGACGCGTCGTCCCAATGAGCCGAAATTTAATGTAGCAGATTATGTAGAACAAGAGAAAAAGAATGCTAGCTGTTGCAGCTAGCAACAGTGGAGCCTGGCTGATGCCGTTGTCCAAGACCTAAAGCTTCCTTATGTTGGAAGTCACAGCAAGCCGAGAGGAGTTGTCTCCCTTTAGTAAAGCCCCCAGTCATCAGTAAAAACACTCCAGTTCATTTTCTACAATTCTTAGAACAGGTTTCATAAATTGCAATCAAATATAATATGGACAAATTAAGTATGTTATTTGCAATTAAAAGCTCCTTCGGCTTGCAATAGGATAACATTTTGCATAATGTCAAATGGAGATCTGTAGGATAATCAACCTGCACACTGTAATGAAGATATATTCTCATAACACTGCCTCTTGTTTGGGCATGTTCAAGGTGGACTTTCCACTTCACACTGTCTCCATAGCTGTTGAGTTCAGTGTTGAATGACTAAAAGGAATTAATAAATTGAATTATAAGCACCTCAATCAAAAGCCTCTCTTTTGGTAAAAAGCAGGGACTCCAGTTACATTGATCATAGTGTGCGATAATGTTCACCATTAACAATTTTGTCATGTGAAATATATTGCTTATGAACAGTACCTTTAACCCATGACATATATTACTCAAATAAGTTAAGGAGCACCCATTCTTTCTGTCGTTTATCTGTCATAGATGATTTATGGTTGTATGAAAGAACCAGATGTTCCCAAACTTGTTTTGAGTAGTATAATTGTCACATTTGGAAATGGGATGCACATTTTAAAAAATATCCATACTGTATCCTTTAACAGCTGTGACATGATACAGTCCATTATGGTTGCATATTGTTTAAATGACAAATACGTCAAAAGCAGATTTTTTTAAATCGGATAAAAATACTATCATTTAATCTCACAAAGGACAAGATAGGACAGGACCTCCTTGGACCACAGGATCAGCATTATTAAGTATTGAACAGTACTATTATTAATTGTCATGAAGGTTTATAGATATGTTCTCTGAAGGACATCTAGGCCTTCTTCATTTGAACAACTGTACGTTTGGGACAGACAAGAGTAAATGTACAGATGATTTGAAAATGTGTGAAAAAGTCTGATTTTAGAGTTTGGTCACACTTGTATTTTCATTTGAAGTTCTAAATCTGGCTTCATTCACTCATTTGAGTCATACTTATATATTTGATAATGTCAGAAGTTTGAAATCTGTAAGAGAGAGAAAGGGCTACCTTGGTAGTAGTCAGCCATTTGAACATGTCTTCTAATTGTTGTACCAACATTCCACAGTTTTGCTTCGTATAAATTTGACCTATTAGTTGGCCAGAAAAAGACCATTTTATTTCTTCAATGTACCTCGCAACTTAACAACACTGAAGTGCTGTTCAAAGTGGTTCTTTTGTTACTCCAGGTTTTGTTCAGTATCGATAAATAGCTTACAATTGTAACATGTATCCTGATAATCTGTTCACCCCTTTATGTCTGTTAACTATGGAATTAAGACATTCCTGCATTGTTCTGTGCCATAAACTTGATCAATATATTTAATGTGGCCACAATGTTTGAGTAGAGCTAGTCTATATCCTGATGCTAATATCCACAGAAATGAATATTGGCATGTTCAAATTTGACATTTTCAGCATTTTCAATGTATAGAAACTATACACATGAATTGTTTGATTTTATGTCACTTCAAAGCATAATGGTTAGACAACCTACAGTGCAATATTCTCAGATTGTTATATTTTCTCTAACAGTGAAACTGACTACAATGAAACCTCTATATACCGGACACTGCCGCTCCCAATGAAGTCGTCCAGAATAACAATCTCAAGGAGTAATGTCATATTTAAGATGCCTAAACACTCCTTACAGCTAATGTCCGGAATATAAAGGTTTATTGCATTAATGAGGTCTAATTATCAGTGTGGTTTTTTTTATTGTTTAGTCAACATTCGAATACTTTTAGCAGATAATAGAAGTTGAATGTTCATGTTATTTTTCTACTTTCCACTCTGTCATCAATGGTACCATGTGTGTGAGATTTAAAAATATGTCTCAGTATCTTAGTCAACACATTGTCGGTTTCATTACATGTATGTTGTCTTGAGAAGAGCGTTTTGTGATTTAGTGCAGTTATTTCATGACATCAAACTACAAATAATGCCCTTTGACAAAAACCCTGTGGTAAGGACCACACAATATAATGCACATCCTTTAGTAATTAATTACAAAAAATAATCTCCTTGGAACACCCCTTGAAATCTTTTCTTTTCCACCTGCATATACTTTCAGCATTTATGTCCAGTGAGAAATGGCGTTAACAGTCTATTTTTCCTGTTTAGTTTGAGGCAATATTTATTTTTTTCACAATTTTGCTCAATTATACTTTCACTGTACATCCTACTGATATTGGTGTTTGCCATTTTCAAAACACATTTTTCGCAGTTGAAACTACATGAATTATGTGTAGCTTTGTGACATGAAAGATAAAATTATTTATTTCCTTGCCTGTGATAACACTTGACTGCAGATCCACAACTGCAGATGTCTACAGTAGGATTCATGCAAAGTGATTCTGAAACAAAGTGTATGCACTGTTAATTAAAACTGTAGATAGCGGTCACAAACCATCCCTGTTGATATGGACTTGAGACAATTCACTGCAAAACTGTACATATTTTCTTGTTAAGCATTTACTGTTAAATAGTGGCGTTTTCAGATGTTCAGTGATGTAATGTTTGGGATGTGTTAGAGAGTTTGGGTATTGATATGTAAATCATTTTTCATTAATGTCCTTGTAGAATGTTGTCACAGATATATTTTAGTCCTGTACTGTGTAATCAAATTCTTTCATGCTATTCATGAATAGTCAAACTTTTAATCATCAAATATATGTTTTCTTTTCTATAAATCATGGGCTCATGTTTATTATCGGAAACTGCTTCAAAATTTAAAAGCTGGAAATAAGGGTGATAGACCCGTTTCATTTTTCTGCTTTTCTTCTTTTCTCTGGTATTTTTTAAGATTAAACAACATGCTGACAAAAACCTGTATGATTCATTATTGGTTCTGTTTGGGGTTTTTTTAATTTAAAGTTGATGTGTTTACAGTTTTAGCATATATATTTACATTGCAAAAACTGCAAGTCGGCAACTAGTAACAGATTTTCTTGCTAAAATGTTATATGAGCTAGAACTGAATAGGAGAAAAAATCACAATTTAGGTTGTGAAATATATTAACATGACATTCGAAACAGAAATGTGCAATGTACAAAAAAGTTGTATATATCCAATGCTTGTATCTATTTCAAGTGACACAATAGTCCACTGTAGTTATCCACAAGAATCTCGATGTTGTCAGTGGACATAGTGGACATAGCACCAGACAACGTATAGGTAATGTATTATGTTAAACCAAGGTGCTGGTTTTGCTGTATAGGACTAATATTTTCTTATGTATTTGAGTTAAAGAACTGAGTGTACATATTGTGTGAAAAAGAATAATTATTTGTTTTTAAGGGCAAAGAAATATTTAGCCTTATTTTGAATTCATTTTGAAGAAAAGCCAAATTATTTTGGAGGATCGTAAATGTTGAATCAATTATTCATGCTTGATAAGATCTTGTAATTAATTTTATGGAAATAATTGTAATGTTTATTGTAGCAGACACAAGCACTGTAATGGTTACTTGTAGTAACACAAGCACTGTAACACTTACCTCTAGCAGACATGAGTGTTTTAATGGTTACCAGTAGCAACACAAGCACTGTAACATCACTGTAACGGTTACCTCTAGCAGACATGAGTGCTTTAACAGATTCCAGTAGCAACACAAGCACTGTAACAGTTACCTCTAGCAGAAATGAGTGCTTTAACAGTTACCAGTAGCAACACAAGCATTGTAACAGTTACCTCTAGCAGACATGAGTGCTTTAACAGTTACCAGTAGCAACACAAGCACTGTAACAGCTACCTCTAGCAGACATGAGTGCTTTAACAGTTACCAGTAGCAACACAAGCACTGTAACGGTTACCTCTAGCAGACATGAGTGCTTTAACAGTTACCAGTAGCAACACAAGCACTGTAAAGTTACCTCTAGCAACATGAGTTACCTCTGTAACGGTTAGCAGCAGACATGAGTGCTTTAACAGTTACCAGTAGCAACACAAGCACTGTAACGGTTACCTCTAGCAGACATGAGTGCTTTAACAGTTACCAGTAGCAACACAAGCACTGTAACGGTTACCTCTAGCAGACATAGTGCTTTAACAGTTACCAGACATGAGTGCTTTAACAGTTACCAGTAGCAACACAAGCACTGTAACGGTTACCTCTAGAGACACATGCTTTAACAGTGCTTTAACAGTTACCAGTAGCAACACAAGCACTGTAACAGTTACCAGTTACCTCTACAGTTACCTCTAGCACATGAGTGCTTTAACAGTTACCAGTAGCAACACAAGCACTGTAACGGTTACCTAGCAGACATGAGTGCTTTAACAGTTACCAGTAGCAACACAAGCACTGTAACGGTTACCTCTAGCAGACATGAGTGCTTTAACAGTTACCAGTAGCAACACAAGCATTGTAACGGTTACCTCTAGCAGACATGAGTGCTTTAACAGATTCCCGTAGCAACACAAGCATTGTAACGGTTACCTCTAGCAGACATGAGTGCTTTAACAGTTACCAGTAGCAACACAAGCATTGTAACGGTTACCTCTAGCAGACATGAGTGCTTTAACAGTTACCAGTAGCAACACAAGCACTGTAACAGTTACCTCTAGCAGACATGAGTGCTTTAACAGTTACCAGTAGCAACACAAGCACTGTAACGGTTACCTCTAGCAGACATGAGTGCTTTAACAGTTACCAGTAGCAACACAAGCACTGTAACGGTTACCTCTAGCAGACATGAGTGCTTTAACAGTTACCAGTAGCAACACAAGCACTGTAACAGTTACCTCTAGCAGACATGAGTGCTTTAACAGTTACCAGTAGCAACACAAGCACTGTAACGGTTACCTCTAGCAGACATGAGTGCTTTAACAGTTACCAGTAGCAGTCACAAAGCTAAAATGACTACCAGTCACGAAGGTAATAAGGCTTACAAGTAAGACATATATTTCAGTGATGTGTTACCTCTTACAACATGAGCAGTATGTAACATATAGTGGTACTTGTATTATACAAGATAGGTCTAGATGAGGAGTTGTGTCCAATATAACTTTCCTGTGTGTTTGTTTGAAGTATGTTACATTTCAGTGTATGGGTTTATTTTGTGTTGCATCTAAGATGAACAATGCAGATTGAAGTTGGAATAAATTGCATTTATGATTTAGAAATGTGTTATTTTTTAGCTTTATCAATGTCTCATAATCAGCACGAGTAGTTATTAAAGAAGATGAAAGGAGAAGATGTATGGCACAATGGGAAGGTGCATCGATCTGAGCAGCTGGGAGTGAGTGAGTGAGTTTAGTTTTGCGCCACACTCAGCAATATTCCAGCTATATGGCGGCGGTCTGTAAATAATTGAGTCTGGACCAGACAATCCAGTGATCAACAGCATGAGCATCGATCTGCGCAACTGGGAACTGATGACATGTGTCAACCAAGTCAGCGAGCCTGACCAGCCGATCCCTTTAGTCGCCTCTTACGACAAGCATGGGTTACTGAAGATCAATATTCTAACCCGGACCTTTATGGGTGCTGAGTAGCTGGGAATGATTTAATGATGGAGTAAGTGCATCAGTCGATACTGGAGTATGACCACCTATCCTGTAGGCATCTCCTCCGACAAACACTGGATGCTGAAAACGGATTCGATACTGTGAAGCATTTGCCCCAAATTGCACCACAAGCAGTTGGTTATTGACCAAGCAGTTTATCTGAGGCTTCGGGTATTTCCATGGTTTCATGTGGTGAAATGTCATTACCGATTGGCATGTGCCCCAAACTGCAGTAGTGAAGATGGACCCCAGGAATGTCTTTTAAAGGGGTTTGTAATTTTGCCATTTGTAACATGACAAACAAAATAAGAAGAAACACAATTGGAATAAACCCATTCTGCCCCAGCTAGCAATTGCACAAACTC
The DNA here is from genome assembly GCF_003918875.1 of Haliotis rubra. Taxonomy (NCBI): domain Eukaryota; kingdom Metazoa; phylum Mollusca; class Gastropoda; order Lepetellida; family Haliotidae; genus Haliotis; species Haliotis rubra. The sequence continues at coordinate 233,867 of NW_025767036.1, read as the reverse complement.
TGATTCCCTACATGATAAAATGTTGTTTTTCCCAGAAGGCCTATAATACATTACTAGTGCATGTTAGCACCATTACATTAATTGTTTGACCAAATAATGTGAATGTAAACATCGTTACATTAATTGTGTGACCAAAGAATGTGAATGTAAACATCGTTACATTAATTGTTTGACCAAAGAATGTGAATGTAAACATCGTTACATTAATTGTTTGACCAAAGAATATGAATGTAAACATCGTTACATTAATTGTTTGACCAAAGAATGTGAATGTAAACATCATTACGTTAATTGTTTGACCAAAGAACGTGGTTCAAGTTACATCTCAAACAATGCCTCATATTTGCCCAAAACATCAGTGCTATGGACGTACTGCTAGACATTTCATAACTGAAGTCATTCTTTTTTATACTACAATCCAAGGCCGCATGAAATTCCACACAATACATTGCAAGGTCCAGCAAACCCGTCTTACTCATAATCCTTACTTCAATCAAGGAGAGCTGCCTGTTCATTCATTCTTTCATTCATTTATCCATCCTTGGTAAGTGTAATTAATACCACGTATCAAAGATGTTTGTTCAAATATGTCATGATATCATATTTTTCACCCAACTCCCACATAACGACTTCATTCTTTCAATCATAGGGAATCTATAATTGACAGTCATTACTATCGATGCAGTAGCATTAAGATCTTTGAAGGTTCACGACAGTTTGTTGAAAATGAAAGGAAATATCGTCTGCATCTTACTGAGAAAACAATAAGTGAAATGATTGAAAATACGAATGCTTCTTTTATGTTTGGGCATAGCGAGTTCTTATGATAAGAATAATGCACTTGTATAGCACCTAATTTCCAACTGGTGGCTGCTCAGTGGTGCTTCAAAAGGTTAAAAATAAGAATAAAATAAACAGAGTAATTAGTTGAAGAGATAGGTTTTCAAGTCACGGCGGAATGACTGGACAGAGTCCGCAGATTTAATATATGTTGGTAGGCTGTTCCACAAAGTTGTAGCCACAACAGAAACAGCCTGGCTAGCTAACTTTGTCCTCGTAAAGGGTACACAGAGCTGGAGTTGACCAGATGAGCGGAGTCTGCGAGCAGGGAGATAGGGATTGAGGAGGTCCTTAAGATAGGCTGGAGCAGTGTCACAGTGGAGGGCAGAAAAGCAGATAGTCAGGATCTTGAAGGATATACGCTGTTTGATGGGTAGCCAGTGCAGTTCTCTGAGAATTGGAGTGATGCATTCATGTAGTCGAGTGCTGGTTATGAGGCGGGCTGCTTTGTTATGACTAAATGCATGCATTTTTTGTTGCTAACGATATTAATGTACGCAGATGCAGTAAGACCTTATTGAATTATACACGGTTGAATTTGACAGTATATTCCTTACACGTCCATCACCAACCATAATGTTATCATCACCATCACAGATATCATTCTCATCACCAACAAGGCCATCGTCATCGTCATCGTCACCAACACAGACGTTATCATCACTAAAAACAGATGTCGTCATCAACGGAAATGTTATCACCACCAACAAATACGTCATCGCCAACACGACCAGTGTAAATTACGGATCTGTAGTTTAACCTCACCCTCCAACTACACAATTGCTTTATTTTATATGAACAGTAGATGAGATTTCTTGAAATAAAATAATTAGATCAGATAAGGGGAACGGACCCGTTGAGAGATGTTTTAATGCAGATATTCACAAACTAATGATTTCAGTGTAGTATAGCTATTGTTTAAGTGTACTTATTCCGTGGTTTTATATCTAGTCTCAGCATCTAATTACAATTAGGTTTCACATCATGCATGAACGACTTGTTATGCATGTGCACAAGGGGCAGTGGGGTAGCCTAGTGGTTCAAGTGTTCGCTCGTCACGCCAAAGACCCGGGTTCGATTCCCCACATGGGTACAATGAAGCCCATTTCTGGTATCTCCCGCCGTGAAATTGCTGGAATATTTCTAAAAGCGGCGTAAAACTAAACTCACTCACGCATGTGCTCTCAGACGCTAAAACTTTATCGTATCTGCTTATGTGATGAGATTTAACGTGCGCTTCCCGATATAATGCTTACTTTCCACAACACTAACGCAGCTAAGCACTCGATGAAAATGTCTCCGAGCGGGTATCACAGTGAACAAAAAAGGTGAATTATGGTAACGATTTTGTTTGGTCTGGTTTCATGGTATTTACGCCCCACTCAGCAATATTCCAGCTATATGGCGGCAGTCTGAAAATAACCGAGTCTGGACCAGACAATCCAGTGATCAACAGCGTGAGCTTCAAGCTACACAATTAGGATACAATGACATGTGTCAACCAAGTCAGCAACCTGACCACCCGTTAGTCTCTCAATCAAACTGATCATCTAAAGCTGTTTAAGTGAACGCCTCTTACGACAAGCAAGGGTTACTGAAGACCAATTCTAACCCGGATCATCACGGGTATTATGGATTCGAGAGGAAAGGGAACGTCAACAACCAGAGTCTGAATGTTTTCAAACCAAACGTATAATTTCCCTCCTTGGAGAACCAACAGTCAAACTATCTTCATGGGTTGAAGTGGTCTCAAGGTTTGGGGCAGTACCACACATTATAGGTGAACTGATTTCGTTGTTATGAATGGGAATTTGACTGACCTACGAATATTTTGCGACATCTGTCGTTGTTCCATTCGCTTGAATAATATAGAAATATTGAACAGCGTGGTGATGAGACGGCAAACGGAATTCCATGTCTAGTTCTCCAGCTGGCAATGTCGGGGAAAACAATATATTGTGAACAAACCAAATAGTGCTGAAGAAGAGAATTTTAGGGATGTCAGCTCCTTTATTATGAGTGAGCTAAGTTTTACGCCGCATTTAGCAATATTCCAGCTATGTGGCGGCGGTCTGTAAATAATCGAGCCTGGACGAGATAATCCAGTGATCAGTAGCATGAGCATCGATCTTCTTTATTATGAGGAACACAAAGTATATACTTACTTCTTCACCACCTTCATCTTCCTTGTTTGTATCACGTCCACGTTCAAAGACAAAATGTTGCTGCTCCCCAAAAATATATTTCACCTCACCCCCCTCCCCTCATCCCCTGCACTCAACGCGAAGGTCGACTGTTGATGCAGTCGGAATTAGTCTCTTTAATGTAGTCGAATGTGCATCGCAAATCTGATATGAACTTACTTCACGCTTTTTTGTGTGTACTTCCTTAAACCTTCAAGGTGCCTGTTGAATGATGTCATTCCGTCCAAAATCAAGCGGTCGTTAAAGAAACGGGTTCGCTAAATCCGCATTCCAATTGTTTCGACATCAAACCATCATTAATAAATCAAGTATCATTTCAAATTCTTGTCTTGAAGAAAATAATTTCAGTACACATCTGTCTTAAAGTCATCTGGTTCCGTCACCTTTAACACACAACTGTTTATTCGGTACGACCATTAGTGAACATGGAAGAAAAGAAAAGAACGTTCAATTTTTTCTCTGTATGACAAACAAGCTCTAAGACGCCAGTTACTGATTATTGATAGGGCAGACTCACCTCCATCCCTTATCTCCACACGCTGATCTGTCCAAATTTCATTAGCAGCCTGTCTCATTTAATATTGATGCCGACCATCACTTAAGAACATTTTCTGATATCTGGGTTTTCTTGGTATTTGTATTAGCCTTCTAAAATTGATTTATTTATGGTATTTATTGAATATTTTTCAAAACTAGAAAAGGTTATCTGCGCCATTTAGACCCCCAAAAATACCGGCCTAAACCCAGACGAAAAATGTATCTTCGAAAGTTTGGTTTGATAGCGTTAAAAGCAGTACCGAAGTGCCCGGTATACGGGAATTAACTTCATATGGAGACATGCCGTTCGTCCAGGAACAGGCTATGATGATGGTTCTGTTCTCAGTGTTCAGTCTTGTCCAGGGAACATTCGGGAGTGACCCAAAGGGACACTTTCACTTTTATGGCACGAGGAACAGATTTAACCATGACGAAAGTACGAAGCTAAACTCTCTCGTCGGATGTGCATCCCTGACACTGTCATCTTTGAAAATATATTTTGCATTCTCAAACAGGATGTGCTTCCTCATGTCTGGCATCGTGACATCTGAAGGTCATGGTAACATCGGACATGGTCATGGGAATGTATACAAGGATGCTTCGGTCAAACGTAAGCATAACACACACACACACACACACACGCACGCACGCACGCACGCACACGCACACACACACACACACACACACACAAACACCCCATCTCACCACCACAGGTCCTTCCTGTTATAGTTGGGACATCTGCAGGGGATCAGAATACAGTATTAGGAGAAATCTGTGAGTGAGTATGATTTTGCACCGCTTTCAGCAATATTCCAGCAAAATCACGGCGTGGAACACCAGAAATGGGCTTCACACACTGTACCCATGTGGGGAATCGAACGCAGGTCTTCAGCGTGACGAGCGGACGCTTAACCATTAGGCTACTCCATCGCCCCGGGAAATGAACATAATCCGAAAATTTGCTTGGCCGCCATTTTGGTGAGTATTTGTTTTGGTTTGTTTTTTTCAATTGTTGTTTTTGATTGTTTTTTGTTTGTTTGTTTGTTTGTTTGTTTGGGATTTTTTATTTGGAGTGGGGTGCCGGGTTTGTTTGTCCTTTTTGCACCCAAATAGCCTCTAAGTAACACAAGAAAGACAGACTCCCCAAACAAGTCTATATACCGGCAAAAACGTTTGACACAATTCACTATTTGTTGCGAGGGAGGAATGCAAAGAGAGGAACAGCCAGTTATACGTGGAGCACGTGCACAAGTGCCGACACAGTTAACGATTCATTTACCTGTGCTGTGCCGTCTCCATCCTTTCTCGCACACCTGGCTGTTCCTCTCTTTGCATTCCTCCCTCGTAACAAATAGTGAACTGTGTAAATATTTTAATGATAGATTGTGAAACAACTTTGTTATTTTTAGGACATAAATTCTGCAAAAAAATCACAGAGTTGGTCTGATGTTTTGATTATGGTCAGCGATTCAATGAGTTTTATATGCTTATTAGTTTTCGAGTAAGATTGCAAATCATCGGTCCGCTTTTGAGCCAAACGGACTATAGCGAGAGTGAATCAGATTGTGAAAGTAACTGACGTCTGTATGTTATGAAGTTAGCAAACCAAACTAGATAGCATATGATTGTAGAGACAATTCAATTAAAACTTGAAATGATTGTGTTTTCGGAAGTGTTGTTTTCCGGGACAAGTTCCGTAGCGAATCCATGTATGCATGCTTCGCACGAACGCAACATAATAACATTCTCTGCATCCCTATTTAATGAAGTTAACTCCATCTGTCCTTTGTGCCATTTGACCTCCCGGGTCATGCATATGTAGAGTAGCTCAGGTCAAGCTGAACAAGCTGTTGTAATGTTGTCACTGGACGTGTCCTTTCAGGAGTGATCGAGTTGGATTTTGAACGCCGTTCTGAACAGTATTCCAGTTATAACACGATGTGAGGGAGGAAATCCCGAAGTAATGTTGGCATTCACTCTGTTTACCGAATCGTGGCACCCACGCCCCCTGTCCTTTAGTGCCCTCAGATACTTTCTAACACTGTTACCTTGCAGCTAATACCTGGTGTCCCTCGCCGTGATATTGATAGAATATTGCTAAAAGCGGCGTAAAACCTCACTCACTCCTTACAGCTAATCACAAGTAATAGTATAGTATTCTGATTGGCAAACCTACAAATAGTGAATAAAATGTAGGCGCGTTTCTGAGGAATTTTTAAACATTTTGACTGCTGTTTAACACTGTGTCTTGCAAGGTGACGATGTTTAGTTCATCCTTCATGGTAAGTTGTCGGAACGTTTCATGTCGCCAACTATACTCCCCATCAAAAGTTTAGACTCACTAGTGTAAATGTAGCCATTTACTCCAGTCAACAGTTCAAATATTATTTTGCAAAGCTTTCCATGAACTGATGTATTGTAAAACACATTTGTAACGTTGAAAAGATTAGTGAAAATTGACGAATTCGTAACAAAACTTTACACCAAAACGCAGCTGTTCACATGCCTGATATTTGCACATGCATTACAGCAATTTGATGCATGATCCTCGTGCAATTGATCTGCATAAGGTTTTCAGTTGGTTCCCCCAAGTTAGGGGAGAAATTCATCTTCGATGTAACCATACATATATAACATAACCCATAGTGAGTGCTTTAAGTGAGTCTAAACTTTTGATGGGTAGTATATTTGGGTTAGCTGTGGTGGAACTTTCGTTAAACTAGTTACGGGTTAGGATTGGACTGGTTGTTATAAAAACAGAAAAATAAAATGAACGTAAGTCTGTTCTTGAAAAGACAATATCAAGGATGATACTTGTTTGAAAAGGATTTCTTGATTGCTTGCTTGATTGATTGATTGATTGGAAGGTAGGTGGGGGTAGGTAGGTAGGTAGGCAGGGGTGGGTAGGTAGGGTGGGTAGGTGGGTGGGTGGGGTAGCCAGGTGGGTGGGTAGGTGGGTGGCAGGTAGGTGGGTGGGTAGGTAGGCAGGTAGGTAGGTGGGTGGGTGGGTGGGCAGGTGGGTGGGTAGGTGGGTGGGTGGGTGGGTGGGTGGGTGGGTAGGTGGGTGGGTGGGTGGGTGGGTGGGTAGGTGGGTGGGTGGGTGGGTGGGTGGGTGGGTGGGTGGGGTGGGTAGGTGGGTGGGTGGGTGGGTGGGTGGGGCAGGTGGGTAGGTAGGTGGGTGGGTGGGTGGGTGGGTAGGTAGGTGGGTAGGTGGGTGGGTGGGTGGGTGGGTGGGTGGGTGGGTGGGTAGGTGGGTGGGTAGGTGGGTGGGTGGGTGGGTGGGTGGGTGGGTGGGTAGGTGGTGGGTGGGTGGGTGGGTGGGTAGGTGGGTGGGTAGGTGGGTAGGTAGGTGGGGGTAGGTAGGTAGGTAGGTAGGTAGGTGGGTGGGTAGGTAGGTAGGTAGGTAGGTAGGTGGGTAGGTAGGTAGGTAGGTAGGTAGGTAGGTAGGTAGGTTGGTTGGCTGGTTGGTAGGTTAACGTCGCACTCAGCAATATTCCAGCTATATGTCAACGGTCTGTAAATAATCGAGTCTGGACCAGACAATGCAGTGATCAACATCATGAGCATCGATCTACGCAATCGGGATACGATGACATGTGTAAACCAAGTCAGCGAGCTTAATCCCCGATCCCGTTATTCGCCTCTTACGATGAGCATTGGTTACTGAGGATCAATTCTAACCCGTGTCTGTATCTAGCCGATGGTTTGGTTGTGACTGAACAGTGCATCGTTCCTTCTATACCTGTATCTTTCCAGAGGGGCGGTGGGGTAGCCTAGTGGTTAAAGCGTTGGCTCGTCACGCCGGAGACCCGGGTTCGAATCCCCACATGGGTACAATGTGTGAAGCCCATTTCTGGTGTCCCCCGCCGTGATGTTGCTGGAATATTGCTAAAAGCGGCGTCAAACCAAACTCAGTCAGTGAGTCAGTATCTTTCCAGTTGGCATATTGCACGGGCACCATTGGTTTCACTTCAAACTCTGTATATCTGGGTACTGTATTTGGTGCATGACTCGGGAAATCGGATTGACTGTGTTTGAAGGGTGGAATAACAACCATTTTTTTACTCTTCTGGAGTTTGGCTCTACGAAATTTCTAATTTCCTTACTCGTCAGTTTATACAATTAAAGAAATCACCATCTTGGAAAACTTTCGAAACATCAGGAAACGCTCTGACGTTCGTAAGACCTTTACCCCTACCCATGCTTACGATAGTCGTAGTTCTACGACTTTGTTAACCGTGTCCGGCCTTCTCTCATGCTTCAGACATATGTCCGGAGGCCCCAGCTGTAGGCAATGGAACGCTGGTCGGTTTGTCTGGACTACATGCAGGGGCGGAGGCGGTGTACAGGTGTAATGAGGGCTACAGCCTGTGTGGACTCAGCAACACGTCGACCTGTCTGGACACCGGCACCTGGACAACAGGTGTTAACTGCACCAGGTCTCAAACAAAGTGGACAAAGCGGGTAGGTCGTTTCATTCAGATGGATATAGTCCAGTGGTTTCGTCACGAAATAAAACTTTAAAATTATTGTACCTCAAAGCTACAAATGTTTCCATTATTATACGTTAAGTTTGCCTTGAAAAGTATTTAAGTGTAATACATGGTTTCCATAGGATATCCCGGCTAAAATCAGATCCCGTTGAATGATTCCGCCTATGTTATAAGCATTGGTTCAGATATCCAGAAATGATTCTGATACCTGCAGCCAGATAACTGAAACTGAGCTGATTGTGTACTTGAACCCGGCCCGACAGAAAACCTAACGTACCGGAAGTCATTTGTGACCATCTCGTGCATTCGTAACTACTCGTCCCTTTCCGTAACCTGAAAGAAGATTCTCTTAGGTTACGGAAAGGGACGAGTAGTTACGAATGGACTTTCTTTCTCTATGCGCTTTTGCGTTCATACAGAGACAAGTTCAATAATGGCTAGGAGAGGGGCAATAGTCTTCTTTCTGGTTACTGAAAGGGACGAGTAATTACGAATGCAACTCGTGTTATTCATTCGTGACCAACTCGTGTTATTCCGGGACAAGCCGAACAGCGAATTACGGAAAGGGGCGAGTGGTGACGAATGACCGGAAGTATTCAGTTTACTTCCTGTTTCCTGGATTCACGAATTCAGCACGTGCCGACAATACCCTATTAATTACATTCGACTGCGACAAATACTGGATATTCGTGAAAGCACTGACTTGTGTAATACGGCTAAATGAATCTTGCACCTGACACATATTTGAGCCATTCTATTGACTTATATTATTGTAAACCTTACCCTATGTACTTTGATATAATTTCTTGATTGTTCAATGATCTTGTGTGTTTGTTTACAGATTTCATGATTATATATGGATACCGACTCATGCTTCAACATAGCAATGAACGCCTAACAGTATTTTCTTGATAATGAAACTATTCTTATCTACAATGGAAAGTATACTCTGAAGTATCTCATAGTCTCCATTAAGTGCAAATAGCAACATATTCAATCTCACGACTTTCTAGGTGAGGTATTCACTTCACAAGACCATTATACAACACTGTAGTTACACGCATATGGCAGTACGCGTGAAAGTCCAGGTTAGAATGTACCTTCAGTAACCCATGCTTGTGGTAAGAGGCGACTAACGGGATCGGGTGGTCAGACTCGCTGGCTTGGTTGACACATGTCATCGGTTCCCAATTGCGCAGATCGATGCTCATGCTGTTGATCACTGGATTGTCTGGTCCAGACTCGATTATTTACAGACCGCCGCCATATAGCTGGAATATTGCTGAGTGCGGTGTAAAACTAAACTCACTCACTCACGCATATGGCAGTCCCTGACAAGCTATATCATGGAGACTGCACCTTCTTCTGCCAGAGATAGGGAGCTGATCAAAGCAGAAAGTACATCACTAACTTTGGTGGAAAAAAAGAGTCCTCACTTCTTACAATGACAGAGCTTGGAAAGAATGAAACTAGGAGACTTCTGATCCTCCAATTGTCACCGCATCAGGGGCCATAGCTTCCTATCTGCTCCATACAGGAGACGAATGACCAGTTCCAGGTCTTTTACAGCCCATAACAGCAGCTGCTACTGCTTGACGACGTCCATGAAAATTTACATTTGGTGCAGATCACGAATTTTAGCACTGTTGTCAGGAACAGTGTGGAATTGATGAAATGGAAAGTTTCTCGATCTGAATTTCGCAAACATTTCCACATGAACAACTTGGGCTATGTTATACATCAACACGGAATACATCATAATTCGATTGAATACGCATGTAACGTAGTATTTGTAAGGATGATATTAGCAATTTCATCTTTTGAAAATAATCAGATTAACTTCAGTAGTATACACAATGGGGCTACGGGACCAGGTCCTCGCAAGGGCTTAATTTAAAAAAACCCTGAGCCCTTGAGGAGTCCCTAATCCCTTAGCCCCATTGTGTATACTACTACTGAGGTGCATGCAAAATTCGACAAAAATCGGTCGAATAGTTTCTGAAAATTTGACTTTTAAGTGAGCATGGGCTCGGTCGGGAAAAAGGCTCGATGTACGGGTGGCTGGCTGGCTGGCTACATTAAGCAGAAAAATAGGCATGCAAGACTGATAAAAAATCATGACAAGAAACTATCATCACGCGGTGGGTGATGTCTAAGGTACTGTGTCGTAAGGTACGATCATCAACTCCTCTCTGACGAAAGCTCTTGGCGGTCTGTCTTTCAAGTAGTACAAGTTCGTTTCGCCGTCTTTGATGTCGTCAAGGTCTACGTTGTACGTTTTCATGGACCATATCGGATCGGTGGCGCGTTTTCTGCTGTCTCCCTCGTATTCTCCCGGCTGGTACAAGTACCTAACGCTGACCCGGTCTGGTAATGTTTTCTATGTTTCATCGCGACGTGCTGCTGCCGATGACGATTCAACAGAGGCGCCCGCAGGTAGACTTGCCAGATGACATACTTTTTAGCCAGGCTTTGGCTTTCTCTTCTGAAACTCGAGCTGCTTTGGCGATTTTCGGGATGGCGTCGGCGCCTTTCCAGTACCCGAGCGGGCTGTAATAAATTTTCTCCATGTTATATGTATGCATGTGTGCGTAAGCGTTTAATTATTCGATACGCGTTTGTGTCCGTACGCGTAAGTGGTCACTCCGTCGATGGCTATCCATCGTTTCATGTCCATGGGAGACAGCGACGTCTTGTTGATTCTCAGTCCGTATATCCTGTGTCCGTCGCTTCTCAGCATGTTCATTTGGTGTTTGTTTGAACGTTTTATTCTTGAACAGGGCTTCCTTGAATCTGACGTGCTTGATGTATTTTTTCACCACGTGTTTTTTTCACGCCTTTCTGATTTCGTCGTCGTCTGCTTTCTTGATGGAATACAACCCAATCCCGTAAGTATAGGATATCTTAGCGCGATGCTGCACATACGGCAATAACGGAGTCTCATGGTCCAGGAACACGTGTTAGAAAATGCGCCAACATAGCGGTCTCCGACCTCGGGGACACGCGCAGATTCGACGAACCAGGAGTCGACGGAAAACTGTAGGCCTTGCAACTGAAAAACAGCATTTACAAACGCGTTGAAGTGCCGCCCTCTACTGCCACTGGTGGTGGTGGCAATGACCTAGACGATTTCATCGATACTGAGGGAGCGGTCAACAACACGCGGTACGACCTGATCCGCAACGACGAGGACGAATGGACGATAACCCCAGCGTTCCGTGGCAGGCTGTTCCACATGGACAACGTCGAGACCAGGGCCGTCTCAAGAAACACGCAGTACACTCTCATCTTCAACGACGACAACACATGGGTATTAGTGCCATCCCAAATCGACTGGAATCTCAACATCACGCTCGACTCTCCCCACGTTTTCACGGACAGCAAAGATCACTACCTATGCAAAGACGCAGCCTGATCGTCAGCACGTTGAGGCAAAGAGTAGCCCACATGCTGTCGAGCAAACCTGGGACGCAAAACGTGTGATTGCAGATGGTGTCGGAATTCGACAGCCTGGTAGACGTCCTGGAAAATGTGCAAGCGAAATCCACACTGTATATCCAAGTCTACCTCGGCGAACCACCGTCGGCGCGTGACGTTGTCGAAATCGTGAAAGGGATCAAACTCCGCTGGGCCAAACAACAACAATACCAAGTGTGCTCCGTTTACGTGCGGGTGAACGTTAATGCCTGCAGGGAGTCACCGTGACCGTGGAAGACACGATATTGCTCTCCAAAATTTTCCTACTCGACAACATACATCTCATTGGTTTAAAGTGCACGTCCGAGGAATTATCCGATAACCAATTGAAAACCATTTCGTAATTTTGTATAAAAACAACGGATGAACAGCCATCATCCCAACGTAACGCTAGCCGATCTCGGGGACACGCGGGGATTCGATCTGCCCAGCGAGGAACACACCTTGTGCGTCCTGCACTTAAAAGACAACGTATACGAGCGGGTGTTACTAGCAGACTTCAAACAGCCAGACTGGTTGATCGACATGACCCTCATCTCACCCCCACATATCTTTTAAAAACAATGGTTACGTCTCTAAAATTACAACAACGGGATCCTTCTCACGTCTTTCACTCCAGAGTCATTCTCTTCCCACAGAGGCTACTCCTGTCATATCTTCCTACGTAACCTCTGTTCTAATACGGCCCTTTCATGGTGTGAGCGTTCAAGACTCGTGATTGGAGGCAATCAGATTTAGTTGTGCAATCAGCGACGTTGTTTCAAAAGTGATCATTCGCAAGGCCTCGGTAATTTCCGTATGCTTCGAGAAAACTAAACCTCTTCCCCTGCGCGATGCGCAAACGTTTCTTCTAGACAGAACTCAGTCATGTTATGGCGGATCAGTGGCGTCTCCATCGCCCTCGTTGACAACGGACAAGCTAGCCATTAAACGTCTTGTGTGTAACATCAACACAAGTCCCCGGCAGATGGGGGATATTTGTGGCCCCACATTTGCTTGTGTTAGTCAAGTTGAATCTAAGTCGATGTAACACGTGTTCTGATTGGATAGAAAGAAGGGAGATAATTCGTGTTGCGATCTTTTGCCGCTAGGGGATTTTACGAGAACCGGGAAATATTGCCGTATTAGAACAGAGGTTCGTAGGAAGATATGACAAGTAACCTCTGTGGGAAGAGAATGCTCCAGAGTTTGATGTACAAGTTTTACGAATACCAGGTCACACGGGCAACATGTTAGCTTCAAACGTCGTGGCTTCATATTTACGGTTTGACGTACCCGATTACCAACGGGATTTTTTTCGATTCAAATTTGACTATCAAATCACACACCACGCTCGTAGTAGATGTCTATCTCGCTGACGCTCGTGGGAGGTCAGAACGAACACTTTTGACTGGGTTGACAATACGCTGGTTCGACAGACACAATAACCAACGGTGTCGTATCGTCATAAGACCGGGATCGACATCCTTAATAAGCCTCGATGGAGTGGGTGTTATAGAAAACAATTTGATTCATGTCTCGAATATTGACGTGTACGATAATCTTAAACTTTTTTCAAATTGAGCCCTTGGGAGGACCTGGTCCCGTAGCCCCATTGTGTATACTACTACTTCATACAACTACCTCGGGTCTCATTCCTGAAGCTCACCCCTGTCACTGGGGATACACGCGCAGCACTGACAGAGCGCAATCGCAGCTACAACTACTAGATCCTACAAGCTCTCATAACAGTCACACGCCATCCAGGAGCATTGGGAAGGCACTCTATCTTCATCATCGGGAGATGCAGCTAGTCAACATCCGATGCATTTGCGACAGTATCAACTTAAAGTTCCAACTTAGTAATAGTCCGCTGATATGGCGCTCATATCCAGGTACATTGCCTGCTCACGGCGCTACGTACATTACTATCCCCGGTCATAGGACACTATCGTACTTTCCGATACTTTTCAACTCCCCTGGGGATCATACAGCCATGCTGCCTGTTAGGCGCAATGAACTAAACACTCACATTTCCCGCACATCCTCGAGGGTACCCATTTTACGGCTGGGTGAACTGTGACAATGTAAAGCAAGATGGCATCAAAGACATTTGCACTGGGTGAATTATCGGAGAGAGATGGAGTCGAGCAGTACTCGGAGCAAATGTTCGTCTCTGCGCTAAAAGCTATTGAGTCGGTAGATATTGCTGGAATAGCGTAAAAGCGGCGTTTCTCACTCACTCACACACTCTTCTAGACTTAACACATTATTGTTTTAGATTTCAACTCTCAACTCTAGATATGAATATGATCGCAACAACTGATATTTTGCTTTCGTTACTGTACAACTGAAATTTTCACATGTTTTGTTTTATTTTTTCAGAGTAAGTTGGGGATAAATTTACCGTGCGACTTCAAGTATGGTTCCACACTTAGAGCTACCATTGCAGTGTCGAACATAATGGTCAGGTAAAAATCACTTTGCCAATGCCAAAAGGTTGATTTAAAGTTTGATGTTATTTATTACGCGGGCGTCGGTGTAGCCTAGTGGTTAAAGCGTTCGCTCGTCACGCCGAATATAAAGGGTTCAATACTCCTTTTTTCTTGGTACAAAGTGTGAAGCCCATTTCTGGTGTACCCCGCTGTGATATTGCTGGAATATTGCCAAAAGCGGCGTAAAACTAAACTCACTCAGTATTTATTTCGTAAATATTAATTGTCGCTTTTTAAACAATCCTATTCAGACGTCATAATTGGGGGTCTGTTTGTTTTTACAAACCGAAACATGAGTCTCATTAACCTATTCAGACAATGACCTACTTTTCCGCCGATCCGAATTTTCTCGTGTGAAAATGAAAAGAGACACTACAAACAACTATGGTTACATTGAATTCCAATTCCTTGTTTCATAAGAAAATGGTATTTACAAATGGATTTTAATTTTAAAGTTGAATAATATCGTATTTCTATATTCTATGTCGAGGTTTAGGCAGCATGTCGTTAACTAAGACGTCACAGACTGCCCTTGTGTGAAGAGGTCATACAATGATTCACAATTCATTTGGCTCACTGGTTACACCTGTTATGTGTTCTTTGCGCTAATTAAGTGTATTTTCATAACGTACAATGTGAATGATTTAATATCAAGTCCGTACCAGACCGCCAAACCTTTCCAGCGGCAGAAGCTCGTTTTGAGATTTCCACTGTTTCCAGATTTCCGTTTGTCAGAGCATGCTGTACGACAGAGCACACTGCACGACGCGTTTGCAAGGATTAGAAGGAGCGTAGTGTTGCAGTATACAAGTGCTTAGATGTATCAAATAATACTGATTAATATTTATGTATCCAGTTGAATGAATTGGTCTCAAAATTCTGGACTGGTTATTGTACGAAGTTGCGTAATAGGACGGAACCTAGTCAGCAGGAAACGAGACTTGTATAATCAATGATTTGACTTGCTCCTCATTCAGCAATACGCCATCTGTATGTCTTTAAATAATAGAGTCTGAACCAGATAATTCAAAGACTGACATCATGGGCATTACTCAACGAAATTTGGAAACATGCATCAACCAAGTCAGCGCACCCGTGTTAGAATCCGGGTTAGAATGAACCTTCAGCAACCAATGCTTGTGGTAAGAGGCGACTAACGGGATCGGGTGGTCAGACTCGCTGGCTTGGTTGACACATGTCATCGGTTCCCAATTGCGCAGATCGATGATCCTGATGTTGATCACTGGATTATCTGGTCCAGACTCGATTATTTACAGACCGCCGCCATATAGCTTGAATATTGCTGAGTGCGGTGTAAAACTTACCTCACTCACTCACTCACCAAGTCAGCGAGTCTGACCACCGATCCCGTTAGTCGTATGTTACGGCACATAAACAGCCGTGCTTACATCACTACAGAGGTATAGGGGCGGTGGGGTAGCCTAGTGGTTAAAGCGTTCGCTCGTCTCACCAAATACCTGGGTTCGATTCCCCAGATGGGTACAATGTGCGAAGCCCATTTCTGGTGTCCACCGCCGTAATATTGCTGGAAAATTGCTTTATCGGCATGACGAGCGATCGCTTTAACCTTAATGCTACCCTACCTCCTCCATGGAACAAGGATGAACTGGGACGATACGATATTAGACTAAAGGACAAGAGGAAGTATTTCTCCGTCATCGGTACGTCAGTCAAAAATGGTATTTTTCAATGTTTATGTCAATTGGAGCATACTCATAATATAAAATGCTGGGAATTTGACATTGTAAGTTTTATCACGCAACTGTCACACGTTGGGAACGGAACCCGGGTCTTCGGCGTGACAAGCGAACGCTTTAACCACTAGGCTACCCTACAGCACCTGTTGTTATAAGAAGCAACAGACAACTACCCTGATCCCACAACCTGTGCATATGCGTGTCCAGGTCCCATAGTTCATAGTGGTGAGACGAAGTAGCCCGTGCTTGTCGTAAGAGGCGACAAACGGGATCGGGTGGACTGACTCGCTGACTTGGTTGATAAAGGTCATCGCATCACGATTGAATAATTTCCCGGGAGTGAAACAGCGGTTATAGTAAAATGGCAGTTTTCAGAATCATTATGAAAACATTTTGTCAGCTCCCAGTAACATCACTGTCATATCAAGGTAGAGATAAGAAAAACAACTATTCTTTTTTCATCTAAGCATAAATTACACATAAATCCTTTTCATGTTTCTACAGATGCTTCCAGAATATCAATGACCATCGATTCAATATTGTCATGAGAAGTATCTTCCAAGTTCCATCAAAGAGCATTAAGCTTCAAACGATGTTCGATGGGAAGGTATCTTCTGCAGGAAGCATTCGAGTCAAAAAGAATTTTAAGAAAAATCGTCTCTTTGAATACGTCCTCGTCTATGCAGAAAAAGGGTTTGAGGTGAGTTGACAATGGATTTTGAATGACAGTACCCAATTGTTCTTCTTATGTTCAATAAACAATAAAACTTGAGTCATTGAAATAAAAAAGGGTGTAAATGTAACGCTGTGGGAAGATGATGGACCTTGCAACATGCATGCTCCCATCTTTAATGTTTGTTTGTTTGTTTGTTTGTTTGTTTGTTTGTTTGCGAACTCCGTTCTAAGCAATATTCCTGATAAATCATGGGTTTTATGATTGACAAGATGGCATTAATCAACGCAACTGGGACACGATGACATGCATCAACCAAGTCAGCGAATCTGACCGCCAGATCCCGTTAGTCGCTAACTCAAACTCATGAGTTAAAGGGGGGCGGTGGGGTAGCCTAGTGGTTAAAGCGTCCGCTCGTAACGCCGAAGACCCGGGTTCGAATCCCCACATGGGTACAATGTGTGAAGCCCATTTCTGGTGTCCACCGCCGTGATGTTGCTGGAATATTGCTAAAAGCGGCGTAAAACCATACTCACTCACTCATCAGTTAAAGCTGTTTAAGTGAATGCCATACTCAACACCTATTCTATGGATGTTTCGCATATCCCATTTCGTTACTTCTAGTGCCCTTTTGGCACTGGTGTCCTGAAAGGTTCTGTTCAAATCATAAATGAATTTATGTTTCGATGTTTCATTGAATACGAGGGCAGAGGTGCTGTTAAATATATACGTTGAGATCATTGGTCTTATTGTTTAACATTCTCTCGTTTCCGTTGCAGGTTTACCTGAATGGAAAACAAATCTATTTATTCCAGCATAAGACGAAAAATCTGCCGTGTGGATTTAGTTTCTACAGCGTGAAAGGCAAAATGAAGATTGAGGAAGTCACTTTGACATATTAACATTAACTAACACATGATAAATATCCCATTTTCAATCAAATATCGGACAGTTGGAAAGAAAAGGGACAAAATCCTTTCCATGATCACATCTCTACAGCGATTCAACAGCAAGGCCTTCTAAGTGTTTGTGACGGCGAGGACCTAGGTTTGATTCCCCACGTGGCTGCAATGTGCGAAGCCCATTTCTGGTGTCCTCCGCTGTGATGTTGATGGATTATGAGTGGGTATGGCGAAAAACCACACCCACTCACTCACTAAGCAATTGTGGGAGGAATATGTTTATGAATTATTAATATCACTTTGCAATGACGATGATGATGGTGATGGTTGTTCGCGAAACGATGAGCGTTTTCTGCCCCACCACCAGTCATAAACACACATGGACGTGGCTGTGCATGTATTATGTTGTAAGCCGAATTTAGGCTGATTTGAAAGAATAAATGGCATCTTGTGCGTGAATTTTCGATTTTTTCCATTCCGATGAAATTATAGGAATATTCCCATTACCAAACCCATCAACGTGGCGTCAACTATTCACACCGAACTACTTACAGACACGTGCAAGTTAGAAGCAGATGGACATTTCGATCGCACAGCAAGCATACAAGAAACCGTTCATTTCTCACTTCGAATCAACAATCAGAATATCAAAATCGTAAATGTATATGTAAAGTTTACTCACCAGAGACCTTTCAAGGCAAAATGCAGCTGAAGTGAAGGGCGGCACATTGATATTGACTAGGGCCCATTACTGTGTTACCCGTACCGTCTTGGTCCTCATACATATTCTGTCGTGTAACGCTGAAGACATGCAATAACTGCTCTTGTGTTACCTTACGTAAACATAGGCGGATCCATGTATTTTCAAGGGTGTGGGGGGTTGTGTTGGGGTGTGAGAGTCCGATCTCCCCCCCCCCACCCGCTCTGCCAGAGCAAAATATCAACTTCAATGTGGCCTTTAGTCATTTTCGAAGGAAGGAAAGAAGGAAAGAAGGAAGGAAGGGAAGCTTTCTCGCTTTCTCGCTTCCGAATTTTAAGGCGAGAAGGCGATGGCCCAAATCAGCCACCATACTAATCAGCCACCATACATTCGTCACCACTCGTCCCTTTCCGTAACCTCCAAGAAGGCTTGTCCCGGAATAACGCGAGTTGGTCACGAATGGAATGAGAATTATCCGTACGCCGCTTACAGCAATATGTCTGCAATTTCACTGCCTGGAACACGAGAAATGGGCTTCTTCCGAAATTACATAAGTGGGGAATCGATCCTGGGTCTTAAGCGTGACTGCCCCACCGCCCATGTTCAATAGGCACCAGCACAATACGCCTACTTTTTCTCTTTGTATTATTTTACAAAATAAATATTGCTCGGAGTAGTTTTTGCATTAGTACTCGCCCTATTGTGAATGGAACAAGTACACATATCACATAAGTGCATTGCACTGGATGTGATGTCTTCAGTCTAATACAGTATACGTAATTCCATCAGGGTAACGATACATGTTTAAAAGAGGGCAATGACAGCAGTGTAATTATGAGGTGATATGTGTAATGGAACATTTCACACAGAAATATGTATGCATTAAACTAAATTGTGAAATCAGTGACCACTGAAGATCAATGGTGGAATAGCGAAATACATTTAAACACAGTACTAGATTCACTGTAAAAGAAAAGAAAATGATACCAGAATAACGTATCCAATTCAGATAATTATCCACACCTCACTTTGCAACTATTCTTGCTCTTCTTCCTCTTATTGGCCCAACCAGCTTCACGAAACTGTTCAACCACAAACGTCTAGAACGACAAAGCCTTTTATACTCTCCCAAAGAAGAAACGCAAAGGTGATATTGATATATGACATTTCAAATATGTTTCAAAATTTGTGTTTGATTGTTATAATTTCGCCATAATAATGGCGGTTTGTGTACATGGAACGAATGCACAGCGCAAAAAACATCTTCGGAAATGTTAATTCGCCTTTAGCTTTAAGATGGTCATTGGCATTTCTTAGCCAAATGGAAAAAATAAGAATATCGTTATACCACGACTCACTGCTGTAAATTGAAACATTGCCATTGAACGTCTGGAGGCTGTGGAGTCTCAATCTGCCTTTGCACTTCACCTCAATGTTCCTCAGAGTGCTATCAGTCGTTTATGAGACCGATATCAACAAACCAATTCTACGCAAGATCGGCCTCGAAGTGGTAGACCTCGGATTACCAGTGCAGCGCAGGATAGCTACAACCGGGTACTTAATTTGCAGAATCGAACTGTCACAGCAAGTGCAACTGCAAGTGCAGTCATTACGCTATTCTCGTAATCATGTTCGAGAAGCTGGACTTCGAGCCATAAGACCCTATTTTGGTCCTGTGTTGGCACGACTACAACTTCTCAAAGTTTGAGCATTTGCCACTGACGATAAACATAATTAAAAAAAACTTCCACAGAAGTAAATTAACACGCTTTGAAACATCCATTACACAACAGACTGAATTATATTCACAAAAATACAAGCTACTAGCAAACTTTAGAAATTATCAAACATTACAGTGAGCAGAGGATGAGAGATGTGTGTACAAAACTGGGATTCGAAGCCATTCCTGTAGGACTGCCTGTTCTATTCCCTGTATTATGGGCGAAGTAGTTGTGCTCTTCTGTGAAATCCAGAATCACAAAATCTGCTCTGACGTGACCACAAATGCCGTCACAAACTCTAATGCCATTACTTGCAAATGGTCCGCATACAGTGTAACGACATGTGTGTAAAGATATTACAACAATAGTGTAATGACGTGTGTAAAGATATTATAACAATAGTGTAATGACGTGTGTAAAGATATTATAACAATAGTATAATGACGTGTGTAAAGATATTACAACAATAGTGTAATGACGTGTGTGTAAAAATATTATAAGAATTGTGTAATGACTTGTGTGTAAAGATATTATAACAATAGTGTAAGACATACGTGTAAAAATATTATTATAACAATAGCGTATTGACGTATGTGTAAAGATATTATAACAATAGTGTAATGACGTGTGTAAAAATATTATAACAATAGTGTAATGACGTGTGTAAAGATATAATAACAATAGTGTATTGGCGTGTGTGTAAAGATATTATAACAATAGTGTAATGACGTGTGTGTAAAGATGTTATAAGAATTGTGTAATGACTTGTGTGTAAAGATATTATAACAATAGTGTAAGACATACGTGTAAAAATATTATTATAGCAATAGTGTATTGACGTGTGTGTGAAGATATTATAACAATAGTGTAATGACGTGTGTAAAGATATTATAACAATAGTATAATGACGTGTGTAAAGATATTATAACAATAGTGTAATGACATGTGTGTAAAGATATTATAAGAATTGTGTAATGACTTGTGTGTAAAGATATTATAACAATAGTGTAAGACATACGTGTAAAAATATTATTATAACAATAGTGTATTGACGTGTGTGTGAAGATATTATAACAATAGTGTAATGACGTGTGTAAAGATATTATAACAATAGTGTAATGACGTGTGTGAAAAGATATTATAACAATAGTGTAATGGCATGTGTGTAAAGATATTATTGTTATGACCATCTGGAGGCTGGATTGTCACTGTGTATAAAACTGTATTCGTAGATCTAAGTATGAACAGATTAGGCGGCCTATTATTTCTTGTTCTTGTGGGGAAATCAGGGGAGGGTAATTTGCCATGTGGTGGTTACTAAACATTCCAAGCAGACCACGATATGACTGGAGCTAAAATTAAAATTAAGTATTTTGTTTTGACTTTGCCATTCAAATTAATATTCACACGTCGTTTTCTCAGTAGATTTGAGATGGCATATGATTTCATTTCTGTCAAATTGTACGGACCCTCTGGAGAGAGATATGAACCTGTTTGTTTGGACATAATTGAACTTGGTTCTCTTTTAAACCTATGAAAGGCCGGGATATCGTTTTCGTTTTTGAGGAGGCATATGGTACTATTCTGTCTTGTCTGATATTCTGCCTTTGAGATAAGGTAATTCCTTGATTGAATTACATATAGTTACACTTTCAGACCTAGTACCTTTGGTCGAATCGGCAATATATCACTCTTAATACAGCATTTGATTTCGAAATCCAGTACAAGAGGAGTGGACATGTCTTCAGGTTCTAGACAAGGCAAAGGTTGAGAGTACTGATGCGTGGCTTTGGCAGATTTCTTCCTCAATTGTCATACTGGTCTTATATGTGGTAACATTTGATATGTCACTGTTAAACTTTCTATTGTCAAACACTCAAGTAGTGAAGTCCACTTGTAATGGTTGTGGTTTTAGGCTTTGTCAGTGTGAACATAACTTTTAAGGTATGTCAGTCGGACTTTGGATGATAGCTGGTTGGGATAGAAATGGTTTCTTCATGTTTACTCTTGTTTAGAATTGTGCATTCTTT
This sequence comes from Haliotis rubra, assembly GCF_003918875.1. NCBI lineage: Eukaryota > Metazoa > Mollusca > Gastropoda > Lepetellida > Haliotidae > Haliotis > Haliotis rubra. Next base: position 212,098 of record NW_025767036.1, on the reverse strand, counting down.
CAATGACAGTATTACATCCTGACGTAACCGACCCTAAAAGACTCTTGAAAGGTTACTTTCTCTTTTGGCCCTATTTTGGCACATGCTTTAACATCATTCATAACTGATGAAGGTTGTTTCTGCCATCATTAAAGAAGTCTCCTGTGGTTAACGTTACATACAATCTGATGACAGTAAGATGAGTTTGTGCACGTATAAAAAATTACATCATGGGCTGGCAAATCCACGCTCTGTAGCATGTTTCTGAACAACAAAGATGAAATTATGTCCGTGAAGGAAAATGAAATTCCGGATTTCTCCAGACTCAATTCAATGACGTTGGCAGAACGGTGTTTTGAAACACTGTCAATGCATCTTAGTTTGTCTTTGCCTCATACGACTATACACAGTGAGGTTCAGTGGTTTTCTCTGGACTTTCTATAAGGTCGCACATATTCTCTTGTATCCGAGGGCGATGGGGTAGCCTAGTGGTTAAAGCGTTCGCTCGTCACACCAAATACCTGGGTTCGATTCGCCACATAGGTACAATGTGTGAAGTCCATTTGTTGTGTCCCCCGCCGTGATTTTGCTGGAATATTGCTAAACCCAACTGACTCACTCCCTTTCATCCAGTGTGTTATCTTCAGAACGGAAATGCTGGTAAACCAATTGGAAACATTTGCTGATGCCCCATCATGGCTGCTGACTCGTGGGTATGTTTTCTGTTGTGTTCTTCAGAACAAATTAGCCCACGAAATGTATATTCAAATATATGTGCTACGTTTTTAGTTGGAGTGATAGGTCTTTTTGTGTATTGTATTTAACTGTAAAGATTGTTAGATGATTCGGGATCAGTTATCACAACAGGACAGGTTTTGTAAGTTGTTGTGGCACATGGACACGTACACTGACATCGGACATGTGTCATGGAAACAATTTGTAATCGTTATACCAACCCCTGATAGAAACTCTATGCATCTCCATGTTTAGCTTAAGACGTTTACATTACTCTAGCAACAATGGGAAGTAACACATTGTATCTGTTATGTGGATCTGTGTTATAATCACGAGTCTAATTAATCATATATTTTGGATGTCGGACGCACGTGCAGTGTCGGGCAACCCAAAAATATGATCCGTTTAGGGACTGTTCATAATTTATGGCCGAGGTGGGGGTGGGGGTGGGATTTGATTTTGAGGGGGTTACACCCATTTTGTTCTGGGTAGGCAGGGGGAGGCAGCAATTTTGCACACATGCACCAGCGGGGGTCGGCAACATTGTACATAAAAATATTAATAATATACACTTAAAAATTATAGAATTATAGAAAGGGGAAGGGGGTCATTGTTTTTGTACATGACATGCAAGAGGGGGTCCACTTACTTTGTACGTAAATTTTAGGGAGGGGGGGGGTCATTCACATTGTACATGCTTCTGCATAAAAGACATCAAACCCATCCACCCCACCCCCTCCCCCACACACACCTCCCTTGCCATAAATTATGAACGGTCCCTTATACACTATTATTTGCCTTTTACGTCAAATAAATGATGTCTGTTTATTGATTCCACGGTAATATATGACGTGACTTTATATTTACCTTCATTGTTCACACAAGAAGAAATATCGGCACACTCATGTAAATACCTCCTGAAACACATACCTGTAAACTTCATGAGTACATATTACCACAATGCAGTTCATGTCACTATTGCATGGACATTCTAGTATTTCGGTGAGTTTGGTTACATGCCGCTTCTAGCACTATCCCTGCAACATCACGGCGGGGGACACCAGAAATTGGTTCCCATGTGGGGAATCGAACCCGGGCGTGACGAGTGAACGCTTTACACCCCCATTCCACTGACCATCGGAACCTCACCTGAAGCCCTTCTGATCCAAATTTTGCGAAAATTTCTGCGTTCCGATGAAAATTCACCCGACATCAGTTTTTTGTCTTCCCCTCTTTCCGTAACATCCGATGGAGATCCAACATTGATCGGGTTAATCGGATGAAAGACTGGTAGCGGCCTGATGTCTGTCCGCCATATGTATCCGACGGTTGTATCCAAGTACCCCTACATCCAAGTACCCCTACATCCCAGTACCCCTACAATTAGTTAAAACAACACACGGCATTTACCTGTCTGGCATAATGAACTTACCCATGGGAGCGATTAAAGTGTTGTGTATACAACTTGGAAAGGAGTGTTCGATTAAAGTGTTGTGTATACAAATGTTGAAATTGACAAGGATGAGACAAGTAATTTGAGATGGTTAGCATAGTAAAGTTTGTATCAAATAGAAAAAAGAAAGTTTAAATGTTGAAATTGACACTGGGATGAGACAAGTAATTTGAGATGACTTAGCATAGTATATAAATGTTGGAAACAAACTAACATGACATCAACATGGCTGGTCTTCGCAAGGTTGAGTTTGTTATGTCACGGAGAGGTAGCACTCAAGTCCTATTTGAGGGTTATCTACACACTAAGAATGTCGAGAGACAGTCTTGTGTACACTGGAAGTGTGTCCAGTCAACTTGCAGAGGCAGAGTCACAACAGTCGGAAATGTTTTGAGGAATGCGACGGAGCATAATCATCCGCCAGAGGATAGCCAGAAGGTCCGGTTTGTCAGCAACCTGAGGAAGAGAGCGAGGGAGGAGTCAACATCGATGCACACCCTCTACAACAACGAGATTACGAACTTGGACGATGATAAGATACCATTGATGCCATCCTTCCCGACCATGAGCAGTGCTATGTACCGCCATCGACAGAAGACAATTCCTGTTTTGCCGCAGACGAGATTGGAAGTGAACCTTCAAGATTCCTGGACGCAGACAGCAGATGGTCGACCCTTGCTCCTGTTTTCAGATGGTGATGACGATAAGATCCTGACATTTGGCACCATGGATAGTCTTCAGGACTTGCAGTCTTCTGAAATCATCTATATGGATGGAACCTTTACTGTCTGCCCTGGTCTGTGGAATCAAGTGTACATCCTACATGCAAGACGTGGAACCACAACCTATCCCCTCATCTTCACCTTACTCCCCGACCATCAGACTGAGACCTACTCCAGACTCTTCAGACTCATCAAGAATGAAGTTCAGCACTTTGTGTAACATCATAGAAACCTGTGTGTGCCTCCACAACCTGATCCGAATACCATGGTCAGCTGGATACAGAAGATGCCAACCACATCATCATACCAGGAGAATGGGAGGTTGCTTCTTTGCCTTCTGTCCTCGAACATTTCTATTCTCTCTTGGACCCATCTTCAGGATCTTGGTGCTGCAGTGTCCGATGAAACTCTGCAGAGTGAGTGTCGGGTGACCCTCCTTTTGTAGTCCGTTGGCTGTCAGATGTCACCGCTTGCTATGCGATATGTGTCGGATGGCAGTTGAGTGAATGAGCGATTACCTCCGATGTCACAACGGATAGTAATCGGACGGTGCTAAATATCATGTTACCCTCCGAGGAGAATCGAATTGGTGATGGACGACTATCAGGCGCAAACTACAAATTGCAATCAGATGAGCGTCCGATGACTGTTAATCATCGGACACTTATCAGATTGCCGTCAGACGTCAGCTAGACTCATCCAAAAGTTGCACAACACGAATCTGACTCGACATTCATCCGACACTGACTCGATTTGGGACCGGAAATAGCGTCCGATGGCGAACGCGTCGGACGATTTCGCCTCGTCGGATGACGCCCGACACGTCGGACACTGACCTGATGGTCGACAAACAGGAATAGGATTCCTCGGACTGTGAAACGATACTCTTTGGTGAGTCACCGGAAGGAAAAACTTTGCTCCCGAGTGACCGCATTCTCTTCCCACAGAGGTAACTCCTGTCATATCTTCCTACGTAACCTCTGTTCTAATACGGCCCTTTCACGGTGTGAGCGTTCAAGACTCGTGATTGGAGGCAATCAGATTTAGTTGTGCAATCAGCGACGTTGTTTCAAAAGTGATCATTCGCAAGGCCTCGGTAATTTCCGTATGCTTCGAGAAAACTAAACCTCTTCCCCTGCGCGATGCGCAAACGTTTCTTCTAGACAGAACTCAGTAATGTTATGGCGGATCAGTGGCGTCTCCATCGCCCTTGTTGACAACGGACAAGCTAGCCATTAAGCGTCTTGTGTGTAATGTCAACACAAGTCCCCGGCAGATGGGGGGATATTTGTGGCCCCACATTTGCTTGTGTTAGTCAAGTTGAATCTAAGTCGATGTAACACGTGTACTGATTGGATAGAAAGAAGGGAGATAATTCGTGTTGCGATCTTTTGCCGCTTGGGGATTTTACGAGAACCTGGAAATATGGCCGTATTAGAACAGAGGTTCGTAGGAAGATATGACAAGTAACCTCTGTGGGAAGAGAATGGAGTGACCGATGAGCCAGAAATCTTGTGGAATGGGGGTGTTAACCTTTATGCTAATCGACCTCCTCCATGGAAGTGGGGATGAAGTGGGACGATCCGATATTAGACTAAAAAAAAGAGGAAGTATTTTTCCGTCACCGGTTCGTCAGTCGGTTTTCATGCCCATCAAAAATGGATTTTTTTCATTTTTTTACGTCTTATCAGGCATACTCATAATATAAAATGCTGGGAATTTGACATTGTAACTTTTATCACGCACCTGCCACACATTGTTACCGACCTTATCGTACTGAACTCCACCTTTTAAGGTGGATTGGCTGCTGACTACCTCAGAACTATTACAACTTGATAGGAGTACCAATGGATATTATTATAGGAACAGAGCCATGAGTTCCAAGTCTTTGACACATCCATAAAAACCGAGATCTAATTACTACAGCGGGAAATGGTTTCAAATATGATCCTTTAGTATTTTCAACAGATAGAATTAGTACTACGTAATGAATTATTCAACTAAAACGACATTCAAATATTTTTATACGTTTAATCAGCTGCTTTTGATAGACCCTCGTATTATCAAACGATTTAATTGTTCCACTAATTCTAATCCGAACACTTCACCGAGTGACAAAATGATAGCCAAATATCAAATAAGTTGCAGCTTGTGTATTAAACCATAATGCTCACACACAACACATTGAGGACTGGTGACAGAATGGTTGTACAATTCCTTATTGTCCTTCTTCTAAACTTATTAATTGTCGTATCACAACAACTGAAAATGTCAGATTTCCACAAATACGGAATGAAGCATATTAGGGCCCATGACCGCAGCACAGAGGTAAAGTCACTTCTCGACTGTGCATCGACCACGGTAGCTTCCAGAAAACCCTTCTTTGCATACCCAAACAGAACGTGCTATCTCTTGGAGTCAGTGCTCAACGAGACAATTGGTGATGACGAACGCGGAGCGGTGGTTTACAAGGATGAGTCGTATAAAGGTGAGGTTTAAAGACACGATGTCACACATTTTCGACAATATTTTGGCCTATATTATATATTTTGGGGACACATGCACTCATTTTAGCTCCCTAGTGATGCAATAAAAGACTGATTATCCCTTACGACTTGCCTGAAAGCGATAATTGAAACTTCGAGGCGAACATGGAGTGTAAACGATTGCTCCGTTCATCGAAAAATGTCGCACGCGGTTTTGTCGTGTTTAGCGAACTGGCCTCAATCACAAGTTGTTACAGTATATGCTAGCTTCCCTAAGGGCTGATAATTAGTTTTATTTAAGAATTGCACTATGTTTTTTTAGAGAAATTTGGTGTGCCAATGTGCCTTTAATAACCACCGTCCATGCAATTATGTATAATAGGTATACATAATTGATTGATTAAGTTATAGTCTTACGCCACACTCAGCAATATTACAGCTACATGGCGGCGGTCTGTAAATAATCGAGTCTGGACCAGACCATCCAGTGATCAACAGCATGAGCATAGATCCCAGCAGTTGGGATACATGAACTGGAGATGCTGGCACTGACTGCCATGGCACACAATTGTACCCCAATTGTCAGATTTCAAATGTTTGTAGTGGGGGCTTAATCCTTAATATTTATTGTACATGTGTATTGTTTGGAGTCTTTACATCATGGTGACAGTCATGATGTTCTAATATGGGTTACTAATAAGAGGCTTCTACGTATATTTTCCTTTCGCCCGAGGGCTGATATGGTAGTCGAGGGCTGATATGAGTGAGTGAGTTTAGTTTTACGCCGCTTTTAGCAATATTCCAGCAATATCACGGCGGGGGACACCAGAATGTGTACCCATGTGGGGAATCGAACCCGGGTCTTCGGCGTAATGAGCAAACGCTTTAACCAGAAGGCTACCCCACCGCCGCGAGGGCTGATATGACTGGCGAAAGGGAAACTGTCATATCATAACCTTTTTATCGTATACCACATCATTAGGTCACGATATGGCTGAAATATTGCTGATTATACCACATCAAGGGACGTAACTCTAAAATACACTAGGCTCCGTCTATTGAAGTATCGAGCGTTTGCGAGTATTCTATCATTACGCCTCCCTTGTGGCTCGTTGCCATGGGATACCTTTGTTCTAACTGTAGGTGTATGGCCGCCACACACCTCGGAAAGTATGGAAATAACTATTACTTACCAGTTTAGTAGCCGGGCAATACAGTTGATATTCATTTTGGCCCGTGGTGGTCGATATGTCAGGGGCATATGCCGACAGCCAGTACTGCATGTGCAAAATGGTCCATATTCTTGATAGGTCATTGATAACAACTTTTAATAAGCTGGTCGTACGACCTCGTGGACCTTCACGAAAATGGTTAGAACTGGAATAACAGTTACAAAGATCCATCATTCATGCGATTTCAAAAACAACTGGTTCTATTTTTGTGGATCTTACTTTAAAGGTCACATGCAACGTAAAACACAACTTTGCAGATTCTGATACCTTTCGGTATGGACTTACCGAAACAAATCATCAAAAATGCAAATTCAACGTATAAAGTTGAAAAATAACGCGATGAAAAAAACCGTGCGAAATCGGAGTTCAAACGATTCACTAATTTTCCCCCGACTTTTCTGGGGAAAACTGGTTTCAACAGCTGGGCTGCGCTCATAGCACGTGCGCAGTGAAATAGGTTCGCGCAGCTTGGAAGCGGGTTGTCCGGTGAATACTCGGTGAAGGCTTTGGTGTGAGCTATTTTCCTAGTGCTTTGTTGATATCTCACAGGCGCGAGCTTTTTATATGTTATGACAGTATATAAACTGTTTATATAATTTCATTTGTCTATTTCACCACACGTTCTTCTTACCGTGTCACTTTCTCAGTTCGATACTTAAAAGCAATGTCAATATTTAACGTTGACAGAATTTCTAACTGTGATATAGATATGTCGTTGTCACAGACAAAACTCAATGTCTTGTTTAAATGACACCTGTGTGTCTGCCTGCCTGTCTGCAAATGACAATATTCAATACACAACTGCGATCACTGACCACATGCAATTTGAACTTAACACCAATCAGGCTATACACCATAAACAAAACGTATTGATTTATGGCCCGAGTTCGGTCTCTGTCACATTATGAAATTACACAGACAGGCAGGTGTGATACTTGAACACATGACATGTTATGATGTCTGTTGATTGCAAAATGTTATACACAAAAATGAGTATGTATTTACAAAACCCAACATCTCTATATATACACACACAATGAGCCGTGAGGGCATCTGCAAATGAACCAGCCGTTACACTTGAGTGCACACCCACCCGCTCTGACTGGGTTCGGTATCCCGGCTGCTTCGTTTCTTGGGAAGTAAACCCAAGTACACAATATTGCACTTTTGATTTGCGATTGTACGCTTATAATTTTGTTTATATGTTTTTTCATAACCAGCAATGTATATTATATGTCATGAATAAGTGATAATTGTGTTTTAATTATGTTTGATTTTTTGGTTGCATGTGACCTTTAAAGGTTAGAACTGGATAAATAGTAACAAAACACGCACCGTTCATGAAATGTCGGCAAATCGGACATTTCGTAACGCAGAGCTCCGTCCGACGAAACGGTCTCAGCTTAAACGATTGGGTCAGTCCGGGAAGTAAGACCTTCGTAGATACCACTAGTGAAATCGGATTGATTGTGTTTGAGGGATGGAATTACAACCATTTTATTGGACTCTTCTGGATTTTGGCTCGACGTTTCAAAATTTCAAATTTCCTTGCTCGTCAGTGTATATAATTCAAATAAATCACCATCTTGGAAAACTTTCGAAAAATCGATAAACACTCAGACGTTCGTAAGACCTTTACACTTACCCATGATAACGGTAGTCGTAGTTCTACGACTTTGTTAAACGTGTCCGGCCTTCTCTCATGTTTCAGACGTATGTCCGGAGGCCCCAGCTGTGGGCAATGGAAAGCTGGTCAGTTTGTCTGGACTACATGCAGGGGCGGAGGCGGTGTACAGGTGTAATGAGGGCTACAGCCTGTGTGGACTCAGCAACACGTCCACCTGTCTGGACACCGGCACCTGGACAACAGGTGTTAACTGCACCAGGTCTCAAACAAAGTGGGCACAGCAAGTACGTACAAAATATGCTTATACAATAAATTTGCAAATAGTATTCCTTTAAATATGTGTGTTTCTTTTAAATGTGTGTGAGAAATATATCATTGTTGGTGTGGAATTTGTCGGTAAAGTCTAAAGCATTTAAAGCGGTATTGTCCTCAGCAAACCTGAGCCTATGGGAGTGGCTGAAAAGAACTGAACCTAGCTATCATAATGATGAAGTGGGTTAGTGGAGGTAGATGTTATTATTCTCTACAAGTTCCACTCTTAAGCGAACAAGTGTAGAGTGCTTATATTTACTTTATGTAGTAAAGCGTCGTCGTGAGGCTTATCCTATATGGTTCGGACATGCGCAAGCGAGCATCCGGAAGCGGGTCCAGAAGATGTGAATGTATGAGTGAGTGAGTTTAGTTTTACGCCGTTTTTAGCAATATTCCAGCAATATCACGGCGGGGAACACCAGGAATGGGTTTCACAAATTGTGCCCATTTGGGGAATCGAACCCGGGTCTTCGGCGTGACGAGCGAACGCTTTAACAACTAAGCTACCCCACCGCCCCAAATGGACATGACACGTCAAATGATGATGGAGTACAACAGCAAAGACGCCATCATCATTTGTATAATGTCTGTCCTGGAGTTATTTCTTTACATTTGGAAAGATTCGAAATCTAATACTTCAATTGTTGTGAATACTGAGTTTTAGCAGGGGCGGTGGGGTAGCCTAGTGGTTAAAGCGTTCGCTCGTCACGCTGAAGACCCGGGTTCGATTCCCCACATGGGCGCAATGTGTGAAGCCCATTTCTGGTGTCCCCCACCGTGATATTGCTGAAATATTGCTAAACGCGGCGTAAAACTAAACTCACTCACTCACTGAGTTTTACCGTTTCTTGCTGGTTAGAATGAGTAGAAAACAATGCCCAAGTAAGAGTACCGTTTCTTGCTGGTTAGAATGAGTAGAAAACAATGCCCAGGTAAGAGTACCGTTTCTTGCTGGTTAGAATGAGTAGAAAACAATGCCCAAGTAAGAGTACCGTTTCTTGCTGGTTAGAATGAGTAGAAAACAATGCCCAAGTAAGAGTACCGTTTCTTGCTGGTTAGAATGAGAAGAAAACAATGCCCAAGGAAGAGTACCGTTTCTTGCTGGTTAGAATGAGTAGAAAACAATGCCCAGGTAAGAGTACCGTTTCTTGCTGGTCAGAATGAGTAGAACACAATGCTCAGGTAAGAGTACCGTTTCTTGCTATTATGCGTTGTTGCTGTATACTTCTAGAGCTGACCCGTGAAGATCCGAGTTAGAATTGATCTTCAGTAACCCATGTTTGTCGTAAGAAGCGAGTAACGGGTTCTGGTGGTCAGTCTCGCTGACTTGGTTGACACATGTCATCGGTTCCCAATTGCGCAGGACCCGTGAAGATCCGAGTCAGAATTGATCTTCGGTAACCCATACTTGTAAGAGGCGACTAACGGGTTCTGGTGGTCAGGCTCACTGACTTGGTTGACACACGTCATCGTATCCCAATTGCGTAGACCGATGCTCATGTTGTTGATCACTGGATTATCTGGTACATACTCGAGAATTTGCAGGCTGCTATATAGCTGGAATATTGCTGAGTGCGGCGTATAACAAAATTCACTCACTTCTGGAATTACATACTTCTCCTTTAACTATCAGGAAATACAGTAACTGTTAAAATCCGGGTTAAACGTCCAAATTCAACAAGAAACTGTCAGTGTATTAATCAATATTCTTTATTGATTTTCAGAATAACCTTCTGATCTTTCTGTCATGTGATTTCCGGCACGGATCAACATTCACAGGTGTCGTTTCAGTTTCAGGATTTGGCGGAAAGTAAGTATGTTGTATTGACCATAGTTCATATTGTAATCATTATAGCTTTGTATTGCTGATAAACAAACAATATATTGATTTCATTTTACATCAGAAAGCGTGTTATGGAGATTTTAGAATAAATGTGAAATATGGAAAATATATTCGTAATTACGAAATGATAACTGAAGTAAAGAGAAAATACTCACACTTAAACAAACAATTAAAATAACATGAAATTTCGGTGTAAGAGATAATTTACGCTGCCAAGTGCTTAGTAAGTAGGTACTTAAAATATAGAGCGTATGCATGTACGTAGTTTTTAATCTCATAGAAAGTAATATTGAGTTTACAACTAAGCCCTTCAATCAAGTTTTTACCGGTTAGGGCTCAAGACGTCGACCTTCGGTCCAAACCTCACGGATAAGTGAAGAAAAATGGTCGACGTCCCGTCCGTTTCGATAATTTAGCAGTTAACGTTACGTGTTGTTAGAAGAGGATAGTCCGGATTATGCGGATGAGAGCACACCTAATGAGAAAACGAGCCAAATATATGTATAAAGATAGTGTTTTACTTCAGTCTCAGTTCACTTAGTATACAAACATTAAAATATAAAACACATAAAATACATAGAAGGCGTAAGCCACGAGTGGTAACGGGGTACTATATAGATTTTTTTTAACCGTGTAACAACATGCTACATTTTACAAAACATTACAAAATTTAAATATACATGCACATTTATACAAATACATTATGAATTTAATAAAGATGCTAAAGAAGAGACGCTGAATCAGCAAACTGTCTAACAGTTAACATTCCATTTTGAAACTGGTGTCTCCGTTCTTGAAGACGACGTTCCAGGTTCTTCTTCTTCGAGGGTTATCTTTGTCCTCCGGCATATTGCACCAACGAGATGTAGGAAGTTCAAGTTTAGCATTAGCCATTTCGAAATCAAATGTACACGTTCATGCTTCTTCTCATTATATATCCCCATGTAGTTAAATGTGTTCATCATTATGATTATTTCAATTATGTTTTGACACGGTCGGCTTCCGTGTGCGATGTGTTCACTTCCATCAACCAGCAGCCTTGTAATAACACGTCACATGAGATTAGCCATGTGCTAAAATAACATCCGAACTTCAAAGCTTACCGTTTGTCGACGTCCTGAGCCTTATAAAAATCGAAAGGTCCGACACCGTTTTTACCATGAGAGACCAGTTTTAATCAGCTCGCTTGTCCATCCGGGAATCGAACCCGGGCCTTCGGCATGACGAGCGAACGCTTTAACCACTGGGCTACCTCATAATAAAAAAGTTGACATCAATACAACTCTCCATCTGATATTGAAATATGTTTCCTTTTGCTTAAGATTGATTGGATTGTAATATGATTTCGCTGATCGATATCTAAAGATGTTTGATTGGTAACACCATGTACATAATTACATATGTTGTACACAATACACAATGTCCTGTCAAATAAATACTGACATGTCGAAACAAACAGTCATTGTACGTTTGGTTCTTGATAAGGGATTTTTATTTTAGACACTAATCTTTGGCCAAAGACTTTCATGTTTTCAGAAGTAATGATTTTGATCACGTGAAAATAGGGGTTAAACGGTACGCTTTTACTACGGTACGGTACGTATTGCGGTACAAGGCCTTCGGTTCGGTTCGGTTCTAATCATAATGCAGAAAATTGACAAAAGCCAAACCTTACATTGTTTAATAAAATGGGAAAACCCATAATCTTTCTTTTTATTGAATGAACAAAACTCTTATTTTATGACCAGGAAGAAGAACGGTACGAAAATCGAAAATACCGAATTTGCGGATTGCATTTTTGGATTACACCGAACAGAAGGCAAAATACCGCGGTATACCGTTTCACTCCTAGGTGGAATATTTAAGCGAAGCCTGCCTCCAAACACACCAACATTCGGGTCACTGATTCTAATGATATGATCAACGTTTAGTTATTAACACTGAATTCTACTTGCAGGTGTACCTTGGCTGTACAAGATAGCCTAAACAACATTCTCCTCGGTAATGTTTTCAAGGTCTTCTCAAAGAAGGTCACTTTCATGAGTGAAGTGAACAAGAAGGGGTTTTCGTTGACTCGGAAAGTTAAATCTTCCTTCAAAAGTGGAAAAAAATTTAAGTATGCTGTCAACTACTCAACCGCCGGCTATAAGGTGGGTTTCTGTATCACCCTTACGTTGTAATGGCTCGTGTGCTGATTGCGTTGGTAAACACGAAGATTATATATGTCCAGTACTCAACCGCCAGCTATGAGGTGGGTTTCTGTATCACCCTTACGTTGTAATGGTTCGTGTGCTGATTGCGTTGGTAAACACGAAGATTATATATGTCCAGTACTCAACCGCCAGCTATGAGGTGGGTTTCTGTATCACCCTTACGTTGTAATGGCTCGTGTGCTGATTGCGTTGGTAAACACGAAGATTATATATGTCCAGTACTCAACCGCCGGCTAAGAGGTGGGTTTCTGTATCACCCTTACGTTGTAATGGTTCGTGTGCTGATTGCGTTGGTAAACACGAAGATTATATATGTCCAGTACTCAACCGCCAGCTATGAGGTGGGTTTCTGTATCACCCTTACGTTGTAATGGTTCGTGTGCTGATTGCGTTGGTAAACACGAAGATTATATATGTCCAGTACTCAACCGCCGGCTAAGAGGTGGGTTTCTGTATCACCTTTACGTTGTAATGGTTCGTGTGCTGATTGCGTTGGTAAACACGAAGATTATATATGTCCAGTACTCAACCGCCAGCTATGAGGTGGGTTTCTGTATCACCCTTTACGTTGTAATGGTTCGTGTGCTGATTGCGTTGGTAAACACGAAGATTATATATGTCCAGTACTCAACCGCCAGCTATGAGGTGGGTTTCTGTATCACCCTTACGTTGTAATGGTTCGTGTGCTGATTGCGTTGGTAAACACGAAGATTATATATGTCCAGTACTCAACCGCCGGCTATGAGGTGGGTTTCTGTATCACCCTTACGTTGTAATGGTTCGTGTGCTGATTGCGTTGGTAAACACGAAGATTATATATGTCCAGTACTCAATCGCCGGCTAAGAGGTGGGTTTCTGTATCACCCTTACGTTGTAATGGCTCGTGTGCTGATTGCGTTGGTAAACACGAAGATTATATATGAAATTCAATTTTAACATTTTAAGACTTATATGTGTCTCTGTTACCAACATGTTTAGTTTGGATGTGAAGGGGTAATTATAAAACACATGGTCTGGTTGAAAAGGAAACGAACATCCTTTGTCTGTTCATCTTTGTAAACTTAACCAGTCCCAACGTTTCAATTACAAATAGTCCCCTGGACACGCTTACAACCATGATTGTGAGTTTCAATGCAAGTTGGTCATGTTTCCAGGTTGGTCGACTCATGGGTTTTACCGAAGTGGTAAAATTCTGACCTTCGTTACTTCGGGTTTTTCTCCCACTTTATGCTGACATGCTGACATATTACAGGAACATTGTTCAAAGGGGTGTAAGACCCAATGTAGTCATACAATTAAAAACAAATGTACAAATTTGGATCAGACATAGCTAGCCACAGAAGCATAAGGTGTATATGTTTGCTTTTTAACTAGTAATATGTATGTGTAGTTATTCGATCGGCACCAACCAATGGCGTCTTCTTTTTCACATTCTTAGTTACGAAAGCCTAATAATGCTACTTCGTAAGCATTAAATATATTTTGCGACTTTCGGCTTTCACTCGTTACTTGTTACTTTGAATATATTTTCGTAAACTGGATTAAGTTTTCGTTAATTAAAGTGTATTCCCAAATAATTCCTTCTTCGACATTTTGAGTTTTCAGAATACATCTGATATAACGAAAATATATTCGCAGTTACATAAGTATAAACGAAGTAAAGATAACTTGAAATATCGGTGTAAGAGATAATTTATGCTACCAAAGGCTTTCGAAAATAGGTATTTAAAATCTAGAGCATATCTACGTAGTTTTTAATCTAACAGAAGACTTTCAATCAAATTTTCACCAAGAAAGACCAGTCTCAATCAGCTCGCTCGTTCTGCGCATGTCCACGACGTGACCTTTGGCCGGGGTGTTCATACTCACCTTTTCACTGCTACCGCTTTTCAGTGTAAATTAAATGAGTGAAAGATTCAGTAGTTAAAAAGTCACATGCTTTCTAATTTTGCAAACACTTGGTGCTTCCGGTCGCAGTGGTCCAAATATTTCATCAGAAGGATATACCGAGTTATAGTTAGTTCATTCATTTATTCATTCATTCATTCATTCATTCATTCATTTGCCCGTACAGTTTTTGCCCGTGAATATGTCTATAGTATCAGCACCCTTTCCTGCAACAGTTTGTAAACGGTAATCTTAGGGTATTCCGTGTGATATTTTAAGTTCAGTAAAGACTGGGGTAAGAGATTAATTGGCTACAACACGACCTTAGCCGATGTTAAAATGTTCCAAGTGAGTGCCTGCATATATTCATCTACAAAGATACGATGTATATGATAACCCATCTGCAGTTGTATCTTTCACTGGAACAAAAACAATATACAAACTAAACCCATGTCCAAGTATTCTTTCAGTGTCGAATACAGTTCTTTTTTATATCACATCAATGATGATATTTTCCAATATTCAGTCAAACATATCATAAACTAAAGTAAGTTGAGTTTGTTCCTCATGTTAATTACAAATTCAGAGGAACATATAAGCTGCGTATCTCCGTCAATTACACAAATATTTATGTGAAAACTCAATTCCTATTAAGTCTAATTGCGTACAATTACGCTTGAAGTTTTGTTAATACACGTACTCAATAAATGAGATCTTACATGCATACACACAAAAATGTCAAATCTTAGCTTGCGTACCGGGGGATAGATAAAATAACTGAGGTATATTGAGAGGTTCTGTTACAGGACATGAACTTGACAACTTGCAGTCTTTCTTATCGTTTCTCATATTACAGATCAAATATAGATAACAAACACTAACATTTAAACTTTATTTTATTTTATAAATTAATGGAAAATGGCAAAATACCCAATTGAGTTTGAGTGAGGTGGGTACAATGTATTTGGTTACCCAAAGGAAAATTAGGATACCCAATTGAGATGAACACAGGCGAGTACATACCTCCATGACCCAACACGTTATCTGTAGCCCCGAAATTACTATCTTGGTATTCACGTCCCATGGTACCTGTACCATGGTACCCATGGCAAACATATAACTGATCATGTTTAACTCTTTGATTCCTTATCTTTGGTGCCCGTGAAGATCCGGGTTAGAATTGATCTTCAGCAACCCATGCTTGTCGTAAGAGGCAACTAACGGACTCGGGTGATCAGGCTCGCTGACTTAGTTGACACATGTCATCGTATCCCAATTGCATAGATCGATGCTCATACTGTTGATCACTGGATTGTCTGGTCCAGACTCGATTTTTTAAAAACCGCTGCCATATAGCTGGAATATTGCAGAGTGCGACGTTATACGACAAACCAACCAACCCTCCTTGGGTCTGTACTCGTCACCTTGTTTCCATTCCAGGTGGCAGTTGACGGAAGACAGATGCCAATATTCCAACACAAGTCGGACACCAAGCCATATGTAATCAATTGGTACGGAAAATGTCACATTGCGAGTGCCCAAATGCATTACTGATCCGTTCTGTAATGAACCCGTTATGCTACCAGTTGTAAGGAGTATTAGAAGCATGCTGAATGGAAACATGGCACATTCCCACAGTGCTGTAAAAGCTACTTGATTATGTCCATGTTTGGTTTCAAATTGAAAAGAAAGATCCATTTTCATCAACCTTGGAACTTGAAATCAGCTTGGAAGGTCGGGGGAAGGGAGAAATCACGTATGTAAAGATTAATAAACGCCTGGCATTCAGATTTTGTTTTGTTTGTATTTTCGTTACCATGGCAAACCAAGAGTCTCCAAAATTGCTGGTATTTCAGCCGATTATCGGATTTATTAGCCATTTTGGCCCGAAGATATGTGGTCAACTCGGGTACTGCTCATTATAGGTAAAGGATCAAAACAGACTCAGAGGTTTTGTTTGTTAGAGATAGTATGATTACAAAACGGATAACATAAAAGCAATACAAAATGGCAGTCAGTGTTCCGCACCTTGAGATTTCGTGCGTTTTACTGCTAAAAAGAGATACGCTAGTTTTTAAAGTGTTTGCTCGTCACGCCGAAGACCCGGGTTCGATTCCCCACGTGGGTAGAACGTGAAGCCCATTTCTGGCTTGACATTGCTGGAATATTGCAAGAAGGCGGTGTAAAAACATACTTATCGCGTGAATCCGCCTCTGTTCTCAAGACAATCCCAGATTCGACGAGGCATACCCTTAATAAAACGATCAATGTCTGCTTGGTTCATTCCATTCCACCCCATTCTTTCTGCTCGTACCTTCTACGCCACACACACACGCCTGTCAAGGAAGTCCAAAGTGCCATCTGTGTGTAGTCATATGTCAGAAAACGTGTAATTGATCATGAGTTTAACACAATATCAGGACAATCACTGAAATCACTGAAATCTACAGCAACACACTGACATGAATCACTGTAAATGTTTAATTCAACCCCGACCATGTTCACGTGCACATCATTAAACTGCTTGCACAAAAAGGGCTTGTTTACAGAAATTCATAACACGCTGTGAAGGGAATAAACATTTTCTAAATCCGTATAATTATAATCATAAAACGTGGCTCCCAAATATTATCACCCCAAAAAGTAATATTCCCCCTCTTAATTTGACAGTATATTATATTATTCGTCGTTGCAATAAACTGACGAACAAAAGTAAGTACACATCTGGTGCCTTTGGTCTATTTTCCAAAACACAACGAAAGGGTCGTAAATATTTTGAAAAGTGTTTTGACTGTGACTTAATTACAAGTGCAACATTGTGTACGTGTTGCCAAATCACCAGAGACACCGTAGACGATTCAGCAGCGTTCGAAATACCTGCCTGCCCGACCGCCCCGACATGTATATGAAGATATTTTATGGGCAGGTAAGTTTTGGTCAAGGCTGGCAAGATTTACATCTAACCAGCCTTGTGGTCTGGTTGAATTTTTTATGATGACGACACTGAGCGCAGATGCAAAATGCGTAGGTGATGGTCATCTTGCCCGGCATTCGTCACCACTCGCCCCTTTCCCTAACCTCCGAGAGCTTGTCCAGGAATAACACGAGTTGTCACGAATGCTTGCGCAGTGGTCACTCTCGTTCTTCCACTTTTGTTACTGCCAGATGCCTGGTCAGTCTGGTTGGCGCGCCTCTTTAGTCTGATGATGGTCTGCTTTGTACAGCCGAACGTTCTGGCAATATAGCTGTTTGAATTGTAAGTCACTATCAACACTTTCCAAAATATTTACGACCTCGTCATAGTGTTTTGGAAATAGTTCCAAACCAGCCGGTGTGTGTTCTTCAATTTGTTCGTCAGTTTATTGCAACGACGAAGAATCTAATCTACTATTAATGTAGTCCCAAAACTATAAGCTTTGAGCAAATATGTAATAATTTTTACGTCTGTCGGTGTGTGGAATTAAACACAAGGTCGTATATAGATTAAACTTAAAGGAAAAGTAGAAACAGACTCAAAGAAGATTATCAAAAGGTATTATGTAGTTAAGAATAGTGTCCTTTCCTCTGTTTTGACCTTCACCATGACCTTGTAATCTGTGTTGTAATCTGTCCGATTGCAGATGTCAAGTTGTCCACACTTACTTTAAGATATCTAATACGAGACACGACACATCATTCTTCAAATGTGACGTCAACGACACATAGGTAAAACGTCCGCTATGGTTCACACGTCATCGTCATCCACACAGCGTTAAACTTCGGCTGTGACGTTAACGGCGTTATTGTGAACTACACCGGACTTTGGTCCACACGTCATTTGTCATCCACACAGCGTTGAACTTCGGCTATGATGTTAACGGCGTTATTGTCAACTACACCGGACTTTGGTCCACACGTCATCGTTATCCACATAGCTTTAACCATCGGCTTTGATGTAACCGACGTTGTTGTTGTCAACTACACAGGAGTAAAATGTCCGCTATGGTCCACACGTCATCGTCATCCACACAGCGTTAAACTTCGGCTATGACGTTAACGGCGTTATTGTCAACTACACTGGAGTAAAACGTCCGATACGGTTCATACGTCAAGGTAGGTAATGAGGAGAATTGTATCTGAAGATGATTACGGATTACCTTATGTATTTAACCATTGCCTCTTGCTTGCAAGACATTATGATGATGATTTATTTCCAATGTGCTAATGCCGACGCAACAAAACTCCACCATAAGTCGATGTCACGGAATCACGTTTATCTCCATGAATAACGGTAGATCCAGAACCCTTGGTGAACCATACCTCATCATCTACCTTCAAGAACGTCACCGTCAGCAAATTGGCAACGTTCTGTGTTACAGAGGTTGACGTTTCCGTATGAGCATGGCCAATGACCCCGTGGTAGCTATGGGCGTAGATGTTGATGAAGCTGTTGGGTTCAGCAAGTCTAACGCTTGCCCATAACATATACGAACCATTGGCCGGTGCTCTGAACACTCCTGTGTCTTTCTGGTAATGGCCTCCAAGGTTCACGCGAACCTTGTCAAATTTGAGAACATCCTTGTCGTATACAGGGTGCAGGGCGTGTGATAACGAAACTTTAAATGAAACGTTTGTACTTATTGCACCTGCAAAGAGAATGGTGAAGAAGTCATATATGTCAAGATTTTATTTTTCAAAGGGTAACCTGATGGTTGGATGGAAGATCTGACTTCATACTACTAACATTTGAGAGATGTTCATACGTCATGAGCTTTTGAATATCATTATTGATATATCATTATATGAACAACACAAATTCAACCTAAAGTATTATGACAAGTGCTTAATAACGGGAAGGTGAAGAAACCACATCGTAGAAATGGAATGAAAACAGACTCCAACACCAAACCATGCATGTTTGCAATCGTATTCTTACCATCATTTTAAATACGAAATCCAGTGAGAATGTTGCTTTGTTTATAAGAAATCTATTTGGAGCATATTTCTTCTCAAAATGAGTGCTCTAGGACAATATTTTGAGTTAGTTTTACTTTTCTACCAAACATACCTTGTCACACACTGAATTCCACCTTGTCAGTTATCCAGCATTTCATATTATGGGAATGCTTGAGTTCACACAACGCCAAAAATATGAAAAGGTGCAATTTTTGATTGGCAACTAAACTGATTGACGTGCCGATTACGGAAAAATATCTCTTTTAGCCTAATAAACATTTTGTCCAAGTAAGTCCTTGTTTCAGGGAGGCGGTAGGGTAGCCCAATCGTTAAAGCCATACTCACTCACTCCTTGTTCTCGATTTTTGCGACTGCTTAAATCTCACCCAACCTCACCCATACTCGACCGAACATAAACCATACTGAAATCACACTTACCAACTATTTCCGACACATTCGTAAGTGAGTGAGCATTAGCAACACAAGCGTTTTTTACTTCCCGGCTTTCTTCCTTTAAACGTGTTATTTCTGATCTTGTGACATTCAGTTCGTCAGACGCTAGCTTCAATATCTGACACTTGGCATTCAGCTCAGTCCTGAGTTTATCATGGCCATCTCGACACAGCGTCAGCTCGTTCCTCACGCTAACCAGATCCGTCATGGCTGACTTGAGTTCGGAGTCGAACTGCTCCTGTAGTGTAGACACCTGGTCTTCAAGACTGTTGATATGGGAGGCGATGCTGCCCAAGTCATTGTCGGTATCGCCATCTGTGTTAAAGACAGATGTAATGGGACAGTGGACCACGGGGAACGCCAGTACCAGTATAAGAAACAAGCGATCTTCCATACTGGTATCCGACATCACTTACAGCACGTCAGTGTTCAGGTACTCTCTCTCCTACCTGGATAATTACGTGTAATGTGATAACGAAATGAGCAGTGGTGCGGTCCACGTGCCCTTCTATAAGATAAGGTCCATGTCATTAGTGTGTAATACCAACAGCTGTTTCAGAAGATGTACGATAACAGACGTTGATAGAAGATAAGGTAATCATGTTGTACTGCAAATAACATACGTTCTGGTGACATTGTGTACAGAGGGCGTGTATCGAGAGGCATTATGTATTATTTTCCGAAATGGAATAGGACGGATTCAGAGTTTGAAACAGTGTGTATATACAATGAGTTAATAACAAGTGGGTTCGCAAAAATAATGCACAAAATCAGTTCCGCATCTTTTTATATTCCTTGAATTACATCATAGCTATCGCTTTGCATTTCATCATTGTTCGCAGTCCAATAAAACCGTACAAACCAGATCGTTCGTATACCAATTATGTGTACAAAACAAAACTGTCGCTGGTGTTTCGTGAACGTGTCCGAATGGGGGGAAACGTCAGATCAAAGCTGAGCGTCCTTTGTTCTTTAAGTCATCTGAAATAGACACAAGTCAAAATTTAATTCTGGAAACCAGTTTGTCCAGAACGTCTCTGCACTGTGATTTCACAAAATTCAACATGTTATACTAAGGATGAAAAATTGGGGATTTTTTTTCTAACCTCAAAATGTATACTACCATTTGGCCCAAATACATGAATGCTTTTCCTTGCTCAAAACACGTCAAATGTTACAGCTAAAACGATTTCTTTACTCGATCGCACCACTAAAACAAATCAAACGTATACATCAGCTGCTGTGACCTAACGTGTGGTAACAGTTTGAGAAAATGAATAAAACCGATTTTCAAAAAAATCTATCCCTGTCCAAATCTGAAGTATTATGTGAGATATCTAACCAAATCTGCAGTATTATGTGAGATATCTAACCAAATCTGAAGTATTATGTGAGATATCTAACCAAATCTGAAGTATTATGTGAGATATCTAACCAGATACCTTCCAGTATGACCATCGCTTTTGTCAATTAATGCAATATTTAAAATGCATTTCTTAAAAAAATTAAAAAGTAATCCAGTCACTTAAGCAGAAGGTTTGCATCTCACCATGAGAGAAGGTCGTGTGCGAGCGTCTACTTGGCCTTGCTCCCGGAAAACATGCTGTACTTGTACACCAGGAAGGCGGCCATGAACAGCAGCAGGAGGAACAGAAGCGCCAGGGGTACCGCCTGGGTCAGATGGTGGATGTGTGGGATCGGCATCGTGCCCTCTCTTGGTGGTATAAGGCAATAAACGTCTGTACTATCATCATCATCATCATTTATAGAACACCCCCATAAGATTCTACCTCTTAATTGTTTTCATCAGATAAAATACAGAAGCTTGAAAAGACATGATTGTATGATAGTTACTCCACGACTTATTTGGACTAGTTGTTAGAAAGGTTTCCTTTATTAGTTACATGGAACATATTAGAGTTCATTAGAGTATAATCTGCCCATGACTAAAAGCTCTTGTAATATGTATTCCCATTTGAAATTACAAATTGTCACAATCGAGGGTTCAACATGAATGAAATTAAGTACATGTATAAGCGAAATATGTAATAATATTGTTGATATCACATAGCATCATAAGGGTATATCCACAATACCTGAAGTCCGTAAAATAAGCAGGGCTCTGTGACCTTTGGAAATTCGGCAATTTTAGTAAAGTGCATTGATCAAGTACTAGCAGGAAAAGGTGAGGTGAGGTGAAAGTGGCTTTAACGTCGTGCTTGAGAATATTTCGCTCATATGACGACGTGCATGCGTGTGTATGTGTATGTGCGGCTGCTTGTACTAGCCCAGACTTAAGCTGGTTTTATAGTCCTAGCCCACTGAGATACCACGCCGCAGTGAAGCATGAATACCCCACTCAGACACATTATACTGACTCCGAGCCGACAAGTCCTTGTTGTACCCAGTAATGCCGAGCGCCAGACAGGGACCAACAAGTACCATATTTTAACGTCTTTTGGTATGACGCGGTCGGGGATCGAACCCGCGACCTTCCGCTCTCCGGGCGGACGCTCTAACCACTACACCACGGAGGCGGTCTAGCAGGAAAAGGACTAACACCAAACGCAATGATATGAACACTTTGGGAGAAGGATCATTCCTATGGCACTTTAAAGACGTTGACAGCAGAGATAAAGTGTGGCAGGGAGAGCCAAAGTATTGATTAAACAAATTCTAACCCCCCGTTTTGGGTAGTTTTGTAAAGTGAGTGTGTCCGCCATGTTTGTGTGCCAGTTGAGACCGCCATTGTGCAGTCATTGCCTGGATCATTGTAGCGCCAGCGCAGCATGCCGAGGGAAGCAGGTTCAGAAAAGATGTGCTCTTCCGCCAAGGCAGTTGACATATGATATTGCCATGGCAACAATCCACCAATATCGATCCTTCACTGCCGACCTCATTCACCTCTCTCAGGCTTCCATCTAGCCCAAACAGAGGCAGCTCGGTATTTCGACTCCATTGATGACGTCATAACAGTTATGGGGGAACTTTTAAGACAGCCAATGGAGGGACATCTACGAAACTGGGTTCAAATCTCTCAAACCTCGCTTGCATTGGTTTCTCATTGCTTAGTGCGGAATAATATTAAACTAACTCACTTATAAGTAACACTTAGATATAGGATCATAGCCAGGCAAGTAGCAAGCCAATTTTTTTCGTGTAAGCCCGATAGGTTGCAAGGCTTTATATTTAGATAGTATTGAGGGCTTGTCCAACCTTTTAAGCAAAAATCATGTGTAAGCCCGGGCGTTTTGTATATAATGGTAGCTACGCCCCTGATAGCGCTAAATGTAAAATAGCTCATGCAGTTTTAGTGTTATGCTTTTGGACGTAATAAAAATATGTGACTCATTAAGATATAATCTCGTATTGGAAACACATAATAAAAAAACATTATATGCTTGTAAGAGGGGTCTAAATGATTTAATTGGTCGGGTGATCGGGTTCGGTGACTTTTCCAATTGCATGTCATCTCATTTGAGTGAACCGAATCTCATGTATTCAATCTCAGGAGTTTTCTGGTCCAGACTATGATATGAATATCGCCGTCATCGAGCTGAAATGTTTTCAAATGAGGCGCTCAACAACAAACAAACAATCTGAGACGGCTATCTTTATAGTTATAACATTTATAACAGGTGACGTTCTCCGAATGGACATTAGAATGGAAACATTTAGCGCATGGAGTAAATTTTGTTTGCATGGAGTAATATTTTTCTGATGTCATAATGCCTCATATAATAATTTTGTTGTCAGAAAGTGAGAGAGTGAGGCTTACACGTTCTTCCCATATAGACAAGCCATACAGAGACGGGCGACGGAACAGGTTTCACTTAATGTGCTAAGTCCGGAAATTCCAACGCCATAACCACGTGCCTTTCTCACCACACTTGTCCACACATACAGATACTGAAATCTAGCAACGGGTTTGTTGAACAGCCAGTGATTCAACAACACCTAAAGAGTTAAATTAACCTTCTAAAAACCCTAACCCCTAAAACATAAAACTTTCCGTCACTGCTGATTAGCAAAGGAAAACACGAACGTCAGAAATCATATTTGTTAATATCGACTTTGAAAAAAAATAAAGACTCGCAATAATACACAGGAAATTCGCAAAACACTAACTGTCCTAGATAAGACTTCCAAGTTCCATGAGCGACCACGCATATTGCAAACAAGACAATGCTATGTTTACCTCAAGAACACTTGTTCCAAATATAGACCCTAACGATAACCTAGCTTCCGTTGGCTTCTACGTGGAGAATATATCCTTGGAACAAGTTGGGCCGAGCAGGGCGGTAAAACTACTTATTTCGTTCAGTATGCTATCTTGAAATCTGTATTGACCTACCAGATCTGTCTGCGGGAAAATGTATCACGGTCGCATAACACTTTAAGTATTCTCGTCTGCTTCTGCTAACTTTCTGACAGATGAAGGCACTTGTGTTCTACGTCATCAGACCATGCGTACACAGATCGCAGACTGGCTTGTTTGGTAGAGCCAGGAAACACCCATCCCGTGTGACTTACTCATCGTGAGAACTAATTTCTAACACGTGTACTTGTATAAAATCGCAGATGCATGACATGCATATCGTACATGTTTCCCTAATCATGGCAACAGGTTTAAATACCGGAGTGTCATGACGCATGTGCTAAGACACGCATCATTTGATTAATATACCACTCCATAGGCCTACTATTTTTATTTTACCAAATAAAGTCTATCGAGGCTTTTTGAAATGTATATACATGTAAACCTTAGTTAAAATATCATGGGCGCACATGTCCCGTGAACCTATCTGTTAACAACATGTTAACACTTTTAGAAGTTGCGTGTGTTCCTTTCTGTCATCCACGAGACATTGACCACTCCGGCGAAACTGACGCCTTCTACAAGAATTTGCTTAATCGTCATAGGTGGATCCAGAGGTGAGGTGCAGGGATACGCACGTCCCCTTTTGTCGTGAAAGTATATTCATTGACCATTAAAACTCCCGTGAAAACGGGTGAAAATGAACTGTGCACCCCTTTTTAAAATAATGTATCCGCCCCTGAATCGTGTATGTATTTCTCATATCATTTACACAAAGAATGAAAGATATGTATTTCCAATCTTGGTCGGAATCACTACTTCTATCCACAAAATGTTTATACTATAATCAATGGAAATCGGACATACGTTTTGAACACTATTTAGCAAAAATCGACGTAAAGAAGTTCCGTTTAGCTCTCTCTCGTTTTCGTTGCTCTTCCCATGAATTATTTATTGAAACTGGCAGGTATGCAGGTATACAAAGAGAAAACAGAATATGTCAATTATGTAATATGAATACTGTTGAGGATGAACTACATCTCGTTCTATTCTGTCCTGTTTATTCGACTCTACGAACGAACTACCTGAAGCCATACTATTATAAGCATCCAAGTGTAAGAACATTAATTTCACTATTAACAGATACTACCACATCACTATTACAGAATCTGGCAATGTACATCTATTTCGTTATGAGATTAAGAACAAGTATTGTTACAGAAAAGAATTGATAAATGACTTCTATCTACTCACGTAAGCTCTAAATGAACAAAGTACTGAAATACAGATTGATTGATTGAAATGCCATGCTCTGCGTTTATGTTTCCAGAGTTACAGGAAGAGAAGACCATGATTTCTTGAATTGGTCTTGAAGAGCAACATATCGGATTGTTATTCATGACTTAAAACTATTGCACATTAAGTTAACAACAAGCTGATTAGCTGCCCTGACATCCCAAAATGACAAAATGAGATTCCATGTCAAACATGAATGTACGTGCATATTCAGCCCTTCTGCTTCTGTCGTGATCTCACTGTCCCTGTTTGCGTTAGTGATTGCGTCTGCGTCTGTGATTGTTTGTGAAGTTTATTAACGCGTGACTGATTTCAAAATGGTGTGCTTATGATCCTGATGATGCTAGAAGAAAGATATGTTCCAGCTACTATGGTTGTAAACAAATGTTAACAGAAAGGTCAAGAGAGGTATGATGCACCCTACCTTATGTGAACAAATGTTAACAGAAAGGTCAAGAGAGGTATGATGCACCCTACCTTATGTTAACAAATGTTAACAGAAAGGTCAAGAGAGGTATGATGCATCCTACCTTATGTTAACAAATGTTAACAGAAAGGTCAAGAGAGGTCTGATGCACCCTACCTTATGTTAACAAATGTTAACCGAAAGGCCAAGAGAGGTATGATGCATCCTACCTTATGTTAACAAATGTTAACAGAAAGGTCAAGAGAGGTATGATGCACCCTACCTTATGTTAACAAATGTTAACAGAAAGGCCAAGAGAGGTATGATGCATCCTACCTTATGTTAACAAATGTTAACAGAAAGGTCAAGAGAGGTATGATGCATCCTACCTTATGTTAACAAATATTAACAGAAAGGTTTACGCCGCTTTTAGCAATATTCCAGCAACATCACGGCGGGGGGCACCAGAAATGGGCTTCACACACTGTACCCATGTCGGGATTCGAACCCGGGTCTTCGGCGTGACGAGCCAACACTTTAACCACTAGGCTACCCCACCGCCCCCGGTGGTTTTAACAGGCAGGGAGTCCAATGGTAAATGTGTTTGATGTCCATGCACATAAAATGAGTTTGAAACATATGTACGCTACTACAACACAATGCTTTAAAACATTTTATATAGTTATTTCCATATTTCATGTAGGCGTCAGAGACGGAGACATCATTACTTGAACTTGAATAATTTCATTCTAAACAATTATCAATGATGATGACGACGTTCAACGATGGTGTTGATGATGGCGACGATTGTTGGTGATAATATATGCATGAGAACAGCAATAAGTATTACATTATCGTTATAATAGCACACAGACCCTCAAAGAAATATGCCCATGAAAGCCCATGCAAGTCAAGATTATGTGACAAGTCTTAGATTTCCACAGCTGGAAAAGTGAGTGAGTATGGTTTTACGCCGCTTTTAGCAATATTCCAGCAATATCAAGACGGGGGACACCAGAAATGGGCTTCACATATTGTGCCCATGTGGGGAATCGAACCCGGGACATCGGCGTGACGAGCGACCGCTTTAGCTACTAGGCTACCCACCGCCACACACAGTCTGAAGTAACTCTTTGGGCTGCCTTTTTATCATATTTAATTATTATAATTTAGGAACAAATTTCTTTAAAGGAAGACCCGTATATGTTAGGAACATAGAGTTCCTGGAGTCTTTAAAATACATTGGCGGGGGGTGGGGTGTTGGGGTGAGATGGCGCAAGACCACACTGAAGTCAATGTTTTGCATTGGCGGAGCCAAGGGGTGTTCGAACCCCCTGAACTCTCTTTTGTTTGTGTTCGATTATGAGAAAACATGATCAAATACTAGGTCGTTTAATCTCTGCGACCAATCTTCGATTATTTCAATTAGTTGGACCACCATCCACTCTGTTATCCCATGTTTGTTATTGTTATCTCATTATCATATTTACATGTATCCTGTATATAAACTGGTGTACCCCATCATTTGCTCATGTGCTTGAAAACGGATATAGGAAGCTATACCGAAATGTCGCTAGATATTGTGAATATAAAGACGCTGATCATCCGTCAAGTGTTGTCATCTCTATACAACCAACTTCTACAATGTCACTCAAACAAATCACCACTATTACATACTAGCATGGGTAGAAGTACTACATTGTGATTTACAGACAGTATATATATATGCTCACACAATTTTCAATACTAATAAGTATGAAGAATAATGACAATTATTGTGGATATGCAACTTCTTTTATTCTGTGGAGGCACAGAATAAAAGAAGAAGAAGTGTTTCCACTTGCTTGACAACCACATTAGAACTTATGTCGAAACGTCGCCTCCACAGAATAAATTAAGAAGTTGTATATCCATAATAATTGTCATTATTCTTCATCAACTCAACTTTTAAAATGCCCATCACAAAACTAATAAGTATGTTTAGATACTCTGTGTTTCTGTCAGTCTTGAGGGCAAGCTGGTGATTTACTTAGGGTTTGGATATACAATCAGGTCAGAATTTGCTGACAAGGACTTCGAATTATGGGAGATTTTATATTTCAAAAACTACTCCTATTACAACTGTCGTCCTCGCCTCTCTTGTATGCTGAATGAAAATAACCATTCATATTTCATTTTGTCACTGCATGGTCTCCGTAACAATTCGTTCGGGATATTAATAATAATAATAATAATAATAATAGTTTATTTTGGTGTCATGTCTACAGGTGGATAAAATACATATACATTCATTTTTAACACACCGGGCCGTTACTGGCCGAAAAGACACCTAAGCTTAAAATTATATATATACACACACACATACATACATATATATACATATACACATACATACATACATACATACATACATACATGCATACATATATACACAAACATACATACATATATATACACACATACACACATATATATCTACACATACATACATACATACATACATACATACATACATACATACATACATACATACATACATACATACATACATACATACACATATACATACATATACATATATATACATATATATATATATACACATATATATTCACACATACATACCTACATACCTACATACATACCTACATACATACACACACACACATATACATATATACACATACACACACACATGCATATACATATATATATTCCCTAATCAATCAAACTCGTACATCCATTTATACACCTATTTAATTCACACACTCCAGTCTGTCAGAATCCCATCATCATCTCACTATCACATGTACTTTCCATAACATACTATCACAAATAATTGTCAAACTTTAACTGTGCGTACAAGTCATATCATCAGAACAGATGACCACAAAGGCTAAGCCAGACTATCTCTCATCCCAGCACACAGTTTACACTTGTAGATGGTTACAAATGATATACAACATGTTGCAACCAAACATATTAAGGAGTAAAGTTGTTTTTACAGTTTTACAGAATACAATAAAAACAGCATACTTCACGTTAAAATAATGGTGATTTAAAATATGCACAAACGTCTACTACTGTACATAGAGTGTAAACACTTTTATAGTTGATAATTATCAGACTTCCGACTTAATCAAACTGTAATACAACTCATACCATTACAACAAATGATATTCTCATCCCATTCCAAGCTACCGCAGAAATTAAAAGAACTGAGGGTTTCTTGACAGAATGTTTTTATTATTTAACACATACATTTCTTTCAGGGACTGATTATGTTAAAATATTGTCGACCTGGTCACCATAACATGGATAAACATTGGTGATATTTCCCAAGGTAATTACTTTAACAGTACGCCGTTTCCGCCAATTACGCGGATATTTCAGGGGAGTCAAATTTACACTACACCGGTAGTTGTCACAACCTGCAGACTCACGCTGTCAAAATGTCGGAGGAAGAAGGGTACCCGGTTCAATGTTATGTCTACGATATATCCAAGGGCATGGCTCGTTCACTATCCCAGGCGTTCATAGGTAAGTCACTCCAAGTATATGGCTGAAACACTGCCTGGCACAGACGGAACGCACCGCTGACATCATGCTGTAATTTTCAATCACAACAGTTCGGTTTTCGATCAGCTGATTCATCGACTTAATTAATTAGATTTACCCGTTGGATGGTGTAACTGACATGATTTGCGTACGGTGTGTAATAGAAAATTTAAGTCTGATACTTTTCTTGTAATCGTGTTTAGTATAGAGTGTTAATTCGATGTTTTATTATTCATAGACATGAATCTATTATTTAAACAGTTTATGATTTATGATAATATTATGATAAGCCAACTATCACTTGTACTAAATTATAATTATTGTGATATATTTTGACCTGTTACTATGCTGTAATGACTATAAGTTCTCCTAAGTCGATTTCCCAACCCAATGAGATACTTCATGAAGTTACATAAATGCCAGGGGTAGACATCTTTGTTCATATCAACCTTAGTAACTCTGCAGATCATTTTGGACTTGTTACTTATGTAAACTGGTATTATTTGGTATGAGAACAACTTGTCCTTGCACATTTTCACTAGTCTCAGACTAACAGACTAATGGCGGCATCTATCCAGACATATATTATATGCTGGTAGCGATGACATAGCAGATAAGATCTTTGATCCTTCTAGAATGTGACAGCTTGTGAGTCAACACATTCACTGGTTAGATCATGCACAACCTAAGTGGGGATAGCTAGACCCATGTTGGAATAATTTATCTCTCAATATTTTCAAACTGCTTCAAATACGTTACCCCTGTGTTAACATCATCTCACTGGAATTTAGTCTGCAGATTTTCCCAAATTCCTACTTCCTGTACACATAGAACTTGAAAATGAACACAAGAATTACACTAGCACACAAAATAAATGCTACTGTTTCATAATTTCCTACCACTTAAAACATCAGCATCCTCAGACAATGAACAATTAAGTCATGTGCACTCTCTCTGTATTGACTGGCTCAGTTGGGTAGTGTGTGTTTCAATCATAGCAAAACAACATGATTTGTGAATTATTTTCAACAGGGAAATTAGAGTATGTCTTCAAGTGTAAACGAAAATGAGTAAATATTATCATATATGCATATGTAATAAGTTAAATAGACCTGGTGTAAATTCTCACTGCAAATAGATCATGATTAAACTCATGTTTATCATATAGTCAGGATTATACAGTGGACTCAGACGGTCGTCACATTTATTTTAATGATTGAGACAGAGCTAGGTCAGTTGATCTTCACCAAAGATGCCTCTCTGAAAAGTAGCGAGTGAACTGGTTCCAGTTTTAGCATTAGAACTTTATAACAAAACATATTTAGTCATTCAGTGTGAAACAATACCCCAAACTATGTTGAACAGTGATACAGGACTTCTTTGAGAGGCATTTACGGCTTGTTTACAGTGTTAGAACCTACACCAAAACATTGCTCTTACTGTAATAAAGAAATTGTTCATCCAGAGCTCCAGATAAGATTTAGCTCATGTGGGTACTGTACCAACTGTATTTTTTTGGAGTGGGTATTATGAATGTTGAGTGGGTATTTCATTTTCCGTTACCCACTGCTTTCAAATATGTGCGTATTTCAGTCACTTTACTCACCTAAGTATTACGTCATTGAGTAAGTTTACTAACCAGGTATGTTCTGCCTTATGTCATACCTAATCAAAACCAACTTAAATATAATGAAAATGATTTCATTAAAAATCACTCATCCTGTACTGACAGTACAACACTTGTCCTATACTAACAGTACAACTTGATAGCAATCGATGTCTTTTTCATTACGCAAGCGATTTTTATAAATATATTCTGTACGCATTTGTTTTAAACATTTTGCATTTCTAACATTTTAAATGCGTATTTGGTACGCAACAATTATTTTTGCAATGGGTAATTGGAAAGTTTTTATGCGTATTTTACCCGGATACGCAGCTTATCTGGGCCTCTGGTTCATCCATATGTTGTTCCTTCCTTAGCGATGTGTGACTTCGATATGAGCTGCACCGTGATACATACAAAAATACATATTTATACACACGTAAGCGATGGGATAAGTGTCCATTAACATGAGCCTCATGATATGCCTGTGTGATATTTTGGGATCTCTGTTGTTTTTTGACAGGGGCTCTGATCAGTTAAAGAGTAACAGAGTGCGTTTTCTCTATTTGCAACCTGCCCTGGTGCATGTTAAAATGGTTGGTGCAGATTACCTTTAGAAACAGTCAAATAAATAATCATACAATTGAGATTTGATAACGGTAATCAACATTGAAATAGAAACATTCATCATTTATCCGGTTCTGTTGAATGTATCTGATACTGAGTACTGATGCTATTTACTGAGTGCTTGTTATGAAAATTGCAAAACAAGTATTTACAAATGTTGTCCTCCCAGCAGTTATAGATGAATCCCTATTACGACAAGGAACCATGTCACATTCAGACCTCATTTCACAAACTGTAACATGATACAGAACTAACACATGGTTGTCATGCATGATAGCGGTAACACGCACAGTGCCACGACACAGCTGTTGATGAAGTTGGTGAGGTTGTGGTTGTACTGCTCTGTGTCACTCTGTGTGAGATATGAAATATGCCATAGAAAACAATGTTAGACACAATATATGCATATGGCCAAACCCATGGGTATTTTCTAAAGAAATACATCAAGGAATCCTTAAATGTTCATTCTTAATAATAATAATAGTGCATATTTACTTTTATACCTCACCTACAGCGTGGGCATCTGTAGACTTGCATAAGCCTTTAAAGTAATATTTGATAGTTTAAAGGATAATTTCTAAAAAATATAAATAAAAAGAATACATTGTCTCTCTAACATACTGGGCTTGCATTCAGTAGAGCCTTGGAGCAAGTCTAGGGCATCTGTATTGTAAATTGATTCTGTTCTACATTAAATGACATTGAATTGAGGCAAAAATGGGGTTCAAAGTCACATTCAAGACTATTGAACCTGAACTGTTTGAGAAGTTGAGAGTACTAGGAATGACAAGTGTTTATGGATGATCTACTTCTTTATTGTACAATGGCGATGTTTCGGTATAGATGCTTATACCATTTTAATATCACCATTGTACAATAAAAAAGTTGATCATCCATAAACACTTGTCATTCCTAATATTGAACTTGTATATTAGAGAGGTGTGTATGTATGTATGCATGCGTGCATGTGTAAACTAATGCTGCATTTATGCTGCTAGCTTATTGAGAAACCCTGCCCCAGTTTAACATGTATGCACCACTCACACTAGTGTTGGGAATTGGTTAAAATGTCATAATTGATGATTGGTCCATTACAACCCATTGATCATTTAAAATAATTAGTTTGTGTCATATATACAATGTTCCTGTTATGTCTATTAATGCACAAAAAACAGGTAGTTCTTTGGGGTTTTTTTTGTTGCAAATTGCACAAAGTGCAAAGTGCAAATTCAATGAAGACTTGTAACGAGCCTGTTGTGATTATGAAATGTAAATTTAATAACACAGACAAAACCAACCCTGTGAATACATTGTTAATGCAAACAAGTGTTCCAAAATTGTTTGTGGTCGATTGTGAGAAAACATGATCGATTGCTTGGTCGTTTAGACACTGCAACCAATCTTCGATTATATCAGTTAATCGGACCACCACTAACTCGCACATATTATAGTGACTGCAAGTAGACCTTTCCTTTTCCTATGCCGCTTACCAGGCATGGAAACAACAAATATCATATTTTAACGATTTTAGGGTGACAGCTGAAGATGGAACCACTGGGCAGCCGCTCTATCCACGATACCACTAAGTGGTCCACAGTATATAGTGAAATATGAGTTCACACTTGACGCTAATGTACAGACGCGATGAACACTGTTGTTGGTCAAAATACATGTGTTTCATTACTGTCATCATTATGTTTATCATAGCTGTATTATATATAGCATTAATCCTTGGCTGCAAACTAGGGGGAGCTGAAATTAATGAAAACTGTATGCCTCGGTGATGAAAATGAGGGTTGATTTCACTTTGGTGATATTATTTACATGGTAACTATCGATATTAATATATCATGTGTTTGCCATTACATACATATGATTGCAAGACTACAAACTGTAGCATAACCTAACATAACTTAACACAACAACACAACACAACATAACATAATGTTAAAGTAACAATTTATACTAAACATGTTAAACATAGTTCAGTTTTAAAACCTAAGGTCAGTTGATATCATCATGGGCTATTTTTATATTCTAGCTGAGAAATATTTCAACCTCTCATTTTTTGGACGTGTTATCATATTCATGATAATTTGTGTTGTATGGATAGGTGAGGTGAGGTGAAATTGGGTTTTATGTCGTTCTTGAGAATATTTCGCTCATATGACAACGTGCATGCATGTGTATGTGTATGCGCGGCTGCTTGTACTAGCCCAGACTTAAGCTGGTTTTATAGTGCTAGCCCACTGAGATGCCATGCCGCAGTGAAGCATGAATACCCCACTCAGATACATTATACTGACTCCGAGCCGACCAGTCCTTGTTGTACCCATTAATGCCGAGTGCCAGACAGGGACCAACAAGTACCATATTTTCATGTCATTTTGGTATGACGCGATCAGGGATCGAACCCGCGACCTTCAGCTCTCCGGGTGGACGCTCTAACCACTACACCACGGAGGCGGTCTGTTGTATGGATAATGTATGGAGCCACCCTCATTCAGTGTATTGTGATCCTAGAAGATCTAGGTTAGGATTGGTCTTCAGCAACCCATGTTTGTCGTAAGAAGTGATCCCATTTCTGGTGTCACCTGCCGTGATATTGCTGGAATATTGCTAAAAGCTGAGTAAAACTAAACTCACTCACTCACTCAGCTTCATAATTGATTATATTTAGAGAATACATTTTTTAAGGAACTTTTGCTTTTGTCTTTTCAGGAAAACAAATAGATGGAGTATGGCACACCGGTATAGTTGTGTATGGACAAGAATACTTCTTCGGTGGAACTAGTGGTATAGAATCGTGTCCCCCGGTAAGTAGTCAGTGCTGATATGTAAGCCAGCCACAGACAGTGTGTGAGAAACAAGTGACACTTCCTGTACATGCTGGATGCTACATGTGTTTATCCTGCTGATAATTCACATGATAGTTTTCCTGATGACAGTCTACCAACATGTCGAAATGTTTTGATTGCTTCTGCCAGAACTTTTCAGTTGATCATTTATCTGTTCAAGGAATGCTTTACTATGACGTCAGTCTTAGAAGTGAGATAAAGCTTGAGATTTACAGCTTTAACAAATGCTCTTTTGTAATTTACATAGACTTGTAATGTTGAATTATATTGAAATACAGTCGAACCCCGTATATCCGGAAACCCTGCCGGCCGGATGATTTGTAGGTGAAATGAAACTTACCTTCAGTAATTGTACTCGCTTAGCCATGAGCCTATGCTTCCGGACACGGATGGAGAATTTTCAAACCATTCCCATAGATTTCCATTGAAAAATGATCCTGTTATCCGGATGGAAAGATCTGTGTGCATGTTCATATGTCAGTACCGTTTACCACACGACTAAGTGTATTCATTGTTAATCTCTCTGCAGGCGTTTGATATGAATTGATCGAGTACCTATCAAAACCCTAAGGGATGCATGCCACTTCAGTTGTTAATTAGGATTTGGCAGGTGTGAGAACATCTCATCAGTAACGAAAACACATGTTAATTAGGATTAGCATTAACCACATTGTAATTGTATTTTATAAAAACGTGAAGTGAGTGTGAAGTGTATCACCAACTGCTATAAACACGTTGACATAATTCCGATCCCAGCTGAGTCCGAGGACTAAGATGACGAATAAATGCATAAATACATAAATACATTTTCAATAAACATCGTCAATAAGTTATGTTTGTTTGATCCAGTTAACCGGATGCCTCACTATCTGGACGATTTCCGAGTGTAACTAATATGCCCGGATAAACGGGGTTCGAGTGTATATATAATATATATAGTGCCAAGACCCTGACCGTGACAATTTATCTTGACGCTAGTTTTTCCCATTACAAGTAAAACCTGTCTATATCCAGAGTTGTTATTTCAAACATTGGAAGTCAGCTGATGTTGCTATGAATACCTGTCAGGCTTGCAGACTGGGACTCCATGTCAGATCCCCAGTATATTCACAAGCATCAGTTAAATTTGGACTGGGTTCTGTATGACTTGCCTGATAGTGTGTCATCATTCTGGTCATCATTGACCACTGACATGCTGTACTGTACAGGCAACTGTGATACAGTTGGGCTGTTGCTGGTTGTGGTGTAGAACACTTTAACTCTTTTATGATGTTTTTGAGTTTCTTTTAGGGAGGGACTATACTTGGACGTCCAGATTCCATTGTTGACTTAGGAATGACTCAGATACCTCGAGAAATGTTCATGGACTACCTCAGTGAACTGGCTACAAGCTCATTCAGGTGAGTCTGTCTTAGTGTCCTGGCAACAAGCTCATACAGGTGAGTCTGTCTTAGTGTCCTGGCAACAAGCTCATACAGGTGAGTCTGTCTTAGTGTCCTGGCAACATGCTCATACAGGTGAGTCTGTAGTGAACGTCAGTGAGCTCATACAGGTGAGTCTGTCTTAGCATCCTGGCAACAAGCTCATACAGGTGATTCTGTCTTAGTGAACTAGCAAAAAGCTAAGTCAGGTGGGTCTGCCTTAGTGAACTGGCAAAAAGCTAATTCAGGTGAATACGTTTAAGGTCAATCAAAGAATTGAGTATTATGGGGAGTGTGTGTGATTCCGACAAGCCCTGCAGTTGTTTTTGGATTTGTATTCCTTTAGCGTTTAGTGTGCCAGGATCCAATGATTACAGATATGCATCTTGGTTTGTTGGCACCATTTCCTTCATGCTCATGTATTTCATTATGGTGGAAGATTGTTGTCCCGAACCACCTCAGTCTGTCCGTCACTCTGCGAGCAAGCTAAAATACCCATCAAACTGGCAATAACCTTATCTACCCACTCACTAGATCAAAGTGCCATTTTTGATGATATATCACTTGTTTGATAACAGTGTTAGTACATACACCAAATAGCTACACTCATTGTAATAGAGTTGTGTATGCATACAGTTATCTCCCTTGTTAGAGTTATCTCCCTTGTCCATTGTTTCAGTCCCACCAAGTATCACCTGTTGGAACACAACTGCAACAACTTCAGTGCTGAAGTGGCCCAGTTCCTGACAGGGAGGAATGTCCCCGCCTATATCACCAACCTCCCTGCTGAGGTGCTCAGCACGTCAGTACTTTCTGTCTTCAGCATTATTGATATCACTTAGATGTAACTGAAATTCATGTGTGTAATAAGTTTTACTTCAATGTATACTTGGAAATATCAATATATATCCTCTGTATTATACAAAATATGAATATTTATCATTTATGTGAAAAAAAAACAGCTTTGAAAATCGTATTCTTGTACAGCATAGACTTTCAGCAACAGAAAATCTCGGTAATGACAGGAGTGAGTGAGGGTGTGAGTTTAGTTTTATGCCGTACTCATCAATATTCCACCTACAGTAGAATACTTTTATAATGAACACGGATATAACGAACTGACGGCTATAGCAAACTGTTTTAAAAGTCCCGAATAAACCTTATATTATCATATAAAAAAGTGAATAGCAAACTGCGGATATAACGACTAATTTCAGTGGTCCCTTAGAGTTCGTTATAAAGGTATTTTACTGTTTATGGCGGCGGTCTGGAAATAATCGAGTCTGGACTAGACAATCCAGTGATCAACAGCATGAGCAACGATCACAGGACCAATAAGCCACAAATTCACATGCATATTCCTTCTAATAATTACACCTTCATTTGTACAAGCAGTTTTAACATGGCCTCCATGTTAGCCATAATTAAAGTAAAGAAAAGTAACCTCTGAGGACAAGTAACTGTAAACAGTAGCAGTACATGAGATGTTATTGTTCTAGTCTAAATAGCAGTTGATGAATAAAACCTGGAAAAGTCCAATGTCACACTGAATGTTTTGAAAGTAAAAGCATCAGAATGTGATGGTGTATGAACAAAACAGTATCTTGGTTAAGTCACTGCTAGCTAAATCAAATGCTACACGTTTTAGACATATAAGAACATGATGAGTGAGTGAGTGAGTGACTTTAGTTTTACACCTCACTTAGCAATATTCCAGCTATATGGCGGCGGTCTGTAAATAATCAAGTCTGGACCAGACAGTCCAGTGATGAACAGCCTGAACATCAATCTGCACAATTGGGAACCGATGACATGTGTCAACCAAGCCAGCGAGCCTGACCACCCGATCCCGTTAGTCACTTCTTAAGACAAGCATGGGTTACTGAAGGTTCATTCTAACCCAGACCTTCACGGGTCAAGAACATGATGAACCCACATTAAGAGGTATAGTGCTGATAATCCAAATGTCATAATCAGGACCTATCTTGGATTCAAACCTAATACAAGCAGATGCTGGCATGGCTAAACCAGCTGTGCCCCCTGAAGTAGAAAGACTATATGGGTCTAACTCAGTCAGGGTGACCATGAAAATGCAGATTGTTTAGTTCCACCTTCAAAACCTGTTTTATGCAATGGTGTCAATGGACCATAAGCATTTTACTGATTACTACCAATTGTTTTGTATTTTTCAATAAGAAATAGACACAGTTACAATAGATGTGAAATTGCATAACGATGTATGTCATTTCTTATGGTGAATTTGCACCTCTTTGATGTAAAATAGGCATAAAATGTTCAAAAACAGATCGGAAATGCTCTAACTGAATTAAAAAACTTGAAAAGCTTCATAAACAATAGGTCACACTTTTCATTGCCTAATAGTCTGAGAATTGTTCTATTATTTGCAGACCATTTGGTGCTATGATCAAACCCTTGATAGATTCCATGAGTGTCCAGCCAGACGGAGGTCACCCCCTCTTCCCCACAGAGCCGACGACCCAGAACACTGCCTCCGGAGCCATGAACACGCTTGGAACAGGAACATCCACCAGAACACGACAGAGAAGTGGCAACAAAGACTCACCCTCTGCTTCAAAATCCGACAAGCTGGAAATGACAGATCCTGTCATGTACAAACCCACTGTGAGTACATAGAGCTCTGTACTGTTTGTACAGTTAGTTTCAGGAGGGGGTATATATAGGAACGGTTGAAACTAATTGGTTAATTGATGGTCAATGAATAATTTAATCTCAGTCTTTATAATTATTTACATTGTTGTATCTTCTGCTGTTCATGTTTTCATTTTTCTATTATACTATTCTGATGGTATACTTTGGTTCAAGCCATTTCGTTTACATACCAATTTTGTTTAACACAGCACCCATACAACATATAACAGATTCTACCATGACTTCAGTAAACACTGGATTGTGATTGGTTAATTAAAGTCATTCAGAGGTATATAATCATGTTATACAGGTCTCTGATTTTCCGTGCGCAATCATACATGATTTACGGTAATGCACTTTTTTTGTCTGCCCACCAACATGGCGGACAACAAACACCCTACCGATGCATCGATAAATTACGGTGATTTTGCTGTCGGAAATTACACATATGTCTTTAAAGATGGATTTAGCGATGACGGGCTCGACTCACTACTTGCGTAAATCACAGCAATAGGTGTTTATACATACAAAAGTACTTCTAAAGCATGGAAACAAATATTCAGTCGAACAAGATCAAACATCGTCTGCTTTCCGAATAAAAATTCAGCAAAAACAAATATGTTTATGTTGATTCTATGGTATGTCAGAATAGATCCAGCAATAGACGGCTACATAATTTCGGTGTTAAATTTATTATCAGCTTTCGTAAACGATATCGCCACTGATCTTGATCCGGGAACGGAGGATGCATTAACATCAAACGCCGAAGAAAAAAATCCGTCCACATAAATAAACAGTTGGGTTATCAATTCAAACAAATGATATTTTGAAATTTGTACTGTTTCAAATTTAGCGGTAGTAAAACACTATTACAGAATCTACAAACCGTTCTGTTTAGCCCAACATATATTTTTTCTAAAAGTATAACATCGTTGAAAAAGTTATTTAGCTTAGTCATGTTCCCTCTTATCAATTGCACTGCTTGATCTAAAGTAGTCTATTGAAGTATAATTAATTACCTTACCGTGTTTATGCCAGAGGTACACCCTCATGTCCTGATCCATCCTTTCGGAAATATCACCACAAATCTGGCTCTTTGTCAACAGACTCGCAAACATGCCAGCGAATCCGATTCAGTTTGAATTCACTAAACTTTGAAGCCACTTGGTCACAAAACACTTTCCAAAATGTAGAAAATAATATCCGTGAGAATCGAATTTGAGCACAAAGTACACACATGAGTGTATAAGAGTCACCACACAGCTGTCGACGCAGACGAGGTGCGGAAATCGCCAAGTTGACAGGGCGCAAAAATTCAACAGTATCTAAATTCAGTACAACACGGACTTCTCGCTACAGCAAAAGCCTCTACTCTTAACTTTTGAACCAGTACCAGTAATTAGATACCAAAGATTATCTCAGTCATACAATCAGGTTAACCTCGCGCAAACTGTCAGAGGCTCTCCTGTCGCATCTTTCCAAATTTGCACGTAAATGTAAACAATGACTTCCGAGAAAAGGTCAAAGCCATGAGGTTGCTGCTGGTGGGGAAAGGGTCAACGGTGGAATTTTCAAATGTGAACCAAGCTTTTTAAACTTATTTGATATATGTTTTCCAACTTATCAGTTAATGATTGGTGATTGATGCATTGAAAAAAAACAACGTGATTTGTTAATACTGAATCTGGAGTTTGTTAGTCATTGACGGTTTGCCACCAATCACCCCGTTTCGGGCGATGCCACTTGAGATTGGAATGCGAGGCCGCTTCACGTATTGACTCGTAACCAAAGAAAGAGCATTGTCATGGTAGAATGGAGATAAACCTATTGTGTTAGAAAATCAGAGGTATATAACGAATTATAATAGCTCTAATTGTTCATTTAAAACCCTCACGCCACGCTGCTCGGTTTTAAATGAAATTTAGAGCTATTATAATTTCGTTATATACCTCTGATTTTCCTACACAGTAGGTTTATCTCCTAAATATTCTTCACATACGATACATATGATATCTGTAAATATGTAACTATTCAAGTCTGGACCAGACAATCCCGTGGTGGACATTATGAGCAGTGATCTTCTCAAGTGTGATGTCAGGGTTTGAAATACCCCATATATTAGGGTGCCATGGCAGGGTAAATATTGAAATGGCACGGATAAAAATGTTCTCGGTGCCCTTATGGCACGCCTAATTATTTTTGAGACATAACTCACCTTTAGTCATTTAATCCCCAAACAAAACACTAAGCAAATAACAAACATGCAAAAACATTTATTGACTTTTACGCCCAGGAAATCACTGGAATTATGATGGATGATATAGAGAAATCTGGTTGTTGTTTTTCTCATTTAGAGTGTTGGGGGTACTAATAGTTCAGTTGGAAATTGTGTATGTAAGATATGTTGAACAAGATAACCTCTCACACAATTCTTAGCTATTAAAGGTGTTGGGAAAGCAGAACAAATGACAGATAAGAAAGCCATCTTAAACAGAAGACATATAAGTGATAACAGAAAACTGGTTATATTTGTTGTTTTCTGACAATAGATTTCAAAAGATCATCATCCTTGCTACAGTCATTTATTCTATCTGGGCACACTTGATTTCTGAAAAGCACACCTAAAATATTTGCCTGGTGCCCTAAGGCACACTTAGAAAAAAGAGTATTTCTATCCCTGGATGTTATGACATGCATCAACCAGATTTAACCACCCAGTTCCTTTGGTCACCCTCATACAATAAGCATGGGTAGCTGAAGACCAATTCTAACCTGGATCTTCATGTCTGTGTCCATACCAACATGATTATCATACCTGTAGTACATGACTAGAATCAAACAATTTTCTAGCACAGGCACAACTATTTACAGACAGCCATAATATGGCTGAAATAATCCTGACTATAGTATAAAACAAAACGACAACTGAACAAAACGTGTACTAAAATCATATAAGTCGAAAGCTTTTATACCTCATTGCATGTTTGTTCCAGAATGTGGTGGAGAGGTGTCGTGGCGAGGAGATTCGGAGGCTGCTGCAGTCCCGGCTGTCGGAACAGGAGTTCCAGGTGTGGGAAGAGATGTTGGAGTACCTGGCTGTCAAACAGAGTCAGTGCTCCTGGTCCCTCGGCAGGAACCACCTGCAGGTGCTTGGTAGGTAGCAAGGCTGGACAATACTTTAACATTCATGTGACCACCTGCAGGTGCTTGGTAGGTAGCAAGGCTGGACAATACTTTAACATTCATGTGACCACCTGCAGGTGCTTGGTAGGTAGCAAGGCTGGACAATACTTTAACATTCATGTGACCACCTGCAGGTGCTTGGTAGGTAGCAAGGCTGGACAATACTTTAACATTCATGTAACCACCTGCAGGTGCTTGGTAGGTAGCAAGGCTGGACAATACTTTAACATTCATGTGACCACCTTCAGGTGCTTGGTAGGTAGCAAGGCTGGACAATACTTTAACATTCATGTGACCACCTGCAGGTGCTTGGTAGGTAGAAAG
The DNA here is from genome assembly GCF_003918875.1 of Haliotis rubra. Lineage (NCBI taxonomy): Eukaryota > Metazoa > Mollusca > Gastropoda > Lepetellida > Haliotidae > Haliotis > Haliotis rubra. The sequence continues at coordinate 169,954 of NW_025767036.1, read as the reverse complement.
GCTGGACAGTGCTTTAACATTCATGTGACCACCTTCAGGTGCTTGGTAGGTAGCAAGGCTGGACAATACTTTAACATTCATGTGACCACCTGCAGGTGCTTGGTAGGTAGCAAGGCTGGACAATACTTTAACATTCATGTGACCACCTGCAGGTGCTTGGTAGGTAGCAAGGCTGGACAATACTTTAACATTCATGTGACCACCTTCAGGTGCTTGGTAGGTAGCAAGGCTGGACAATACTTTAACATTCATGTGACCACCTTCAGGTGCTTGGTAGGTAGCAAGGCTGGACAATACTTTAACATTCATTTGATCACCTGCAGGTGCTCGGTAGGTAGCAAGGCTGGACAATGCTTTAACATTCATGTGACCACCTGCAGGTGCTTGGTAGGTAATAAGGCTTGCTTTAACATTCATGTGACCACCTGCAGGTGCTTGGTAGGTAGCAAGGCTGGACAATACTTTAACATTCATGTGACCACCTTCAGGTGCTTGGTAGGTAGCAAGGCTGGACAATGCTTTAACATTCATGTGACCACCTTCAGGTGCTTGGTAGGTATTAAAGGCTGGAGTGGTGCTAACATTCATGTGACCACCTTCAGGTGCTTGGTAGGTAGCAAGGCTGGTCAATGCTAACATTCATGTGACCACCTTCAGGTGCTTGGTAGGTAGCAAGGCTGGACAATACTTTAACATTCATGTGACCACCTGCAGGTGCTTGGTAGGTAGCAAGGCTGGACAATGCTTTAACATTCATGTGACCACCTTCAGGTGCTTGGTAGGTAGCAAGGCTGGTCAATGCTAACATTCATGTGACCACCTTCAGGTGCTTGGTAGGTAGCAAGGCTGGTCAATGCTAACATTCATGTGACCACCTTCAGGTGCTTGGTAGGTAGCAAGGCTGGACGATACTTTAACATTCATGTGACCACCTGCAGGTGCTTGGTAGGTAGCAAGGCTGGACAATACTTTAACATTCATTTGACCACCTGCAGGTGCTTGGTAGGTAGCAAGGCTGGACAATGCTTTAACATTCATGTGACCACCTTCAGGTGCTTGGTAGGTAGCAAGGCTGGACAATGCTTTAACATTCATGTGACCACCTTCAGGTGCTTGGTAGGTAGCAAGGCTGGTCAATGCTAACATTCATGTGACCACCTTCAGGTGCTTGGTAGGTAGCAAGGCTGGTCAATGCTAACATTCATGTGACCACCTTCAGGTGCTTGGTAGGTAGCAAGGCTGGACGATACTTTAACATTCATGTGACCACCTGCAGGTGCTTGGTAGGTAGCAAGGCTGGACAATGCTTTAACATTCATGTGACCACCTGCAGGTGCTTGGTAGGTAGCAAGGCTGGTCAATGCTTTAACATTCATGTGACCACCTTCAGGTGCTTGGTAGGTAGCAAGGCTGGTCAATGCTAACATTCATGTGACCACCTTCAGGTGCTTGGTAGGTAGCAAGGCTGGACAATACTTTAACATTCATGTGACCACCTTCAGGTGCTTGGTAGGTAGCAAGGCTGGACAATGCTTTAACATTCATGTGACCACCTTCAGGTGCTTGGTAGGTAGCAAGGCTGGACAATGCTTTAACATTCATGTGACCACCTTCAGGTGCTTGGTAGGTAGCAAGGCTGGACAATGCTTTAACATTCATGTGACCACCTTCAGGTGCTTGGTAGGTAGCAAGGCTGGACAATTACTTTAACATTCATGTGACCACCTGCAGGTGCTTGGTAGGTAGCAAGGCTGGACAATGCTTTAACATTCATGTGACCACCTTCAGGTGCTTGGTAGGTAGCAAGGCTGGACAGTGCTTTAACATTCATGTGACCACCTTCAGGTGCTTGGTAGGTAGCAAGGCTGGACAGTGCTTTAACATTCATGTGACCACTGCAGGTGCTTGGTAGGTAGCAAGGCTGGACAATGCTTTAACATTCATGTGACCACCTTCAGGTGCTTGGTAGGTAGCAAGGCTGGACAATACTTTAACATTCATGTGACCACTGCAGGTGCTTGGTAGGTAGCAAGGCTGGACAGTACTTTAACATTCATGTGACCAGGTGCAGGTAGATGAGTTTGACAATTCTTTAAATGTTTGCAGGTACTGTTCAAGTATCTGTCATAATATGGCTTTCAGTGGAGCGGGAAATACTGCATTAGTTCAGATGTTTTTTTCCAGTTCAGTTCAAAGCAGCATTACATAAACTCACCTATTTTTCTTAGACTGTGTTCCACTTTGTAATTAGTGTTATGCCATTTATGTGGTGTTTTCACCCTGCTCAGTGTAAAACATGGTAAAGCATGAAATATTACAGAACAATCATCTTTTCGTCTAATTCCAGCCAAAGTTTTATGCAACAGAGAAGTATCGGAGACCCTGAGAGTAAAGATTTGTGAGATGCTACAGCTTCTGGTGGTGCAGCCAGACTTTCTGCAAGTGATTAGCCATGACTCCGCTCATATGATGGGCTACATCCTCAGTCAGTTCAACGACCAGACTATACAGGTGCAGACACACATTGTACACATGGTAAGTGGGCAGACCTTTGGAAGAGAGCAGTACTGTTTTTGTTAGTGACATGAATAAGTGCAACAAATGTTGAAAGAGTCATCAACATGCAAAAAATCAGATTCATTGAATAAACTCTTCACAGTATATCTGAACCAAACTTCTCCATTGAAAGATTAACTGATGATTCAGCTGATTCAACATCTGCATTAGTACGGAAATGTGTTAAGTGATTCCACATTGTCTCTTGTCAGCTGGCCAACATGCAGGCGGTGGAGAATGGCATTGCCACGATGGAGAAGGTACGAGTCCCCAACACTGATGGTCTTAGTGTTCACAAGAAGTCCCAGCAGATCAGCATCTCCTGCCTCACCGACCACCACGACAAGGACCTTCTAGAGGCAGCCTCTGCCCTGGCTCTCAACATCAGTCTCAACGAGGTGAGTTGACCGTCCTACATGGATTTCTGCTTGTTTGTTGTTTAATGCCCTGCTCAGCAATATTCCAGTTACATGGCGGAAGTCTGCCAGTATTTGAATGTGGACAAGTCTAGCGATTGACACTATGATCAACTACCTATACTGTCAAGATATCATGACATGAAGATGCTCGTAGAATGAGTCATCAGCAGCCCATGTTGTTGTAAGAGAAGACTTACAGGATCGAGTGGTCAGGCTCGATACCCATGTCATGGTATTCCAGTTGTGGAAATCGAGGTGCATGATGTCAATCACTGGATTGTCTGGTCCTGACATCGAATATTTGTCGACTGCCAGAACTATTGCAGACACACAAACAAACAAAGCTGACGTGCATTCATCCAAGCCTCTAAGCTTCTCATTGTGCCGTAACATGGTGACACAACTTTGCCATGACCTTTGCGCATCTGATTTGAAGATGACAAGTCAGTCTGATTTGACTTTGATGATTGCGCTTGGTGTAACATTACAGTACAACTGTCTGTAGACTGTTGCATCCCTGAGTGTATTAGTGTAAATTTACCATACAGGAGCCCTGTTCCTGAACCCAGACTGTAGTGTATTGTTGTAAAGTTACCATACAGGTGCCCTGTTCCTGAACCCAGACAGTAGTGTATTAGTGTAAAGTTACCATACAGGTGCCCTGTTCCTGAACCCAGACTGTAGTGTATTAGTGTAAAGTTACCATACAGGAGCCCTGTTCCTGAAGCCAGACTGTAGTGTATTAGTGTAAAGTTACCATACAGGAGCCCTGTTCCTGAACCCAGACTGTAGTGTATTGTTGTAAAGTTACCATACAGGTGCCCTGTTCCTGAACCCAGACTGTAGTGTATTAGTGTAAAGTTACCATACAGGTGCCCTGTTCCTGAACCCAGACAGTAGTGTATTAGTGTAAAGTTACCATACAGGTGCCCTGTTCCTGAACCCAGACTGTAGTGTATTGTTGTAAAGTTACCATACAGGTGCCCTGTTCCTGAACCCAGACTGTAGTGTATTGTTGTAAAGTTACCATACAGGTGCCCTGTTCCTGAACCCAGACAGTAGTGTATTAGTGTAAAGTTACCATACAGGAGCCCTGTTCCTGAAGCCAGACTGTAGTGTATTGTTGTAAAGTTACCATACAGGTGCCCTGTTCCTGAACCCAGACAGTAGTGTATTAGTGTAAAGTTACCATACAGGTGCCCTGTTCCTGAACCCAGACTGTAGTGTATTAGTGTAAAGTTACCATACAGGTGCCCTGTTCCTGAACCCAGACTGTAGTGTATTAGTGTAAAGTTACCATACAGGTGCCCTGTTCCCGAACCCAGACTGCAGTGTATTGTAGTGCCACTACACTTTATCTGCTGGTGTTGCAGGTTGAGGATGATACGGAGGTCACAGTGGAAGTTGCCAGTGCAGTACTACAGTGTCTGAATCAGGACATGTCAGAGAATGGAGGTACCATCAGCTGGTAGCATTATAGGGATGGATGGATGGATGGTTGGATGGATGGATGGATGGATGGATGGATGGATGGATGGGTGGATGGATGGTTGGATGGATGGATGGATGGATGATGGGTGGGTGGGTGGATGGATGGATCAATGAAGATAGATAGATAGTATATGTGGAATGATTACATGTACAACATTACGACTATTTTCACTTAAGAAGTGCATGCCTATTGTCCTAGCTTTGTTTACAAATTACAAACCCTTTGCTCATTTAAGCTCTGTAAAAATAGAGCTCACCATGTTAGCTAAAATATGTTTTGGGTCTCAGTACGATACCATTGAAGAAAGTTTCAAGAATGGCAATGGTAATTGTAGTTAAATATTTAAATATTAAAATGTATACACAAATTTCAGTCAAATGATTTCCCTCCAATATCGATTACGTCAGTAGGAAAGTCCCAGCCTGTTTCATCTCCATCACATAAAGAGTTGACTTTCTCCACAAAGAGTTTTGTCTCAAGTTAGATACTGTTACAATAGGATATTGAAGACCAGATGTTGTAATTTAGGTTTTACATCACTAACAATTGTCTTATCTAAGACAGGATTGGGAATAAGCCTCCAGGGTATCACATGTTATCGAAGAATGTCTGTTACTGCTCTATATGTATTTTAGTCATAGTAGTTGCCTTTCATTTCCAGCTCTCTATGCCCTGTCAAGCCTTGTGAGATTTATGCAAATTAATCCAGAGGTGAGTTTCAGTTTAATTTGAGGCAAGATTGTTTTGATTTGATTTTTTTTCACACAAATTCTTGTATACACAATATTAAGACTAACATCTATCAGTAATGTTATTGGCTAGTTATCTGTATATTATTTGTCTAAGGACACTAACAGATTCATCATCAGCATTCTCTTATCATAAGACTTGAATCACCTAGATTTGCCAGAGCAAATGATCATGGATTTGAATCCAAGATTTGTCCTGATTAACACTTTCTTGGGTTGTCAGCATCACAGCAAAGTTTGAGGGTTTTCAGAATTTACTTGTAACTCAGGGTTTCTACCCACATTAAGCTGACCCACTGATCAAACTGAAGTATAGATCAGGGTAGCAGTAAACCAAACTCACTCACTAGTGTTATCATTATTTTGTTGATGTTGTTTCCAGGTAAAGGATCTTGTCGTCGTAATGAGTCCAGACTGGTCAGCATTGTCCAAGCTGTCCGAAAGAGCCAAACAGCTGTGTGACAAGATCAAAAAGGCCATCTCATGAAACCAGTGGACGTTAGTCACCAGTGAACAGACGAGGGCTGAAGAGTAGTCTCCCCTTGTACCAGCATGGAGCACTTCACAGATTTAGTTTACTTGAAGACAGTTGCATGACCTGTTGATTCCTCTTCAGCCCTCTCTCCATAATCTACAAACATATGTTTACATGTATGACAATGTGAGGTTTGAGTTTAGCGTTGGAGCAGTTAGAGTTGCCTCAGCTACACATTGTACTTGTTGAAGATAAATGGTTGACATTGTGTGATTAGTCCATTCTGACGTAGGGACTCTGCTTTACCATGACTTCTCCCTCCAGTAATACACAACCATTCTAAACCAGAGCCTCCCCCTCCAATATGTTGGATATAGCTAGCACCTTAGTGAGCTGGTCACAGGTCCGGGTTTGAATCCCAGATCCTTGGTCGGTCTACACAACACCTGTGCTCATAGGTTCTGTGTCATTGCTAAATGCCTGTGACCAATGACACATTTAGCTGAAATACTATTGAGAGGTGTCAGACATTTTGTCAAACAGTGTTCGACACATGTCAACACTTGTCTGCTGGTCTGTGTCTAGCATATTTTATTGAGGACCAGGACCCCGTTTCTCAAAGCGATCACAGCGCTACGATAGTCGTAAGTCAATGTTAAAGTATGGGAGTTACGATCATCTTAGCGCTACGATCGTTTTGTGGAACGGGCCCTGGTAATTTAATAAGTATTGGTCCAGTGGTCTAGTGTTTCTTTTGGGGTGAACAAAGTAATTCACATTGGTATGTCTTTTAATATCAGTGATATAAGTCAAATCTAAACTCGAAGGAAAATGATGATGTGGACTGCAGTTCTCAGAGTGGCTTCCTTCTTGGCTGGTTTCTCATACTGATTATGCAATGAATTAAATACCTGTTAAAACCATTTTTGGACGGGACCATTGTGTCTAGCAGTGATCCAGTAGGCTTGAACCAAGGACGACCTTGGTCAGTGTCAAACACTGTGAAAAGGAACATGTGTCTTGTGTTCATTCTGCAGTCACTGTGATCCAAAAACATTGTAGGTGACACTTGGGTAGCATCGCAATTAAAGGGCTCAACACTGTCAGGTCAAACATGTTTGACCAACAACAGTTTGGAGTAGAATCTCTGAGTAATGACACTGTTGAGTCAAAAGTATATCAAACCATGGTGATCAGTCAAATCGATTGCAAACAATACAGGCCATTTTAGCTGTGTATGACCGATCATGCTGTTTAATTACATTCATGTTTTCAAACACGCTGTCTAACTGCACATGCACAGTTCTATCTGAATATGCATGCAGGACGAACAACACTTCCTATCCGAATAGTACTGACGGTTGACGTACTTGTGTTACGAATATCGATGAACAGCACATGTAAAAATGTGTGCAGGATGAACAACACTTCCTATCCAAACAACCTTGTATGTTAACACATCTGTGTTACGAACATCGATGAACAGCACATGTATAAACGTGCATGATGAACAACAATTTCTATCCAAACAACACTGTCTATTGACGTATCTGTGTTACAAACATCGATTGAACAGCATTTGTAAAAACGAGTCCAGGACGAACAACAATTTCTACCCAAACAACGCTATTGACATATTTGCGTTGAACATCACTAAAGAATGACAGAAATGTATGACAGCAGAGTTCATTGACATAATTTATGACACATGTAAAAATGTTCCTTTCCCACTTTCATGTTTCTCTCAAGCTGCAGTGGTTCAGCCATTATCTTGTGTAGATACCCATGAGAATACGATCTCATGCAGTGTGTTGTTCTTGTTGACATGTTTTTACTGTTGAGAAATGAAGCCAAAAAATTGTGTGGCATTGTCACAACTGTATGTTGTAAACAAGGAATTATACCGCTCAAAAGAACTTAAACAACACCCCCTTAATTGGAAGGATCTGTTTCACAAGATCCGCCAGCCATGACAGATAGATAAAAATATAAATGAAATACAGTCAAATCCCGATGAGTCGAATCGCTGGGGACCAAGTAATCAATTCGACTTATCGATGTATTCGAGACATAGGTATGTCTATGAGGGTAGAAACAAAGATGATCCAGTCCTAATTCCTCCACCTAAGCATTTGTTTACCTAATGATTTCCCTATCACTAATAGGGGCACCTTATCAGTTCCAGTCTGATTAGCACAGACAGTGATTTCCGTAAAATCACTAATCTGCCTTTTGAACTCACCTGTCAATGGCGGAAAGGTGTGAGCCGCGCTGGTTTGTTAATTGGATCAGTTTGCTACACCAATCAACTTCTCATTGACTGACTTCGGCTTATGTATACAATATTGCTGTTGTTTGAATCTCATGGGACCAAATTTCCTTCTCGAGTCATCGTGTGTATTTATGAGACGAATTTGTGTAACCGGAAATCAAATGATGACAACTATAACAGGGAATGGTCGGGACCGACAGGTACTTCGAGTTATGCATAATATTCGAGACACCGGCATTCGACTCATCGGGATTTGACTGTACATAAAAAGTCACGTCTTCTTTAACCTCTATTGAGTGGTATAATTCACAGGTCTGTTACAGGCAAGTTTTCTGAGACAAAAAATAACTTTCATTTTTACCTAAACATATGGCTTTTTTATGCTATTAACGTAATCAAAAATTTCCAGGTGACAAAGTTCTTTAGATCAATGTTTCTGTTCCAAAAGACTTTCAATTGGTAGACCTATACTAGTCAACATTTGCTTAGAATCCAAACAGTTGTCTTTAAGGTGTGCTCCTTAGCAAATGTTGAGTAGTATAGTTCCGATGGTATGTGCATGTTTCAGAGATCATAGGGGAACCTCAGCATGGCATTGACTAAATTATTACTGGCGATTATAAATATGTGCTGTAAGTATTTAGATAAATATATTGTCCCTTCTTTGTTTGGTTATTAAATAGAATGTAATAACCATCGCACCTTACACTACAATCGTTCATGTGAGTTCATTTCAGTGTTGCAATAATCTCGTCTAGTGAACATAGTTCCCACTATCATCGATCTATTTACATAGACATATATTTGCCAACAATGAGAGATTCTTCACAGAGAAATTCTAGCTCAAATGTGGGAAGCGTAAAGACATCGAACATGTTTTTATTGCAATATATATATATGGCCTATATTTTATGAGCAGAAATATCTTGGACGAGGTCTGTGATACGGTGGTATATATGTTGATATGACACCTGTTTTGTGTGCTCACGTAGTCGCCTTCTACACATGGTGAATGCAAAGATGTAGATTGTGTACCGGTATTCTGGTTCATTGTTCCTGTTTTGTAATTTGCTGCAAGTGAGTTTCCACATTTGTCTGGCTGTGTACAGGTTTACAGATTTTAATTTCAATAATTTCAACTTTTTTATAAATGTTTTTGAGGCATTGATTTATTTGTTCACATTAAACCTAGCCATAATATAATGATAATTTCATATCATTAAACAAATATATATCTGCACTGTCCGTCATGCCATATTTTTTGCATATAATTCACACTAACATTTTTGTGGTTCATTTTATGGTTTAATGTTTTCCTTTTGTTCAAAGAAGGCTCATTTAGAGTGACTGAGTGAGTTTAGGTTTACGCTGCTTTTAGCAATTATGCAGTAATATCACGGCAGGGAATGCCAGATATGGGCTTCACACATTGTACCCTTGTGGGGAATCGAACCTTGGTCTTCGGTATGACAAGCGAATGCTTTAACCGCTAGGCTACCCCACTACCCCGGGTCATTTAGAGCAAGCAAACATGGTCAAAAAGTAGATGTAACAGAATGTTTAAATAAAGAAAATCTAGGTTCTGTTATATTACAGATAATGTTTTGTTTGAAAATGGCTATGCATCTCTAAAATCTTTTAATATATTACCATGTCACATCTTTTGATTTTGATGATATGACCAATATTCAAAGGGGAATAAAGAATGACAATTTTGGGAAATTCTGCCAAAAGAAAGCTTTTACATAGACTAGTGCTGTGGAAACTCACTAGTGTACACTGTAAATACATAACTTCATCTGTGTGTCCACTTATGCCATGTATGCATGTGAATCACCTGGTCACTCACATAGGTCAAATCACAAGTAGACCTGATGAATCGTTGCCATGTTTGCATGTGAGTCACCTGGTCACTCACATAGGTCAAATCACAAGTAGATCCTTCTGAATCGTTGCCATGTATGTATGTGAGTCACCTGGTCACTCACATAGGTCAAATCACAAGTAGACCTGATGAATCGTTGCCATGTATGCATGTGAGTCACCTGGTCACTCACATAGGTCAAATCACAAGTAGATCCTTCTGAATCGTTGCCATGTATGCATGTGAGTCACCTGGTCACTCACATAGGTCATATGACAAGTAGACCTGATGAATCGTTGCCATGTAGGATTGATGATCCGTTTTGGAGCACCATGTAAATCCACTGATCCATACATCCACTGATCCATGCATCACGATAAGGCTGCATCAATTTACACACTGTATCATGCCCAGCATCAGCTGCATGGTAGCTTTCATTCATGCATCTCACTGTATTCTATACTGATCAACATTTGGTAGGAATAGGAAGCTATTTCATGCTGTTATTAATGTTAATGATAACTAACTGAATTGTCTACTAAACTTAAGATCAAATTTAATAAGCTTAGTTCCCTTGTAATTTTGAATATTACTCACATGACAAAATGTCCTAGTAATGACCGACAACCAGTCCTTGCCCGGACACTTAGAGCATCCCTATCAAAATGTGAGTAGTAATTTTTTCAGATGACATTGAACTCTCAATTATTCTTCACTATGTATGCAACATTTGTTCTGTCTAAACTTTTTGTGGTCATGTTTCAAATAGCTGGGAGAAGCAAGACGGCACATTTGTTTACACTCCCACCAATATGTGAAGGTAGCATTGTGCTCCTTATGGTGGAGAAATCTGATGGCAGCATCCATCTATGAAACAACGCAGCCATTAACATATTTTGGTATGCCTCTAGCAGCCTTATCCCTAGCCACATCAACCCTACCCCTACCCCAACCCTCTCCAACATCAGAAATCTTAACAATATCATGGCATGAACTTGTGTACCTTCGGGTTTACCATTTGCTTATTTCATTGCAATAGTACTAGTGATGCAAGTTGTTGAAATCAAACATATATCGATAATGTTACTTACAGTTTCAGAAGTAAAGTAATGTTTTTGTCATTTTGTTGCATCCATGTTATAAATAAAAAGATAAAAGACATAGTCTTCCTGAGATAAAAAAGCTACCATTAATCTTTCTAATGAAGCCTGTATCAGTAATTACTGAAGAGTTTCTTGAGAACAGTAATCTGCTATTTTTGTTGTATACTTTTATAAAATGCTTGGATAAAACACTTAAGATGAAAAAGTATTTTTAAGTGAACAGTAATATTGATCTACGTGAGGCATTCATTTGAAAGACTGAGATAAAAGATATGCTAACCAACCATTTTCCAATGATTGGAATAACAGTATCTATCTGCTTGTATACAACTCAAAAGAAGTTAAGGATCACCAAATTTGTCATATTACTATGGTTAATCTGACACTGTATGATAGTTATATGAAACTGGGTGTTCCTTAACGGATTTGAGTAGTATATTTCTGTTCACCTGAAGTAGTCCCTGTAGTACTTTCAGGAAAACTAATTCTGTGAATGTAATCTTCAGCATATGTTTGTTTTGCTTGTTATGTTCATGATTATGATGCTGTCTGTATCTTCTGGTGTGTAATTTTGTTTTGTCTCAGAATAACCCACACTGTATTTATCATGTTAGACCAACACAAATCGAACGTGACCACCCAAGCACATCTTTCCAGATTTGCTACTCATTGCACCCAATGACTGCTTTTTTAGTTGATTTTGTTTTTATCTGATTTTTCATAGATACTTTTCTTGTTTCATGTGTTTTTATTCATTTATTACTAACAAGTCAAATTTTCATTCCTTCATATACTACCCATCAAAAGTTTAGACTCACTAGTGTAAATGTAGCCACCTACTTCAGTCAACTGTTCTAAACTAGATGTTGCGAAATATTCCATACTGTTTATAGGTTCTGTTTATACATGAACTGATGCATTGTAAAACAAATTCGTAACGTTGAAAAGATTATTATCGTGAGTTCAATAAATGATGAAACTGTGAAAATTGGTGAATTCTTAACAAAACTTTACACCAAAACGCAGCTGTTCACATGCACGATATTTGCACATGCTTTTCAGAATTTTGATGCATGATCCTTGTGCAATTCATCTGCATAAGGTTTGCAGTTGGTTCCCCCAAGTTAGTGGAGAAGTTCATCTTCGATGTAACCATATATTCATAACACATAGTGAGTGCTTTAAGTGAGTCTAAATTTTTGATGGTAGTATAGAATTATGTGAACCTATTTGACAAAGGACTCAATTTGATGATCAATTCAGATCTGGAAGAAAGCAATGACCCTTTCAATGAAATTTTCATTGCATGAAAATATGTATATCTGATGCTGTTGCAATTACCATGGTTACAAGATGTTACACTTGGTTTTTTTCGACAAAGCAGAATGATACTGCAAGAAATTGTAGCACTACAACATTCGTAAGTTAGTGTTAAAGTATGGGAGTATGATTACGTTAGCACAATGATTCCTTTGGCTGTTGCTCTGAGGCTTTGCTGTTTAACTTGACTGAAACAACTATTTAGTCATATTTATGGAAGTTAAAGGGTCCATACAGCATTTATGCCTTGTTTGTTAGTAATCATTTTCTTATTTAATTTTGTCTGGCAGAAAACTGGGTGTACATATTTCATTTAGCATTATATATGTCGATCTCATTGGAAGATATTGGACATGATATTAAAGATACTAGTGAAACACACTTCCTGTGTTTGTTCAAAGATTTTGATTGGATGTTGCTTTCTAGTCGTGATGTATATGTGTGTATTCCATTTCTTTAAAAGTACTGATGTGTTGGAATATTCTGAGTGAGTGAGTTTGGTTTTACGCAGATTTAAGCAATATTCCAGCAATATCACGGCGGGGGACCCCAGAAATAAGTTTCACACATTATACCCATGTGGGGAATTAAACCCGGGTCTTTGAATGCTTTAACCACTAGGCTTCCAACCGCCTCTGGAATATTCTGTCTCCCAGACCCAAGAGAATAAATGAAATAAGTGCATTGTATGTATTTAACAAATTTGATATTTGGAGGTAAGGCCAGACCAATTATATTTCTTGTTTTACAGATTTTTGTCCCTCAGAAAAGCTGAAGGCAGGAGGGAAAAAAATAAAAATCACTAGTCAAAATAATTTTCCTTTTAAATACTATAAGTATTTTATTTTTGGCAATTTATAAAGTTTATATGGGGCAAAAAACAATCAAAAATTTTTTTTTTGGGGTAAGCTTACATTTTTTGGCCAATAAAAACGTGAGGATTTTATTTTTTGAGCCGGGAAAATTAATTAATTTTGTTTTTCTTATTCTTGAAAAAATATGACCGGTGGATCTGTAAAACAAGAAATAAAATTGGTCTGGCCTAAAGCAGTTGTTGCAAAGTGACACCATTGAAAAGAGGGACCTCTCAAAAGTATATCACATCCATACTGGGGATGTGAAAAGGCCAAGACAAAATTATACTTCTGTTCTTCAATTAATTACCATAAATTTGATATGTATCAGGAATTGGTAATTCATTAAAGGGAAGGGAGTCTCCGTCTTTGGTTATCCATGTGGGATATGTTGCAGTTACCATGGTTACAAGATGTTACACTTTTTTTGACAAAGCATTATGATACAGCAAGAAATTGTAGCACTAAAATTCGTAAGTCAATGTTAAAGTATGGGAGTATGATTACCTTAGCACAATCATTCATTTGGGGAATGGATCCCAAGTCTCTGCAGCCAAACCTGTTGGCTAAATAATACATTCTACTGTGAATATATTGGAAATATTTATTCACAAGAAGGTCACATAAAGCTTTAGACATGATGGTTAGCCCAGTCTCAAATAAACATCAGTGCAGTACCGGACATATGAAACACTGTACACAGTAAGCAAGTTGAAGGGACATCATTGAACATCCACTGTCCATTACCTCCCTGTGTCCCTGTGTCCAACACACATTAAATGGTGTGTGTCTGATGGTGGTTTAACACTGCATTCAGCAATATTCCTTCTACATGATGGCAAACCTTAGTGAGTGAGTGAGTATGGTGTTACGCTGCATTTAGCAATGTTCCAGCATCACAGCACGCGTGACACCAGAAATGGGCTTCACACATTGTACCCATGTGGTGAATCGAACCCGGGTCTTCGGCGTGACGAGTGGACGCTTTAACCACTGGCTATTCCACCACCCCTGGCAAACCTTAAGGAATTAAAGTTGGACCAGACAATCCAGTGACTGAGACTTCACGTATCGACCATGACGTCAACCAAGTCAGAAAGTCTGACCACCCGTTAGTCGCCTGTTATGACCAGCATAGATCAAAATCACTTGGTCAAAATTATATACTTAAAAAATAAAATTGACTTTATTACAGCAGCATTTGAAGGATTTTAAGAGATTCAGTCAAAGAATTTCCCAAGGACAATTAAAATGACTTCCAACCTGTTTGAGGCAATACCCACCTTCAAAAGCCAGAGTATTTAACGATTTCTTTATCCTTGTGTAAATCACAAGATGTATATGCTTGTCTACATGATCTCCATGGCAACACAAATATTATGATGTATCCAGTCTGGCAGTGCAACATATCAAGAGATAAGCTCTCAATCAATGAAATGGGATGCGTACATTTTCAGTTTCCATGTGCTACAAAACTACATCAGCTGAGTTTTTATCAGTTGGTAAAGAGTCTGTGTGGCACAAGTCTTCAGGTGGTTGATCAGCACTAGCTGTGTTGACAGTTGATGACCGCTGACACTCAGCGCCATTACTGGCACCGTTCAGGGCCAATGCTACACAAGCGTCAGATTGTTGTTCACTCTCTAGTCGTTTCCTCTCGGCCTTGGTCTTGAAGGTGAGGCCATGGCCTGAAATACAATTTGAGTAGTCTCTTTAGTGTGCCCCATGGTTTTGATGTTTTGAGGTGAGGTGAGGTGAAATTGGGTTTAACGTCGTGCTTAAGAATATTTCGCTCATATGACGACGTGCATGCGTGTGTATGTGCGGCTGCTTGTACTAGTCCAGACTTAAGCTGGTTTTATAGTGCTAGCCCACTGAGATACCATACCGCAGTGAAGCATGAATTCCCCACTCAGACACATTATACTGACTCCGAACCGACCAGTCCTTGTACCCATTAATGCCGAGCGCCAGGCAGGGACCAACAAGTACCATATTTTAACGTCTTTTGGTATGACGCAGTCGGGGATCGAACCTGCGACCTTCAGCTCTCCGGGCGGACGCTCTAACCACTACACCACGGTGGCGGTCTTTGACGTTTTGATATGATGTAGCATATTTAGTATGTGACTATAGCAACTTGTCCTTAGCCTGTAAAATTTGCTTCTAAAGGTCCATCCATGCACTACGATCTACTAATTATGAAGTCAAGTGACAGTTTTAGGCAGAGACCATTGGTACATGGTTCTGGCACATACTGCATTTTATCAGAAAAGTTTGTTCATTTGTTTCTTGATTGTTGACTCAGCAGTATTCCAGCTTTATGATGGGGGTCTGTAAATAATCAGGTCTGGACCAGACAATCCAGTGATTGACATCATGAGTATCGATCTACACAATATGGATACAATGACATGCATCGACCAAGTCATCGAGTGTGACAGTTTTATTAGAAAAGAATAATCTGCATTTTTATTGATTTTACAGTCATAAAATATGTTCAGATAATCATTACACAGAACATATTAATACCCACCAGCACAGTTCAAGGTCTCTTTCACTGACTTCTTCTTGCAGCAGCCTTTGCATAAACTGAATTCACATTTCTGTCCCTGGAAATAAGATGTTTCATTAATCATCGAACTGCATCTTTCAATTCTTTTAACTTGTAATGAGTGATAAACAGTGTCTTGTGTGTAAATTACAGATAATCTGCTGCAGTGGCAGAGAAATTAGTGATTCAGTGGCAGAGAGAAATTAGTGATGTCATTTGATTGTGATGTCATTGAGTAACTGATGGTGGCACTGTAATGTCAGAGTAACTGATGGTGTGACCAGCATTGTGATGCAGAGTAACTGATGGTGTGACCAGCAATGTCATTGCAGTGATATGTCCTGTGACCAGCACTGTGATGTCAGAGTAACCATTGTGGGATGATAATGGTGTGACCAGCATTGTGATGTCAGAGTAACTGATGGTGTGACCAGCATTGTGAATGACCAGCATTGTGATGTCAGAGTAACTGATGGTGTACCAGCATTAATAATAGTAATAGCCCACTGTATGTGGCATTCATATCCAGGACACATAATAGTAATAGCCCACTGCTCATGGCACATTGCCTGCTGTACATTACTATCCCCCGGTCATAGGACACAATCATACTTTCCGATTTTAACTCCCTGGGGATCATAGACCCATGCTGCCTGTTAGGCGCAATGGACTAAACACTCACATTGCCAGCACATCCTCACAGGTACCCATTTTACAGCTGGGTGAACTGAGACAATGTGGATCTAAGTATCTTGTCCAAGGATACTACGCAAATGTGTCCACCTCGGGACCCAAACCTAGGTGCCTCCACCGGGGATCGAACTGATAGAGCCAGAAATGAACACTGGTGAGATGAAAGTACCTTGGGATTGCAACACATGGCACATGTATCGTACGTCGTCTTGGAGGAAGGATCAAAGTTCTTCTTAGGATGTCGCAACATCTTCTTCAGTTTGTTTTGGACAACCCTTCCATGGCTAGGGCGTTCAGCTCATTGTTGCGTTTCAAGTTGAGGCGATCACGCTCAGCACGCTTTTCTCCATTGGCATTTGGGTTGGGACTGAAGCACAAATACCCATCAACTAGTAAATGACAAAGTATAAGACAAACCTTGGAGTCTACTAGCCTAAACATGGATCTTAGCACAAGTTTGAGCCCATTTCACTGCTATTATGCTTTTAGCAATATTCCTGCAATATCATGGCAGGGGACACCAGAAATGGGTTTCACACACTGTACCCATGTGGGGAATCAATTCCATGTCTTCAGTGTGACAAGTAAATGCTTGAACCACTAGGCTACCCCACCACATGGAACAATGAAGAGGACACAACGTTTAGTGCCTAGTTTTACATTACTGCAATGAATACAAAGTTACAATGCACCAATGATCATAATGAACTTAAAGGGACCTCTAACCTTATTTAAGAAATACAGTTTGCTCTACCACCATGTGTAGTGTAATAAAGCACACTTTCGCCTGAACTATTATAGTTAAAGCATGAGGACACTTGCGCTGGTCTGCCTCCCTACATTAAGGCGCATGTTACCAGAAAACAAATGATAAACAGTTTGATGATGGTTTACATTTGGTTTAAAGATCTTCTCTAAATCATTTTAATTACATCTGTGATTACCGTAAACCATATGTGGAAATATGAACATTTCATTTCTACTACCAACGTAAGTTTAGATCAGTTCATCCTGATGGAGGCTGTACAAGGCAATGACAACTGACATGCAACGTGATGTCGGTTACCAAGGGGACGTTCGATTATGAGGTGGTAGACTAGAATGGCGCAGTGGCGTCAATACATTGTGACGTAATGCAAAAAATGTGCATTAGCGTCTGAGAAAGTACTGTCCACGCCTTTGATCTTTTGCTGAAGTATTATAAATATCATGATGATGTAGTTGAGAACACATATTTTGACTAAAATATACAGCAAGTGGTTGGGACAAAAAACAGTGTGTTATATCTGTCAGACCATTACAAGGGTGTTCCTTATAAACAGAGCTACAGATAACGTGTTGGGTCATTGAGTTGTGTACTCGCTTCTGTTCATCTCAATTGGGTATCCTAATTTTCCTTTGAGTAACTAAATAAATTGTACCCACCTCACTCAAACTCAAATGGGTATTTTGCCATTTTCCATTAATTTTTAAAATATAATAAAGTTTAAATGTTAGTGTTTGTTATTCATATTTGATCTGTTATATGAGAAACAATAAGAGACTGCAAGCTGTCAGGTTCATGTCCTGTAAAACAGAACTCTCAATATACCTCAGTTATTTTATCTACCCACTGGTACGCAAGCTAAGACATTTTTGTGTGCATGCATGTAAGGTCACATTTACTGAGTATTAACAAAACTTCAAGTGTACTTGTATGCAATAGCCTTAATAGGAATTGAGTTTTCACATAATATTTGCATAATTTACACAGATACGCAGCTTATCTGTACCTCTGTTATATCAATTCCCTGGCTATTAGAACCCCTGAAACTGGGTTAATACCATGCAAGGTTCTCTACAACAAACAGCATGACACACATGACTTGTACGTGCCTTATATCATGCCAACTGAACAAGTGTGTGAATGTGATTTTATGCTGCTTTCAGCTACATTCCAGGAACATCTGCCATGGGACACTGTGGATATGGGCTTCTACCTTGTGGGGAATTGAACCCTGGCCTTCTGTGTGATGAGTGAACACTTGTACCACATGGCTACCCACCACCCCTCATATTGAAGTGTTCACATCCAGTTTTGATGCCTTGACCCCAGTTGTAACTAACCTTCAACTCCCTAAACCTGTCAATTCATTCCTCCTCCCTAAACACAGTTGTAACTAACCTTCAATTCCTACACACCCTCCTTCTCCTCCCACCCCTAAACACAGTTGTAACTAACCTTCAATTCCTCCCTCCCTCCCTAAACACAGTTGTAACTAACCTTCAATTCCTCCCTCCCTCCCTAAACACAGTTGTAACTAACCTTCAATCCTCCCTCCCTAAACACAGTTGTAACTAACCTTCAATTCCTCCCTCCCTAAACACAGTTGTAACTAACCTTCAATTCCTTCCTCCCTCCCTAAACACAGTTGTAACTAACCTTCAATTCCTCCCTCCCTCCCTAAACACAGTTACTCACCCGGGTCTGATGTAGGGCTGACAGATCCAGTAAGGCAGAGGCAGCTTGGTCCTATTCAGAATCTCCTCAGAGGAGACAGCAAACTTTGCCATGTCCTCCTACAGATTGAAGTAGAAGCAACTGATGGTATTACCAATAGGAATGCAACACCAACAGAATTACTTTGGCAAATCCACATTTTTGTACATTTTCTCATAAGGATAATATTGAGGATAAGCCACTGTTAACTAGGAGCTATTAATATTTTCCTCACGTAAATTACATTGTTGGACCACATGTTAAGTTCCAGGTACAAGCTTGAGAGGGTTTCATTATCTAGAATGTCAGTATTTCACTGTTTGGTTAATCAACTTGAACTTAAATGCTTCAGCTATCCAGGGCCTAGATTTTCGAAACTCTCTTAGCACTAAGATAGTCATAAGTTAATGTTAATGTATTCCACTTATGACTATCTTAGCTTAAGACCCTAATTTATACTTGAGCTAATCTACCCAAAAAATCTAGGCCCTGGCTATTATGCTTGTATGTTGATCAGGAAGGATACAAAGCAGAGTCTGGTTCCACAAAGAGATCTTAACACAAAGACTATAGTAAGTCAATGTTAAAGTATGGAAGTTACAACCATCTTAGCATGAAAATCACTTTGTAGAATAGGGCCCAGATCCCCACTACTTGGACTCCGACAGAGAGATGGGAAAAACTATAAACTATTCACCAATAAACTGAGGGACTGGTGGAAAGTGGTTCTGCCCATTACCTGACACTTCTCCTGGATGTGTTTGTTGGCCAGTCTGAAGTCCTCCACAGTCTTCGCAGTAGCCACCTCCTCCCTGACGTCCTGGTGTACCTGCAGCCTACAACAGTGAGTGATAACATGGAGTGAGTGAGTGAGTGAGTGAGTTTAGTTTTATGCCTCTTTTAGCAATATTCCAGCAATATTTCGGGGGACACCAGAAATGGGTTTCACATATTGTAACAATGTCGGGAATCAAACTCGGGTCTTCGACATGACGAGCAAACGCTTTAACCACTAGGCTAACCCACCGGCCCCATTTATTACGAGAAGTGAAAACCCTTACGCGATGGTGCAGTATCTTGAAGACAGGTATTCCCCACGAATGACTGGGGATATCGGGCAAGGGTACTTCTTGACCAGATCCAGGTACTCCCCCACCATGTCCCAGACTGGGGGTTGCTGGCCACTAAACAGGGCAGGGTTGTGCAGGTTGCCCTCTGCAATAGACTGGAGCGTTAGCACTGCATGTACATATAACAGGTGAACAGTTAGCACTGCATGTACATATAACAGGTGAACAGACTGCCAGCTGTCTCTTTAGCACTGCATGTACATATAACAGGTGAACAGAACAACCATCATTCATCTTTCACATGTTAAGTATGATGTACTCTATGTTATTAGTGAAGCGTGCTGCACTAAAGTACTGACATACCCATCTTCATGTACATCACTAAAGTACTGACACACCCACCTGCAGGCACATCACTAAAGTACTAACACACCCACCTGCAGGCACATCACTAAAGTACTGACACACCCACCTGCAGGCACATCACTAAAGTACTGACACACCCACCTGCAGGCACATCAGGGAAACACTGACACACCAACTCTGCAACATCAGGGAAGTACTGACACACCCACCAAAGAGGCACATCACTAACCCACCTGCTGCAGGCACATCACTGACTGACACACCCACCTGCAGACACATCAGGGAAACACTGACACACCCACCTGCAGGCACATCACTAAAGTACTGACACACCCACCTGCAGGCACATCACTAAAGTACTGACACACCCACCTGCAGGCACATCACTAAAGTACTGACACACCCACCTGCAGGCACATCACTAAGACCCACTGACACACCCACCTGCAGACACACATCAGGGAAACACTGACACACCCACCTGCAGAGGCATCAGGGAAACACTGATACACCCACCTGCAGGCACATCAGGGAAACACTGACACACCCACCTGCAGGCACATCAGGGAAACACTGACACACCCACCTGCAGGCACATCAGGAAACACTGACACAAACACTGACACACCCACCTGGAGGCACATCAGGGAAACACTGACACACCCACCTGCAGGCACATCAGGGAAACACTGACACACCCACCTGGAGGCACATCAGGGAAACACTGACACACCCACCTGCAGGCACATCAGGGAAACACTGACACACCCACCTGCAGGCACATCAGGGAAACACTGACACACCCACCTGCAGGCACATCAGGGAAACACTGACACACCCACCTGCAGGCACATCAGGGAAACACTGACACACCCACCTGCAGGCACATCAGGGAAAACACTGACACACCCACCAGGCACATCAGGGAAACACTGACACACCCACCTGCACATCAGGGGAAACACTGACACACCCACCTGACACATCAGGGAAACACTGCACACCCACCTCAGGGACAACACTGACACACCCACCTGGAGGCAGAAACACACATCAGGGAAACACTGACACACCCACCTGCAGACACATCAGGGAAACACTGACACACCCACCTGCAGGCACATCAGGGAAACACTGACACACCCACCTGCAGGCACATCAGGGAAACACTGACACACCCACCTGCAGGCACATCAGGGAAACACTGACACACCCACCTGCAGACACATCAGGGAAACACTGACACACCCACCTGCAGACACATCAGGGAAACACTGACACACCCACCTGCAGGCACATCAGGGTAACACTGACACACCCACCTGCAGACACATCAGGGAAGTACTGACACACCCACCTGCAGACATGACGCCCTGAACACCTGTCTCCTTGATACACTGTTCCACATCCTGGAAGTACTGGATGTTTCCATTAGCGTAGACGGGGATCTGCACTCTTTCCCTGTACATGAACACAGCTTACAATGTATATGGGAGAAGTCACATAAATTGAACACATACATGTGACCCTGCAGCCAAGTCAGTCGTTTTCTAGATGTAGAAACTGGATATGCCTGTCAGAATGCTTTGTTCAATTACACGAGGAATTTAGTGTGAGTGAGTGAGTTTGGTAGATTACACAATCACAAAACCGAAACCAGTTTTATTAACACTGCAAATACACTTTACTGATTTTTTCATTGAACCAACCGTTATAAGAAATCTACTTCCCAACATCATACTAAAACCATAAGGTCAGTGTTTACAGTATGAACAGTTCAGTTTTTTTATGCTAAATGAGTTCTATTGATCTATTTTTGGACATTACATGTGATGGGTATGCCATTCTGTTTCATAACGGATAAATACAACACTACAGGGATTATGAATATACCATAATCTCAAAGTCTTTGCCTATCAAGTTGATTACATATAAATTTCAATTAAATACCAATCATGCATCTTTAAAACAAAAATACAAAACATTACTGTGATCATGTATATGATAAGTTTTCTTTTACAATGAAATCTATAACACATAACAAATTGACATCACATACCGAGTCTATGGACAGTATGATAGAAGGCCTCATCACTAAATGAACCGATGTCTACCTACCTGACAGCCTTAATGAACTCCCAGTTAGCGACACCAGTCATAGGACCCTTCTGTTCCTTTGTGCGGCCATGAACAGTCAGCAGCTGGAATAATACCGTCTTTCACATCAAGAACAAACACACACAGACCTCCAGCCAAATGTTCACTTCAGGTTGTTTGTTTGTTATGCTGCACTCAGGAATATTCCAGCTCTGTACGTAAATAATTGAGGTCTGGGCCAGACAATCTAGTGATCAACATCATGAGTTTTGTTCTACGCAGTTGAGATAAGATGACATATGTCAGCCAAGTCAGTGAGCCTGACCACCTGATCCTAGAAGTTGCGTCTTACAACAAGGGGCGGTGGCCAGTGGTTAAAGCGTTGCTCGTCATGTCAAAGACCCAGGTTCGATTCTCCACATGGGTAAGATTTGTGAAGCCTATTTCTGGTGTCGCCTGCCATGATATTGCTGAAATACTGCAGAAAGCGGCATAAAACCCAACTCACTCACTCTTATGACAAGCATGGGTTGCTGATGATCAATTCATCTTCACTAGTATGGTCACTAAGGAGTGAGTGAGTGAGTGAGTTTAGTTTTACGCCGCACGCAGCAATATTCCAGCTATATGGCGGCGGTCTGTAAATAATCGAGTCTGGACCAGACAATCCAGTGATCAACAGCATGAGCATCGATCTGCACAATTGGGAACCGATGACATGTGTCAACCAAGTCAGCGAAACTGACCACCCGATCCCGTTAGTCGCCTCTTACGACAAGATAGTCGCCTTTTTATGGCAAGCACATGGGTTGCTGAAGACCTATTCTACCCCGGATCTTCACGGGTCGGTCACTAAGGAAGAAACACACCTGCCTTAATATAGCTGTACTGTTTATGAACAAAGAAAACACCTGTAATTGCAATACCTCCTCTGATGAAACAAACAGTCATACCAGGTCATGAAAGACCAAGGAGCTAAACATGGGATTCAAACCCATGAACATAGAATCCTGTCATAACAAGGGATGCAACTCTGTATAAATATTGTGGCAATTAAAACAACCACCTTCAGATATCTTATTTCTATATGAAAAACAAAGTGAAAAATTTATCCAAGGACAACATTACAAAAGCGCATAAGATTTTAACTAATCCAATCCTATGAGAGCCGAGGTACCTGGCATCCAGCCTTCTCCAACATCTGGGCATATTGTACAGTCTTCTCCAGAGTCTCAAACACACGGATCTTGCAGGTGATGGGAACCCTCAGGTCAGCATGACACAGTCTCACTGAAACATACGGGCAGATTGCCTGTAAATAGTTCAAAAACATGCTAAAAGCAAACAGATTCTGTTACAATGTGACAGAGTTGTTGGAATATTTTTATCTTGTACAATACCAATCCATATATTTGATTTATTGTGATTTGTTCCTTGGTTTTTGTTGATGTTTCAACATGCATTCAGTAATAATCCAGCTATATGACAGATATCTGTAAAAACTCAAATCTGGATTGGACAATATGGTGATTGATATTACGAGCATCGATCTACATACTTGGAATACGATGACATGCATCATCACCCAAGTCATCGGGCACCCACATGTGTTTGTCACCTGTTAAAAGCATGGGTTCCTGACAGTGATGTTCCGATGATCGAAAATAATCGGATATCGATTGAAAGAAGGATTAAAAATGATTATTGATTGTGAAGAACATATTTTCGATTCATCGGAAGTTTGTTGTTTTTGTATAACACCCTTGAATGAAGTAAACTAACCATCAAATTTGACGACTATTCACAAACAAACATGCGCTCAACAGCGTAAATCTATGCACATTATAAAATTTTAACCACTTTTATTGTTTAATTACAATTCCAGTGTCTTTCTTGCATGCATTTCATTGCATGACTGCATTAGTCATAAAAAAATTAATTAGAAAAAAGCTGGGAAAAACCCTTAAAATTGGTGATTAAATTAAAAATGTATATATTTCGATTATAATCGATAATCGTTCACCACAATCCTCCGATAATCGATAGTGGATTTGGTTTCCGATCTCCAATACTAGTTCCTGAAGTCCATTTCAATCATGGATCATCACATGGGGTTACTTTTGATATATAGGTTTCAGATCTAGGCATTTCCTCAACTCCAGACAACATTCGAAGTTTATGATTTACATCCAAACACTACCACCAGGCTTACAGAAAATACCCACCCATTTTTTCCAGTAGCTCCCATTCGTCTTGGAGGTAAGCACCATAATGACCTCGACGAGCTATACTCTGCGGGCACCCAAGGTTGAGGTCTATGGCATCACAGTGAGATTCAGCCAGTTTAGCTGCCTTTAAAAATGTATCTGGATCATTGGCGCAGAACTGGAAATGAAATGGAAAACAATTTTCATAGAGATAACACACCATGTCTAACATTCATTTAGAAGTGAGTCTGACACACATGCAGGGCAAGTGAGGTGAGTGAGTGAGTGAGTGAGTGAGTGAGTGAGTGAGTGAGGTGAGTGAGTGAGTGAGTGGAGTGAGGAGAATATATAGATGACAACTTATTAATTATGAGGAACATACTAACTTGCAGTGTCCCGAGTGAGTGAGTGAGTGAGTAAGTGAGTGTTTCATGCTGGTTTTAGCAATATTCCAACAATATCACAGCTTCACACATTGCACCCATCTGGGGAATCGACCTCAGGTCTTCGGTGTGATGAGCAAACACATTAACCACTAGCCTATACCCACTGCCCCCAAGTCCATCTAGTGAAGTGGCTTAAATGAAGTTTCCATTAAAAATGTGCATTTAATGATATAAGCACAAAAGCTGATAATCATTTTCAAGAATATTTCTGAAATAATTTCAGATATGGAGGAACACAATATGTTTTTATGTCCGTCTGTTCATGTGCAGTAGACAAAAGAGTTTCCTCTTACGTAGTCAGCATAGCCAGTCATTACAAACCAATAATTTCACAATTTCACATGGGGCATGGTGGGCGAGCTGGCTAAGGAGCCAGGCTAGTGATCAGGCATAAGGTGCCGGGTGTAAAAACCTTAGAGTCAGCCTTGAGTGCAGACTCTTTCAGTGTTGTCACAACCCCTAGTATACAGTACACAAACCTGTGCACTTAAAAGAACCCACGAATCCGTTGGTATATGACCAGATGGTGGCCACATGAATATGTGCAAACACCTAGTTGCGGGTACAGCAACGTGCAGTAAACTTGGACAGAATACTGTGACTATGTGTCACAGTCCACCCAGCTGTGGATGGGTACCTCATTAGGATGAGAAAGCCACAATAACTCGATGCAGGAGTTGAGATTGATAATAAGGTGTGCCGTTGAGATTGACATCCAATGATCGAGGGGGAAAATACCAGCACCTTGAGCATGCACTAGTGCATGGATATGTGCGCTATATAAATATCCAATCATAATAAATAATAACAATTAAAGATTTACAGGTACAGGAAAAGAGAAGAAATAGTTAATTTGCATTAATTTAAATGACCCCCCAAAATATAAACGCTCCCTCCATCCAAAATGGCAGGTATCAGACAGCTTTTCGAATATGGAACTCCATGTCAAAAGATAAGTATGTTATGGTTTCATCTGATCAATACTGACTAAAAATGCATGTACTATTTGGAAAAAGAACTCCAGGACAATAAGTCGTAAGTTAAAGTTTTGGATATTATTAAACAATAAATTCTGTTAAAGTCATTAGACTCAAGGGCAAGTGTGGCAGGTAATCCACGTTTTGCACTAGGAAGCAGTCATTATCTAATCTTTTAATTCATTATTTATTCCAGTAAACACCACTGAACCATACTTTTATTGTTTCATATTTTTTTAAACCAATTCAATCATTGCAATTCAGTGACAATTTTGCCTGATTTGATTTTACAAATATCAGATAAAATATTTTCTAGAGCGTTACCTTCAGCAAATACCATTTCTGCAAAATTAAGTTGTGAGGTTTTGGTTTCCAGGATGGTTGATCATAATACACTTAGTTTATGAAATATTTTATTAGAAAAAAAACTCATGGTGACACATTAAAACTCACAGCCCTGTAGCAGTTATACCACAAATGATCACGTTACTATATTGAATTTGGACTTCATGCTCAAGGCTATAATGAAATATATACACGAGCATTAATCATGCAATAACCCACTTTTCAAGATGGGTAAGAAGACACATATTGATGCATATGCCTTGAAAATCAAAATTACACGGATTAAAATGGTAACTGTAAATCATTTTAACCTGATTTCAACAAAAACAATACTGAAATTGAAACATGGTAACACATAACTGCAACCTGAGAAGAATACACAAAAACGTGATCATCAACAATGCTGGAAAATATGGTCACCATGACTACGCCACAAATCTGATTGTCACACTGTTTTTAAACAATTGTTGTTCTGATCATATGAACCTCCACAGGCGACCACACCAGTATGATGTGCAGCCACCATTTACTGCCAGCATTTGAACAGGATAAGGTCCAGCTTAAACTTGGCATCTAACTATAAAGTCTGGTAATGTTTCAATGGAATTGTTCTCTAAAAAGGGTGATGACAGCATGAGACGTCCTACCGTTGTCATCCATGAATATCTGACGATTAGCAAAGGTGACAAGATGTGGCCCCATGGCCGTATCCAGTACTTCATTTTGAAACTGTTGACCTTGTTGTTTCCCAGGTACTGTAATGAGATCCACCCTGCAGCCATACAAAACGCAACCCTACACCAATACTGATGAATTCAGCTGCATAGATCATCTCCTGAAGATATGACGTCTCTATACATGACAAGGGTCGTGGGCAACATGTAGACGAAAGCAACTTTCATGAGACCACTGAACCCTCCACCATTTCTTCAAGTTGCAGTTCTTGGAGTTTGCAACACACCAGATGTTTCTGCCTGTTCCTATCTGTGAGGAAGGAACATCTGATCGAACGACGTACCCTCAGACGTCGCAGCCTCCTTCTAATTCTAATGGTAATAATGGAGAATCTGAGAGTATCCCACTCTCCATTGCAGTTCTTCGGCAAGGTTTATCATGCTGATGTCTTGACAGATGAATCTGGACCCGACCATCATGGTTATTGATGTTCCTCAGTCTGCCAAGACTTACACCACACTTTACTTCACCGATTCCTCTTAAGCGGACTAATTGCCATGTGGTTATGTACAAGTTAGCATCAATGTTGCAACAGGACTTCCCCCTGTATCATGCAATCATGCAAACCAATAGCTTGCCATCATGTATTTTCCGAACGTCTGCTTCTTGCCTTGTCAAAAAAGTTACTTTTTAGTACTGCCGTCCTTTAAATAATTTCAGGAAATTGTTGTGCTCATACTTCAATTTTGAAATTTATAATCCACTTTGCTCGTGACCATCGCATCATATGAACATGGGATCCCTACTCACCATAGGAAGTGAGCAGTTCGAGACCTTTACAAAGGAAAGTTTGTGGACAGAACAAAACCGAGTAACAGTATGTGTCTTTTACGTATTATTTTAACTTTGATTGATTAATAAGAGACGTAAAAGGGGTAAAGAAGAGCTGGAAACAATGAAGAGAGCCATAGAACTCTTATCATTAGGGTCAATCATGTAGGGAAATTAAGATGATTCTGATCAGCATGAAAAGCAGACACCATCCCTATTAGAAACTGGATGCTTTCGCCCTGGTACAAAACGTGACCTGTTGGCACATATAGACGCATATGTTACAGCAATATCAGAAGCACCAGCTGTTACCACTATACTTAAGTACTGATGGAGCTGTCACTGCTCAAAAGTTGCAACCTGGTACTGTCAAAACATTTGATGAAAATGTCTTCACTTGTCCCTTGCAGTCATCAAGAATCCGATCCTGGCGTCATACTTCATGTTGCTCATGCTGCAAAACATGGCCATGAAAAGATTATGTTACGATCAGTAGCTGCAGATGTTGTAGTGCTCGCAGGAACACTCAGTTCATGCCGTCCCACTAACACATACAGCTCTTGTACGTAAAAAAACCCAGGCTACCAGGCCTTCCCAAAGCTAAAACAGTAGTGAGAAAAGGCAAAATAGTAAAATGCAAGTGTAAATTGGTCTTCTGGAATCCATCCTTGTTGTAAGAGCAGTGTGCAAAATAGTTTCCAAATTTTGCAATCCAGTCGGGCTAGCTATGCCTGAAAGTTACTAGCCCACAGAATAATAAACTAGTCTGAAATCTGAATGTAGACACGATAATGTAGAATGATATATTTACAAAATGACCCCATGAAAATTCACTAGCCAGTCAAGCCTGTGACTGTGGAGAGTTACTGGACCGACTGGATTTTTACTAGCCACGGGTTAGCAGGCCAGTGGCTATTTCGCACACTACGTAAGAGGTGACTAATGGGATCGGGTTGTCATTCTTGCTGACATTCTTCAAGCACTCCACAGCAATACACATCCTCTTACAGCGAATACAGCACATTCCATAAATTAAAGAACCAATAAACTTTGTTTTTGTTACTCTTTTAACCATTACATATGAAAGATTTGTGGTTAGTCTTATGTGGAACACCAAATTTATTCTTTAAAAACTTGTGGTTAATTAATACCGAGCGATTAAAAGTGGCCAAAAAGTCGCCTGCTTCCCTCTCGCCCGCCAACGAAACCACAGACAGGTTACGTAACTCTGTCGCCAGAGCACTGCAGTGACGTCATATGAGGAACGATTTTCAGTTAGTTGTATAGAAAATGTGTAGCACGCTCATCATTTTGATGATTTCTCGACATCAACGGCGACATGCCGAATCGTTGCTTTGTCGTCAATTGCTCCTAGGGTCGAGGCGATGGTGTCCCCATGCACAGATTTCCCACGGACCCTGCAGTTTAGGTGCTAAATGGGTTATGTTTGTGAGTCGCGTTTAGCGTTGTGGAAGCCTGAAGCGATATCTTACTTGTGTTCAGATCGGCTTCCGCGGAGTTAAAGAATCAAAACTACTTACTAGTTGTAGTAAAATATGCATATGATTGATGACCATAAAGATTTTCTATGACACAACTTGTAACATAACGATTTCTTCCTCGGAAGTGAGGTTGTGGTCGGGTAACAATAATATTGTAAGTAGTATTACATTGACACCCACCTCGCTGCCACGAGAGAAATTGTTATGTTATACGCTATGTCATGCAAAATCCTATTGGCCATCAATAAAATACATATTTTACTACCAGTAGAAAGTAGTTTTGATTTTGTAACTTCGGTGAAAACAAACCTAAATACCATTTATCCTCAGACTGGCGGATGTTCCGACAAGTAGCGCCATTTTTAAAAATAAAAAAATCTGTTAGAATTAATGAGATTATAGTTTCTTTTCATCAAGTTAGAAATTCAAGACTACTTTCTACTTGTAGTTAAATGTGTATTGGAATCATAACCAAACGGATTTTGCATGACACAACTTATAACATAACGATTTCTTCCATGGAAGCGAGGTGGGGGTCGAATACACAATACTGCGCGATAAATTTCTTGCTACATTCCCATGGTTAATGTCCACTCACCAGTATGTAGATACTAGTCAATGTGCTGCCTTTATATTTGGTCTTATAATCCTAATTAGTTTATTATCATACTTGTATGCATTTTGAAACTAAATAAAAGCAGACGATCTGCTGATACTTATAGTGAATTTATAACAGAACTGTAATATCTAGACATTTTATAGTTTGCCAATGTGAATCATAATTCGCACACACACCCTAGTGCATGTTGTCTGTCTCATTACACTTCACGGCGAAAACAATGATTCTGTTGAATGCTACGACAAATGAATAAAAACAAAATGCAAATATTAAAATTAAAACAGATTAAAGTTATAACTGAACAATATCAGGCCATTACCTTGTTCGAGGAATGTATCCATCAATATCCACAAAACTGTTCCAAATGATGTGTCTTTTAACAGTTTAATATACTGAAAAAAGTGATAAATCTTTTCAGGTATTGGTGTATAGTCTCATTGGTCACCCAAGATAACACACCTGGCAACTAATTGCATAATGTCCGCCTTTCTTTAAAAACAGTAATTTAGTTAGCCAATAATGGGCAATCAATCAAAGTATTGCCGGTTAATCCTTTGAAAGAAGGACGTTGTTTTTACGCAGACACCGACATACGACAGAGTGTATTCAGTATAGATTAGTAAATCTACATACATAAACACTACCTTTTGACAATTCGCTGTGTAAGATAAAAGTAATTAATCAATCAGCGTGTTATCGGTTAATTCTTTGATTGATGTTTATAATGTTGAATATTTACTCCAGACACAAGAAATGCCAAATGGGAACCTTTGTCGGGTAATCTAAGTGTGTTACCACTAATTATACCTGTTATAAATTCATTAACTGACCATCAAGTGAATGATGACAAATAACATGTGTAGGTTTATACCACCTAACACGGGTTACAACAAGGGAGTATTAATTGCTGTATTGCATGTGAAAACTTATGGGCCGACACTGTTTTGAGAATACAAACAGATTTTTACATGACATGATTAAATATCGAGGAAAAAAAACACAGAAATGGGATCAATTTGGATCAGTCATTATACAAATAGGGCCTAACGACACCAATCGATTTTGACATAATCGTCTATCAAAACAAGTTGTAACTCGGAAACTAGGCAAAGCAGGAGACTAAATTAAATGACAGTAGATTGTGAGAACATAAAGCTTTCATTTTCCACAACAATTGTCACGATTTCAGGTTTATACATGCCTGTAAACAAGATAATTTAACCCCTAAAATGTCGATGAATTCTGCATCGGCCCTCAAAGCTATTCCTCATATGACGTCACAGAGGCGCGCCGCTCTGATTGGTTGAAATTTCGTTCGCGGTTGAGAATTGTGCACTGTTGTCAAAAAGGTCGATTTAAGTCAATTAAAGGTCGAAATGAGTAGTTTTAATGACGGGGTTTCATTTATAACGATGCCAGTTAGTGATTTATGTATTTGCACCCCCTAGGGTTTATGTGACCTTTAAGGGTAACATTCTACCGTAGGCTTGCCATGGGTATATTTGTGAAAGCTTGTTTGTGTAACTCGAAGGTGTGTGGGAGGCTGAATGTCAAATTTTAAGCCAATGAAGATTCGGGTTAGACAAAAAGATCGGGTGGTCAGACTTGCTGACTTGGTTGACATATGTCATCGTATTCCAACTGCATAGATCGATGCTCACTTGATTGTCTGGTCCAGAGTTGATTATTTACTGTCTGCTTCCATATAGCAGGAGGAAGTAGGAATATTGCTGAGTGCAGCATCAACAACAAACAAACAAAGCCGTCTGCGCATGCGCAAACTGAAATTATTTTGGTTGCCTCCATAAATGAAAATGTTCACAATCACTATGCATTAGTCAATAAATAAGCAAAGTTTTATGCTTTTATCATTAAATGCACAATTGATCTGTTGAGCCGCTCCACTAATCAACATGATCAAAAGTTTTAATAGATCAGTAAACAATGTATGATGAACAATGGATTTCTCAATGGTTCACATCATACAGTCGAATAATCAGGTAACTATGTCAGGGTGTTGGTAGAAATGTAATTTACCAGTAAAATCCTTAATAATTCTGTACAAGTAGATGGGGAAAGATAAGGACAACCTCTAAGGATGAACAACTTCTTTATTCTGATGAAGCATCAAACTTTATGGATGAACAACTTCTTTCAGGTGAAGCATCAACTGAATAAAGAAGTTGTTCAAGTTGATCATCCATAAAGTTTGTCCTTATCTGACTCTCCAACTTCTAAATATGTGACTCAAAGAAATTAGGCAAAAAAAATAATATGTCTGTTTCTGGTAACCCGACTGACTGAAACCCCACCCCCACCCCACCCCCATTTCCCCCAATGTTTTCCACTCAATTTCAGTGTACGTAGCGCTAAAATGGATTGCATTGAATTGGCATAATGGGCTCTCACTGACAAAACCTGCAAATAAATAACATAAATAATGACTTGATATAGAAATCATTCAATGTTTCTTCACAAGGCTTTATCACTACATGATATGGTACTCTTGAAGACCTTCTCAGGTGCCCCCCTGGTGCTACTAAAAAATTAACAAAAGTGAAAAAAAAGAGATAAAAACTGACCCACCTACCCTATTTTTAAAAAGCATGGGGGCTTAGAAGTGGAAAATTGACACTAAAATAATGCTAAAGTACTATCGGAAATACAAAAAAAATGTTTTTAGGCTGTTACTCTGTATCACTAAAATTTACACAATTGCAAACAGCATATGTCGAAATAACCCACATTGGCCTAACTGGGTGTTCAGTGGGATGCGTAATAGGATATCCAGAAAAGCATGTTTACTATTTTAGGAAAAATACGAATAGCTGCTGAAAACAATAGATCAGACTACAGATGGCAATTATGTCGCTCAGCCAGGTATGACGACGGACCATCGACTCACCTGGCATGAAATGCACATGCTGCCTACAGGCACAAGGGGTCATCTCAAAGATATTTGATGCCTTTTCTCGTGTGTTGAATATGTCGCATCTCTTGATTAACATCTTACGTGTATTTCTTTCATAAAGTTTATGCTCAGATATGTAAAAGAGTATGATACCCGTACAAAAGCATAATCAGTCATCGTATTAAATGTCTCAAAATACACTCATGGGCAAAAGAAAGTATAGGTCATTTTGAAGATCAGTAAAACAGAAACAACACAAGATTTGGATTATGTAATAGATGTAATTTGTAGCAAATTCATTTGCACTTTGCTGTGTGTACAAATCATTACCTGGTTGAATGAACGTAAAAAAAACCATTGACATTCAAACAGTCAGGGGGTAAATATCAAAGTTACAATGATATTCTTTTGACGAATTGAGCACACAAAAGACAGAAAAGTTTGTTCCAGAACTATCACAACGTCAGTAGCGTGTGTGTCCGCCAGCAGCCTCAATGCACGCTCGTGCACGTCGTCGCATCGACGACGTCAAGCGTCGGATGACGTTATTTGGCAGTCGCTGCCATTCGTCCCTCAGTGCCGCTTCCAACTCTTGTCTTGTCTGTGGAGGTCGATGACGACCACAAATTTGTCTTCCCAAATGATCCCACAAATGCTCGATCAGATTCATATGTGGTGATCGAGAAGGCCAGGGTAGAACATTAACGTTATTCTGATTAAGACAGTTTGTCGTCGCTATTGCTGTATGGGGAGTTGCATTGTCTTGCTGAAACAATATACCATTTGGTTGATTGTTCAAGAAAGGTAAGACAACAGGCTGCAAGACTTGATTTCGGTACTCATTAGCATTGAGATTCCCCTGAATAACTACCAAGGGTGTCGTTTGGTCGCCAATAATGCCACCCCATATCATCACACCACCGCCACCATAGGCATGGACTTCTTGAATGCATGCTGCTGCAAAACGTTCACACCATCGCCTGTAAACTCTCTGTCGGCTGTCATATTTGTGCAGACAAAACCGACTTTCATCGGTGAGGAGGACCCTACGCCAATCACGCACTTGCCAGCGGTATACCGTCTTGCCCATTGCAGTCTTTCAAGTCGATGTTGTTGAGTTAGTCTCATTCCATGGAATGGTCGATAGCAACGTATTCCACCTGCTCTCAAACGTCTGAGGACAGTCCTTCGACTGATGCGATGTCCCAACGCTGTTTCGGTCGTTGACGTTGCCGTAACAAAACGATTTCGGAGGTGTATCAGGCGTATATGGTGAATTCACGTGCGCTGTTCGACCTGTCTGTCTGAATCTTTGGAGGAGTCTTGGTATCGTCAGTGGCGTACAACTAACTCTTCTTGCAATTCTGACGTTCGTCGCTCCCATATCGGACATCCCTACGGCCCTCTCTCTCTGTTCTGACGTCAGTCGTGGCATACTTTTCATGTGTTTTCAGCAGCTGTGCTATGACGGGACCGATGCATCGCATTTTTACCGATACTTTGCACACGTGCATTATGTGCTAGGAGCATGGAACATGCTTTCCACATTTGTGACGTCATCACTCTCAGTCCTATACTTTCTTTGGCCCATGAGTTTATATAGGTGGCATGACCACCCTGAGACCGAAAGTACTGGATATTATTTGTAAATTGTTACGTCATACCGTTTACTTCGCCAGTTTAATTCCCCTGAAGGATCATCTTATCTTAGCTGATATCTCTATACCCCAGCCCGACCCCAAACCACCGTCTGCGACACCCGTCCTTGTTTTGCTTTTGAGACGACCCCTCCTACCTGTTTCTTTTTATAGTGATAGTGAGACACCATGGTAGCTATATCCTTAACAGTTTCACAGTTAAAGTTGTTATTTTTTCGTCAGCTATCGTTTATAATGAAGCTAAATCTTATTTCAAAATGGGTATTTAAAAAGTGTCCTTTGTACTACAATATCATCACCCTCTATTTGTATAAAGCCATGGTCTGTTCCAAATAAGTCGATTTGGACTTAGAAAAAACCCGCATTGCTCATTTCTGCACTAATTTCTCCTGAGTAAAGTCCAATATTTACGTTTTCTATTTCCCTACCACTGAGACTATAGTTAGGCCAAACTTAGTTTAACAAATATTTCACACTTTCACATATTATCTACATGAATTGTAGATGTAAATGTGAAATAAGTTTTTTTCTATTGCCAACAGTACTTTAGGCCTGTTAACTTCAGGCTGATACAGGTGAGCAGATAGGAAATTCCTCTACTCAAATTGTCACTATTCCCAACATTCATGTCTGCTTGAGAGGGGGGCAGGGGGGCTGTCAATGTGTCAACACTGTCATTATTGTTTTTTCACACATAGATATGTAAACCTCCTAAGCTAACCCATGATTCCAATTGAAACATGGAATCCACATGGTAAAACATGTAACAGTAATTACCTGCACAATAAGTGGCCTGTCACTCTCACATGTCTGCAAACAGTCCCTCCTGTAAGTTGGGTCTCGTGCAAACAAATTGGCGTGAAACATGGGGGTGAAACACAGCTCTGCTCCATATCTTCGACTCAGCATTCTCCAAGCTAGTTCACTTTGGTCAACCATTGGCGCCACCACAAGACGAGCTGATTTTAGCTTAGTCCTCCAAAATTCAAATCCTTCTGGTTTTGTCATGATAACTTGTGAATTTGTTTCAGACCCTGAGGAAAATATAGCTGTAAGTTGACTGACAAAGAAAATCATTTATCATGTTTAATACATACGTTCTCTTATATTTTACAAATGAATGATTAGTAAGGGATAATGATTATCATTCACTATCATGGTAACAAACATAATAACGATATATTCACATCATTCTCGAAATTGGAATTTATTTGAAAAATAACCTTTTGATCAAAATCAAAACTTTGTTTGACTATTTCCCTTAACAACTTTGTAAAATTCCAGTTTCCTTGCACTGTAGTCCTAAATAGCAGAATATCTTTCCAAACACTGACTTGCCTCAGTAGCTGTGTACAGAATACCTAAACTATAGTGGAAGTACAATGCTTTGCACTCTCAAGGATTTAGGAGACGTGAATTCCTGCATCCTATAAGCATAAAAATTGACAATGGACGCAACAAAATTTATTAACCCATCTATAGGGAAGCAGAAAAAGTCCAAATACTTTTTGTAAAAATTCCAATCGAGTAACAATAAGTCATCACTGAGTTTGCTACTAGCTGGGTTCTGGTTTCAATTGCAATTTAATTACTGTAACAATTAATGTCATGATCATGATATACAATACAATAACATTATTCATAATAATATTTAAGTGTCTCGGACCCAATTTTGTTGTCCAGTACCCCTGAAAATTAAGAGTATGAGTCCCAGGGACCCTCAAATACAGGACTCGAGATATATCCCTGGGCCTAGATTTTGGAAGCTCCCTTAGTTAGGGCGTTCATAAAGGGACCGTGTCATGTGTTTATGGTGTGTGTGTGTGTGTGTGTGTGTGTGTAAGTGACCCCCTGCATGTCATGTACAATATCAATGACCCCCTCCCCTCCATAAGTTTTAAGCATAATTTCTAAATATGTTTATGTACAAAGTTGCTCTCCCCAGTGCATGTGTACAAATACAAAATTGCTGACCCCCTACATCCCCAGAACAAAATGGGTGACCCCCTAAAAATCATCATACCACCCCACCTTAGTCATAAATTATGAACGGTCCCTAAGATAGTCGTAAATGCCATACATTAACATTAACTTACGACTATCTTAGCGCTTAGAGAGCTTCGAAAATCTAGGCCCTGTACAGTACTGACAGCTTTTCAGTAAGAGATTATTTACTGATACACCATGCTAAATTTGTACAAGAGAATTTATTTTCTTGCAAACATAATATATCAAAGGCTAATTTTATACTTTCTCAAGCTCAATCAAATCTTTTTGAGAAAACTACTTTGAGCATACTTTAATGAAATTTCATGACTTTCTACAATAGTGAGTGAGTGAGTTAATATTTAATGTCACATCGGCAATATTTCAGCAATGTCGTGACAAGAACATAATTGACATTGAAATGGAATATATTATAAAACCTGTTGATGAAGGACAGTAAAACAACTAGAATATCACAGTTATAACTAAAACTAGTGTGGAAAGTTAAAACTGATAGCACTATTGGGACAATACAATATAAAAACAGGCTATAGGTCGCCAACAACTGAAGGCAGATCACCATACTGGCTTTCTACAATAAATCCCCCTTAATTTAAAAGCTTGTAACTCGATTAATCTGTTTGATAATATCAAAGCTAATTAGTCCCACAGTCTGATGCTTGTTAAGTCACTGTATTAACATGATTATGGACTGATGAAGGGATCTAATGATGCAGTTAACTAGCTTCTGACATTAATTATAATCCTTTAAATGATAATCAGATTAAAATTAGGATTGGAACCATTGACAGGGCTCCAGATAATTTTTCATGATCAGGAGTACGTACTCCTTATTTTTTCAATATAGTAGTACTGGAAAACCTTGAGAGTACATTTAGAGTACTGAATGGAAATTAATGGCGTATCAGTAATCTTGTGTTTCGTTTCATATATGCACCACAACACTGCTACTCTTGTGTAAACAGGTCAATAAACAATAAAACAATACTTTTTCAGATAAATATGTCTGTAAATGATTATAAGACCGCACACCATTGCTGTGGTGCGTATCTGTTACGCTTTCTAAACTATTTCCTATCGTATCTTGCATATTTTTTATCCGTACATACCCCGATACGACCCTTATCTGGAGCCCTGCATTGACATCAAGTACTACCAATAAACTGTACTGTCATAAAACAAAGATGATCAGTGTATGTTGCCACTTGAAATATTTCATGAAATAAACATGATAAATGAGACTACTGTCTTCATATGTGTATGAAACACAATAAACATATATTTACAAACAAGCCCCCAACCTTTGAACCAACTTTCTTGAACTGTAACAAATGTTATATTTGGGATTACACGTTCTTAGAAGATTATAGTACATTTGTTGGGTTGAGTCCCACCCGGGGTTCAAACCCACACCCTCAGAGTGAGGCACCTACCGGTTATCGGATGGGACTCAACCCAACAAAAGTACTAGAATCTGTACTTTACTAAGAAAGTGTTATCCCAAATATAACATATGTTACATTTGACCACTTTCTATATGGGACTGTGTAAGCATTTCTTGAAATGACTGAGTCTTATTTATCATCAAATTCACATAGAAAAATGTCCATGTAAACATATCACATCAGGTTTGCTAAGATGGTTCACTAGAAGATCATGGCACAGAAAGTACTGTATCAGGCAAGGAGTTCACTTTTTGCATTACGTCACACTGAATTGGCATCACAATACCAATCTAATCTGCAGAATCTTGGTTCCTAGGGCTGGGACGGGTAATCGGGTACTCGAATCCGGGTTGGGTACTGCTGGAATCGAGTACTAATTTTAGGAATCGAGTACCCGGAAAAGGAGAGAACACTGTAATGGCAAGGGCACATAAAAACTTGTCTTTTTCATTATTGATGTAACACACATTTGCATCATTGGTATTGTCCGATTAATGGAGGTCATTAATAATGACTGTATATATCTGAGCATGAGCAGTGAGAGTCAAGTTAAAGTAACAGCGGTAACGAAAAGTCCTGTGTTTTAACGAGGAATGCATGTACTGGTGTTACTCTCTATATTTGTTAAATAGACGTAAATTAAATAGCCTACATTCAGTTTCAGTGTCTTAATGCCATCCTTTCAAGGTTTGCATAAAAATCTCCATCCCCTTGTGAGAGAATATTCAGAAAGTTGACAGAAGCGCTCTATTCCTTACATTTCCGGGTACTCGATTCCGATTCGGGTAAGTACATGCGGGTACTCGATTCCATTTTTTCCTATTGGTTACCACCATGTTTCTTGGTTTGCAGTCGCTTCAGTTGGCAAACATCACTTGTGGAAACATTATGTTTAACTTTTTCTATGGAAAATATACCTTAGCTTGACTCACAATTGAACAGCAATGTTCACTACCCAGGCTTATGTCCACTGCCCCACAATGCATCAGTGAAATGTCACATGACTAGTCAGCTTGATGTAGATGTACTTATACTAAACATGTGGTTTCCAACAATCGCAAACTTAACTGAAATAATAAAGAGAAGATGTTCAATTAACTTGAACGTTAACCCTCATTGTTTTTCGGTAACATTTATCTTAATGTAGGGAGCAGTTGCATGAATAGAACAGAATGTCTAATTCCCTTTAACAACAACCATTGAGTATCAAATAAAAATGTAATAGATGGGCATTAAAAGTATATTCTATGAAAAATACTAAACATTTGGGACCTTTTAAATAAAATTTGGAGGCTAGAAAGTTTAAGATTATTCAGCACCCATATTAGTTTCTACAGCAATGCCACTAATCATGCTAATTCACGAATCATAAACATCTTCGGTATATTTTAACTGTGTCGAAAGACGTATTTTTTAGAATTTTGGATTCTCGTGAATATGAGAATTATCCTGAACGGCTGTGACCAGTCGACGAATGGTCGATGATTTCATCGCCTTTCGGATACTGTAACTGAACAAAAGTTTAAGTACCTCTGTGTGTCGTGTGGTTACAGTGACCAGTGCCTCAGGGTATACCAGGGTTTAATCTCAAAACAAAAAACAGATCAAACCACCATCACATGGTACGTTTCGTGATGCAACGGTGTGGAAAAACAAACGTTCGGTTGTTAGAGTTATCTACCCTTGAAAGACTT
This sequence comes from Haliotis rubra, assembly GCF_003918875.1. Taxonomy (NCBI): domain Eukaryota; kingdom Metazoa; phylum Mollusca; class Gastropoda; order Lepetellida; family Haliotidae; genus Haliotis; species Haliotis rubra. The sequence goes on along the minus strand of NW_025767036.1, from coordinate 130,274 downwards.
GGATACAGAGGGCGCGTTGACATCGCCATTTTGGTTGCTAATGACAACAACAGCCACTGTAGAAAGCAGTTTGTTGTGAGACACGAGGTAAAGAGTGTTATTTCTGCCTCCGCACAGGGAAGAGGAGCGTGTAACTTCCAAACATGGCAAACACAGAATTTTTAGACACTATGCAGCTGGAAAGAATAATCGGTTTCAACGGTGAGTGTAGTAGAACATTGGATAAACATTTTAGTTTGTTTGGAATGTTCTGTTTCAATCTTTCTTTGCGTTGTCAGTGTCTTTCCAAGCAAATCATACCGTGTTGTAGTTCCTTTGGCATCACCAACTACATCGATGGTTGTTACCTATGATGTGATATAATATGCTGTTTCGTAAATATGATTCAGATTTTGATTTGACCGATAAGAATAATTTAAGGCATAATATTCATTATTGATGCTGATCACTGCTGTTTCGTAAAAACAGAATAATTTAAGCGCGACACTAAACAGTTAGCGCGCACGGACATTCGTACCCGAAGAAATTCCTAACCCGTTGTCAGTGTCAGAAAATGGCTAACCCGTTGTCAACATTGTCCAAGTTCGTATGCACAGATATTCAAACAAAAAAAATGTCGTGGTTCCGATTACACCTTTAAAATTTAGGGTAGGTAGGTAGGAATTCTTTTTTTTTTTTACATTTTTTTTTAAGAAGTATAAAGTACGAACTATAATAACACATTTATCAATGTGTAATTGTTTATTCAATCAAGCTTGCGGCCATCATGTCGACTTTCTTTATCAGAATGACCAATGTCCGTTGGTGCCAGGAAAAAAGGATGGTATCTGAAAGCCTTTTTTATTCATACCTCTAAAAAAAACTAGGGTCGGCACCAGAATTCAAGGGTCGGTCGGGTAATTGGAACCACAACATTTTATTTTAGGCCCTATGTAATTATGCTGAAGATTACAAAAGTTGGTCCACATGCATTTTACTGGATTCTGTCTGCCAATGTTAGTTTGATACATCTAATATGGCTATTACAGCATCACTAATAATGTGGTGATGAAGCCTAAAACAAGCAAAAGTACTCTTTGTTTGCATAGTTTTAAATAATTAGAACTCAAATTAAATATCAAACAGAGCTCCAGATAAGATTTAGCTCATGTTGGTACTGTACCCACTGTATTTTTTTGGAGTGGGTATTATGAATGTTTAGTGGGTATTTCATTTTCCGTTACCCAAAGCTTTCAAATATGTGCGTATTTCAGTCATTTTACTCACCTAAGTATTACGTCATTGAGTAAGTTTACTCAGCAGGTATGTTCTGCCTTATGTCATACCAAATCAGAACCAACTTAAGTATAATGGAAATGATTTCATAAAAAATCCCTCATCCTAATACTGACAGTACAACACTAGTCCTATACTAACAGTACAACTTGATAGCAATCTATGTCTTTTTCATTACGCAAGCGATTTTTATAAATATATTCCGTACGCATTTGTTTTAAACCTTTTGCGTATCTAACATTTTAAATGCGTAATTGGTACGCAACAATTATTTTTCAATGCGTAATTGGAAATTTTCTATGCATATTTTACCCGGATACACAGCTTATCTGGGCCTCTGATCAGAGCATTTTATTTTAAACACTGACATCTCCCAAACGTACTCTGGAATGAAAGTTCCATGATGGCTTACAACAAACTCATCAGTGAAATCAGAGCTATGTTTGAACAGATACATATTTCACATAAACGTTGGTAATTAAGCGTGACATTTACTTATGAAATCATCCAGTTTAAACCATTGTATTATGTCATAAAATAACACGTCATCATTATGCAGGGGCTGTAACAAATGGACTCAAAGTTCACCCAGATCGTCAACATCTCATTTACCCACTTGGCTGCAACATCATCATTGAGGAGATAGCAAAAGAAGGTTATGGCACCCAGACTATCCTGTCCAAACACACAAACTATGTGTCTTGCCTGGCCATTTCACCCTCGGGACGCTATCTGGCCTCAGGACAAGTAACACACATGGGCTTCAAGGTAAATCATAAGCATTGGATTAGAGTACCGTAAGAGGCTGTACGAGTCATTGTGACGACTGACATACATCATGCGTCGGTTACCATGGATACATTTGATTACGAGGTGGGCAGACTAGAATGGCGCAGTGACACCAATGCATTGTGACGTTATGCAAAAAGTGTACATTATCGTCTGATACAGTACAATCAACGCCTTTGATCTTCACCGAAGCATCTTAGAATGGGGTTAGAGAGAACTGTATTTTTTAAACATGTAAGCTATCAGTACCTGGTTAATTATATTCATTAAAGGAGAAGTGTACACTTGAAAAACATACTTATTTCCCTTTTTGAAACAAAACACAAATTTAGAGTAGGTTAATATCTGTGAATATACACACAAGATTATGTAAAAGATACGCAAGTGAGTGTTCACTGAAGAGGGACATCACGATCCTCAGGAATCTTGGAGAGGCAGTCAAGAGTTTCTGTGCTTTGTAATTTGCTATGAAAACCCATCTGACCATTGGTATGAAATTTTATCTTCCAGGCTGTGATCATCATCTGGGACTATGAGACAAAGCAGCCAATTCATGAGATCACCCTACACAAGGTCAAGGTTGAGGCACTTGCCTTTTCCAAGAATGAAACCTATCTAATCTCACTTGGAGGACAAGATGATGGATCGTAAGTCACCATAAAATGAACAACAAGTATTTTTGTAAATGATCTTTAAATACAAATGTTTTTAATTATGCAACAGGTGATTTTTCACAAAACTAAATTAGTCAGGATCATTTATTCTTTTTTGTGGGGACAGGCAAAGTTGTGTTGCAAAGATTATAGCCAAGTTAGAATTATGGATATTACGTGTTGATAATAAAATTACTGTTCCAATTTTTTATTAATCTAGGGTATAATTTTGATCGTTTATGAAACGTCAGTAAAGTTGAAGATTCTGAAAGAGCAAAATATTCTTTATCAGTCCAACTGTAAGCTTGCAGTGTCACTACAATAGATGTGTTGGCTATATTTCAGGGTTGTCGTTTGGGATGTTGAGAGAGGCGAGGCAATCTGTGGATCCCCAGCTCAGGTGGAAAGTGCCGGCAACACATACTGTGTTTGCGCTTCCGATGTGTCAGATGATGTCTTCGACACTGGAGGAGAGTAAGTACCTCCTCTCATTTTCTTTCTCAAGAACAGTTCTGCTGTCCCCAGCCGTGATATTTCTGGAATATTGCTAAAAGTGGCATAAAACTTATTTCACTCACTCATTTGCTCAAGGATGTTTAGTCTCAATGTCAGTGATGAGAAATCGTTTTGTGATTACTTTAAAAAATAAAGACATACAAGGTAAAGCAATGTCTATCGTTGACTTACATCTATTGCCAAAGTATCAGTTCAATACAATTTCAAGGTATCTTTGTAACTGAGGCATCTGTAATTCTATGCTGACACAATAGACATATAATCAACATTGACACAAGGGCATGATTGTGAATGATTTTCATGTTATTACAAACCAAAGGCGTAAACTGGCTTTCTCAAATAAAACTCCTGATAAACATCCTCTAAAGAATTTACATCAATGACTAAAACTAAGTTTTAAAAGTGATTAAAGTGTTTATTAGTGAAGTTCTAACTTTACAGAAATACACTGAGAGTATGGCAGCTTGATGTACAAAACAGAAAAATACGACCAACTGACGTGAACTTGGGAGTTCTCAAAAGAACTGTCACATGTATACAGGTGGGTTTACTTTCATGCTTACAGAGTGTATAAGTTCACTCAATTGGGATTATGGTTTGGAAGCTGCTTATAAAAGATGTATTATTTGACGTGATTTGAGTGTCATATTGTTACTTCAAGTTGGTGGTTAAAAAGGGAATCAAATGGCCACAGGACAGTGAGAATGGAAAGTATTTGTAGGATGACAGAATTCTCGTCACTACGGTAGGTCTTTGTTATAGCACAAGTTAATATTGTGAACAAATTTTGTTTGATGTAACTAAGACCATTAGAGTTAGTGACTTGTCAATACCTGTGTCTGGAAGAATACCCAAAACTGGTTCATAGCACAAGCAACTACATGTGCCATCTAGATATTATGGCTTACAAATGGGTCGATCACACAATATTGAAAATTTTAATATAAATTGTATATTTATATACTTATCCTATCTCAAGACTTGCACCTCTCTCTCTCGCTTCGACTTTTAGTGGAACGACTGTAAACTTTTCCATAGGCCTCCTTGTCCATTCGCCTGTGCACTCCATGCTGCTCTCCTTAATTAGCTTCCTAGTTCCTAATGAACCTTGTAGCATACTCCACTAATTGCCCACGTGACTACCTTGTATGATCATTCTCATCTTGGAGCCAACGTAATCTGAGTAGTGGGGAGTCCGGGCGGGCATCCATCGCGTGAGATAGGATAAGTATATAAATATACAATTTATATTTAAATTTTCAAATTTTTGAACTTATCCTATCTCACGACTTGCACTTATCCCACGCTTGGACGGCGGGCCGCAGATTACCCTTCTGTCTGGACAGTGCGAACTGCTGGTCTTGGAGCTGTGTGGACTGATGACAACCATAGAAAGCGATGTACAAGGGAGGCCTGTTATGCCTGCACGCAACTCCTTATGCTTGTAGTGGGTTCTCCGGAACCCCTTGGCTTACTAAGCACAACGACTGCAAGGGAGATGGGTGCTCCTGAGCGATGTGGTGTTCGGTCGCAACCTTGTACAAGCCTTGCCTCGCCACGATTTACAAGGTACTCCCGTAATTAAAGTCTTGCGACTAGAATCGGGCCAGCCCCTGCTTCGAGAAGGCCCCCCCAGACACCGACCTAGGTGGGTGAAAGAGAAACACAACTCGGCATCTCCAAGGTTTAACGTTCCATTTCGGGCAGCATCAAATTGACCCTCACTCCTTTGCCTAAGCGTAGACAAAGGATGTTCCGGCAACTTCGGAGGCAGAACGCAACGAAATCCACTGGAATTCCGGAGTGTCACACTTCACTGTCGTAATTGCTCCGTGGGAAGAGGTCAGTAAGCGTGAATGTCGAACACCTCTGCATCGTCATACTGATTGTGCCTCAGGTCCGTAGGGCCACGCTAGGTGGCCGTATTCCGATGCCTTGGTATGGAGGCCAAGTGAAGTAGTTCTTAAACCCATATAATGAGAACAAAAGGTTGAGATCCAGTTCAACTTTTATTCTGTATATACAAGGAAACAGTAACGCGAACGCGGAACTGTCCCTCATCTGCGTTGTTGGGCCGATGTAAGCTGCTGAGCCAGTACAAGAGGTCCGGACTGGTCCCTGGACATCCGTGACAGACAGGTCTCGCAGGTAGTGTGAAGAGAAGACTGTATCAGAACGCCAGAAGCAACCTTCCATCATAGCGGTCAAGGAGCAGTTGCTATGGAGGGCCATTGTCGAGGCTAGTGCACGAGTCTCATGAGGATTGGAAGCGGCTGGAGGAGGCAACCCTGCAAAGGTGGTCCGGGAAACCTCAGTTCTTGAAGCAGTCGACATGGGTATGAAGAGGCGCTTCCGTAGCCGTCGACGATCCTTGGAGGCAGCAAGGTAAACGTGTAGAGCCCTAACAGGGCAGGGTGTCAAATCTTAATTATCATCAGGCCAAGAATGGTGGACAACGGAATGGTAAACATCCGGTCCGGTTGCCCTGGCAGTTGGTTTTCCGCAATGAAGTCCCAGCGGAGACCCAAGAAAGCCTTGCCATCCTTCTTCCGTTTGAACCACACCCGATTGACATCAAGAGCATGCAGTTCAGATATACGAGCAGCGGTAGCCAAAGCTACCAGGAAGAATGTCTTGAATGTCACTTGTTCGAAGTCCTTGTCTTCTAAAGATCCCAGGCCGGAGGTCTGAACTTCCTGGACTGGTCAGAGAGTCTATAGGAGCGTAGTAGACTCTGCAACTCAGGAACAGTGGAAATTTTCGTGCCCGTGGTGATCTCTGAAGATGCGCCAAACGTGTAGATTGAGGATCTAAGGTGACCCATGGCACAGTTCCGAGAGGGTGAAGAAGTAGGTCGTCCCGGTTGGGAAGCGGTTCTGGATTTGGCTCTGCCAGGCTTCTTAGGTTGACAAATAACTTCTCGCTGGCCAGAAGGGTGCGACCAAAAGCAGTAGTATGTTGCTGGTGGCCAATAGTTTCTGTATTACTTTTGGTAGCAGAGCTGGAGAGGGGAACGCGTAGGCATTGAGACCCTCCCATGATATTGCCAGCGCGTATAGGTCCCAAGCCATGGGTCTGGGATTGGTGATACAAACTTTGGAAGTTGGTTGTTGAACCTTGTGGCGAACAGATCTATTAGCGGCCGTGATAACGGGTAGATCATCGACTGAAAGATCTGGGGCAGTAACTTCCACTCTGTCCGGGACGGTCGGTTGGATCGGGACAAGGCATCGGTGATCACATTTTTTACCCCGGGAGTCGATGAGATGGAAGAACCTGATCGCCCATTGTAGCAGATTCGCCGAGCCTGTCAAGCCTAGATGATTTATATACCAAACCACTGTCGAATTGTCTGATTGTATCAACAGACTGGTTGATTGAAGCTCTGTTGCTCAATGTGAGATGGCTTGAATTACCGCCTTGAATTCCAGCTTCGTTTATATAAGTACCAGTTCGTCGGATGACCACAGCCTGGCCACTTGGTGGTCGAGGAAGTGAGCTCCCCAACCCATGAGAGATGCATCGACGAATAGGTGATGAGTCAGTGCAAAGGGCATCATAAAGACTCTGAAGGACTGGACGAACGGTTCTGGAAGGAAAATCAATTCCTTGGGGTTGTCGGCCTGAAGATACGGGCGTAGAAATCGCTGTATCGGCTGAAGTTGGAGCCGGCCTCTGTACTTTAAGGCTTGAGCTGACGTCACAAGGCCCAGTAGCTCCTGCCACTGCCGTAAAGGTTGGAGACAGCGCTGGAGGAATGCATTGCTGAATCTTTATCCACCTGTCGTGAGGGATGAACATCATCCCCTGACGAGTGTCAAACAGTGCTCCGATGAATTGGAGTCTCTGAGTCGGTATTAGTTCCGATTTCGCGATGTTCAACAGCCACACTAACTGCCTGGATGCAATCGTCTATGTAGCTTTCGAAGGTGATCCCTTGAAAGTGGAGGAAGCTCGTGATGGGCTTGGTAATTCGGGTAAAAAGCCACAGGGCCGTGGAAATTCCAAATGGTAGTGATTCCTGTTGAACACAAAGCAAAGGAACTTCCGGTGTTCCGGAACATGAAGATAAGCATCCTGAAGATCTAGGCTGATGAGGAAGTCTCCCTTCTTCAGGATGGTGCGTAAAAGGTTGAACGACACAATCCTGAAGTGAGGCGGTGGAAGCAGGATTCGAGCATTGAACAACTTCATATTGAAGATGAGCCTGAGTTTGTTGGAATTTTTCTTTGGAACCAAGAAGATGGGGGAGTAGAATCCTGGAGTGACAGGCGATGGACCTAGGAGCTCTATCGCGAGTTTGTCTAATAATGTACCTATTGTGGATATGCAGAGTCTGAAGCTGGTCCACAGGATATGAGCGATGAACCGGATGCGATGTCAGAGGTGGACTGCCAATAAAGGGTAGTTGGTAGCTGTGAAGTAGCAGGTTTGTGACGTACGGATCTCTGAGGATGGTCCAATTCAGGGCGAAGATCTATAATCTCCCGCCCACCGGAATGTTGTTCCCAGTCGTGCGATTGTCTCAAGCCATCACTGCTTCCCGGCGCTGGTCCCTGGGCCAGAGATGGTCCTGAGGGGGCGACGGGAGAAACCACCACGGCCAGATCTATTTCCTCTACCATGGCCTTGAGTGGAAGCGCCAGGAAAAAGATTGCGTAAAACTGGATTGTAGGGGTGAACTGTCCAGTTCAACGCTGTATTAATGAGTCATGGAGCTATGACTTCTGTATCTTTAACAGTTCAATCGAGACTTGAAAGTGGGTTTCTTCATGAACTTTAGTAGATACTTCTTGGATGCTGTCATTGAAGAGGGAGTCAGTAAGCCATGGCTGGCTAGAAACAGTTCTGTTCTGCTGATGAGGAAGTCTCCCTTCTTCAGGATGGTGCGTAAAAGGTTGAACGACACAATCCTGAAGTGAGGCGTGGAAGCAGGATTCGAGCATTGAACAACTTCATATTGAAGATGAGCCTGAGTTTGTTGGAATTTTTCTTTGGAACCAAGAAGATGGGGAGTAGAATCCTGGAGTGACAGGCGATGGACCTAGGAGCTCTATCGTGAGTTTGTCTAATAATGTACCTATTGTGGATATGCAGAGTCTGAAGCTGGTCAACAGGATATGAGCGATGAGCCGGATGCGATGTCAGAGGTGGACCGCCAATAAAGGGTAGTTGGTAGCTGTGAAGTAGCAGGTTGGTGACGTACGGATCTCTGAGGATGGTCCAATTCAGGGCGAAGATCTATAATCTCCCGCCCACCGGAGTGTTGTTCCCAGTCGTGCGATTGTCTCAAGCCATCACTGCTTCCCGGCGCTGGTCCCTGGGCCAGAGATGGTCCTGAGGGGGCGACGGGAGAAACCACCACGGCCAGATCTATTTCCTCTGCCATGGCCTTGAGTGGAAAGCGCCATGAAAAAGATTGCGTAAATCTGGATTGGTATGGGTGAACTGTCCAGTTCAACGCTGTATTAATGAGTCATGGAGCTATGACTTCTGTATCTTTAACAGTTCAATCGAGACTTGAAAGTGGGTTTCTTCATGAACTTTAGTAGATACTTCTTGGATGCTGTCATTGAAGAGGGAGTCAGTAAGCCATGGCTGGCGAAACAGTTCTGTTCTAAATCGCTCCTCCCATGAAGAGATGTTAAGGGGTCCACGTCGGCGAACAGCAAGAGTGTAGCCCAAAAAATGATCCAGGATAATTTGGTACTGGTCCAGAGCTAAAGTCATGCATCCTCGGATGTGAGCGTCTTGATCAGTGTAAGTATGCTCCAGAACAGAGTTGACAGCGTGTCGACTGCTGCAATCATGCAATAAATAGATGGCAACATCTTTCTCACAGCTGAATCCATGTGAGCCAACTCTCGGTCCTCAATAAGGTAGGGCGAAGCAGCTCGTTTGCCACACAGGGTTCCAATGTCCTCATCAACTGTTGAGACCTTTGTTAGGCCGTGGACATGAGAGGTAGAATGATTATATCTGGGAGCAGAGAATCCGTCCTTAATTTGTTTCAGGCTCTTGAAACCATTATTTAGTGTACTGGATAATTTCAGAATACAAGGTTGAGGTGGTAGGGTGATGGTAGACCAATCCCAGTTCCTAAGAGTATAAGAGTGATCCAGGTCATCTGCTAAAGTACTCAAGGGAAGTTGGAGCTTCTCAACAATCCAAACAAGTACCTGAGCTGTCCCAGCTGCTGCAAAGCTACCCCTAGGGGTAGATAACTGAGAGTGAGCGGGAGATGCAGGCATGACTATTTGGACTGGATCAATCTCAGGAGGTGGACCAGATGAAGAGCCAGGTGCTACCGAAGCCGGATGGGCTGGAGTAGAAGGCTGAGGTTATGGCCCTGATCATCGGAGTCGCTGTAGGAGTGGGATTGTGATAAGGTTCCCATGACTCAGCGATGATCCTAGAGTGAGTCGAAGGATTCTCAGATTGTGTAGGCGGAACACTGTAAGAGACTATAGGCCTATTAGTGGTATCAGAGCAATGATCACCGAAACGTCGGTCAGAGGAACTGTTGGCTGGTTGAACGCGGTTGGCCAGGATCCAAACAAACTGAGACAGTCGAGGGGATATGTACCGATGATCTGGAAGATGATAGTGTCGATCTAAGGTCCCCTGGTAGTGTAGATGGGACAGACAATGATGGATTATCGATCACAACCACCCGTGAGTGATCTGACGCTATGAAGGAGGTGATTGATGCGCACGTAATAGGTGCCGAACGTCCTCAGATAAGTAAGAATCTGATGAAGCATCCATAAAGTCCTCTTGAACCACAGACGTCGCTCTCTTGTGTGAAGGTACGATTTTCTGTCACTGCAACTTGATACGCTTGGCGGGAGTGGGATCAGATTCTGTTGATTTCCTGTCCCTATCGGCGATTCTCCGGGAGCAAACATGAAGGTAGGCCTTAAAATCCTCATCTTTTAGTGAATTACACTTGCCACATCGTTTGTTCCAGTTAAATTGTCCAATACAGTCACTGCAAGAATAGTGAGGGTCAATGGACGAATAATTCGTCTTGCATTGAGCACAAACTTTCCTTTTCCTTGACTGATTATCTGTTTTCCCCATGATGTTAGGGTGAAATAATGTCCCTAATATACAGCACCTCCACACAGTTGTGCAACAAGAAAGAGAATGATCATTCAAGGTAGTCACGTGGGCAATTAGTGGAACATGCTGCAAGCTTCTTTAGGAACTAGGAAGCTAATTAAGGAGAGCAGCATGGAGTGCATGGGCGAATGGACAAGGAGGCCTATGGAATAAGTTTACAGTCGTTCCACTAAAAGTCGAAGCAAGAGGGAGAGGTACAAGTCGTTAGATAGGATAAGTTTAAAAATTAGTGTCATCCTCCCTTCCTTATTCTATTCAACCTTCATGCACAAATTTAGAACTTTATTAATTCTGGAATATCATCATGATTAAATTTCTCACATACAAAGTGGATATCAATTTTGACACATATTTCTGATTTCCTCATTAGATGATAAACAAGGGCAACATGAACTTCTTCTTCTGCGGCACGACAACTGGCGACATCCTCGCCATCAACATGAACACCGTCCGTCTGCAGTTCCTTGTGCCAGAGAAAAACAAGTTCAGCCAGGGTGTCACTGCCCTTTCCTTTGTCAAAGTTGATGATGGGGTCGAAAACTTTGATTTCCTGGTTGGAGCCGGAGATGGCACTCTGGCTCAGTGCAAGATTAAGGTCACCATGGATGGGAACAAGATCAAGGCAGCTCTCAAGCTCAGTGTCGAGTATGCAAACATGACAGTCCCATTATTTGATAAATATGATTGTAAGATCTTGAAATGGAGTTTACTACAATTATATCATAGTGCCAATATATTTTCCAAAACAGTGACATGTTAACTAGGCATAATTGATTCTGAAGTTTAAAGTCCTTGAACTTGCAGACTAGGAAACTTGGTGGAATTTGATATGCATTGCCTCATTTTTGCCAATGATGTCTTTGTGGAACGGACAGTAAGATTTGCTTGAAAAACATTGTACTTTGCGCATCCTCGTAATTATGTCAAATAATGTTTGCTTCTACAGTCCCTGGAAAGATAAGATGGTGAAGAACAAATCCAGCGCCTTAACTTCCATAGCCCTGAGAGGATCTGGACACCAGGTACTGTGTTGGTGGTTACACTTTAATAGTTAGTAGTGGGCACATTGATGCTAAGTGGTCAGTAACACGTTTGGGCTCACATGGTTATGACAAAACTGCCACATTTCGCAATGCAGAGTTCCATCCCGTAGTCATAACAGGATCTGTATATAGGGGATCTAGTAATGACTTATTCTGGATGTGTGCTTGTGAGTTTCTCTAAAGTCGTAAATGTCCTTCACATCAGGCTGTCATGCAGAGAACTGAAAGGCATGTATCCCAAATCATTCACTCGTCATTGAACCAAGGTCTAGTGGATAGAGTGGAAGGTTGGTGAGGTGATGTCTGGCTGTGTCACGCCAAACTGCGTCAACAGATGTACTTGTTGCCCTGCCAGATGCTCAGCATTAAGTAGCTAAAGCAAGACGTGGTTGGCTTGTCGTCAGTACACTGTATCTGAGTGGAATATCCATGTTCATCTGGATAGCATGGTATCTCTGCCAGCTAACAAATTGAAACCTGTCCAGACTTGTACAAGAAGTCACAATCATTTGCATGCATGTTGTTACATAAGCGAAATGATCACATAGTTAGCTATATGAGTAGATGAATCTTAAGCTTGATCAGTATATGGATATGGATACAGGTTCACATGGCACACTCTTATGTAGTTTCTTGATTATGTTCCAGTTTTTTGTTGGAAGTAGCATTTCAAACATCTACAAGTTCAACTATCCTGAGTTCAGTTGTGTCCTCAAGAAGACATGCCACTCCAAGCCTGTCAATGATGTCATCTTCCCACAGTAAGTGCCACAATTCATGTAATGCTTACTTAAAGGCACAATGTCACATCACATTTCTTTAAAAATACATAATGCATTTCTCTCAATAATATTAACTATCAGCCCTCAGGGAAGCTACCATATAATTTATTCCCCAAGAATTATGTATTTAGATTACAATATTAAATTAAAAAGTTTGAATGAATTAATGCAACGTTGCATTAAATGGACTCTCTTGCCATCTCCCGGCTGAACATTATTTCAAGTGAACCCCATAGAGTTATGTCCCTTGGAGCGCTCTTAACACATTATCCTTTGATACAACATGTGATTCAGACCAGTTCGGCAAACATCGACAACACCGCATGCGACAGTTTTCAATGTATGGAGCAATAGTTTACATTCCATACATGGCAAGTGTTCTCTATTTGGAAGCTGTTTGCCTCAAAGTTTCAATTATCGATTTCAGGCAAGTCGTAAGGGATAATAAGGCTTTTATTGCATCAATAGGAAGCTAAAGTCAGTGCATATGCCCCAATATATATATAATATAGGCCAAAATATTGTTGAAAATGTGTGACATTGTGCCTTTAAGAGGTTAAACTGCCCTCTCTATTTGAGTAAATATCTATGATCTGTGAAGCTATCATTGTACATGTTGTCTGCTGTGTTTTCAGCGGATCTTCCGAGCTGATTGTGACTTGCCAGGATGAGGAGATCAGAATCTGGCACCGTGAGACTGGGAAGGAAATCAGACGTCATGTTGTCTCCAACATGATGTGCAATGCTCTTGACATCACAAGGGATGGCAAAGCTATCATCAGTGGTAAGTGATTGCTGAAGTCTACTGATGCACATTTTATAGCACCTCATTTCATGTCTCCAGAACTGTCTCAATTCCTACATTATTCATGTATGGTATATATCTTGTTCACAGCCTGGGCAGATGGGAAAATACGAGTGTATGGTTTTGGCCCTAAAGACATCACTGACAAGTTTAGTATCCCTGACGCTCACAACAAAGGTGTCACAGCTATAGCCTGTACATCTGATGGAAGAAAGATTGTGAGCGGTGGGGGTGAAGGTCAAGTGAGGATCTGGAGAGTGGAGGAGAGTTATGACTCTCGAGGAAAGACATCGTCCCGAGGGGTTCTTGATGCCACAATGAAGGAGCACAAAGGTCTGGTGTCTGCCATCAAGATCCGAAACAATGACAAGGAATGTGCTTCGGCCAGTACAGATGGAACATGCATTATCTGGGACCTTGTGTGAGTTTTGGTTAATCAAACTTAATTTTCTTTTAGTGCAGAATTTCATCCTTTAGCTGCCAGAATCTGCTGGTCATGATTGGTAATGTTTTCCTTCCTCCCACATCAAGTTGACATGTCATGACACACTTCATATACTATTTGACTGATATGGTGTCATGTAAAATGTTTAGACTCAGAATTCTTGTCAGCGATAAGGCAAGTGTAGGGGTAACCTAGTGGTTAAAGAATTCACTTCTCACAACAAAAGCTTGGGGTTGATTCCAGGGATGTTCAGAAAATCTTGATGCACTAATGGACAAAAAGTAATCACCCTCCCCAAATGCTTGGATGACTTCCCCTGACCCACCTATGATAAATGATCAGTACCTAATTCACATTACGGGATAACATTAAAAAGTTAATGCGAAAATGTTTTCAGAAATCAAGCCAGGAAACAGATTGTGTTTGCCAACACATTGTTCCAGTGTGTGTCCTATGGTCTGGGTGGTCATCACATCGTGACAAGTGGGACTGACCGCAAGATTGCCTACTGGGAGACCCTTGATGGCTCCGGCACCAGGGAGCTGGATGGAGCCAAGACAGGAGCCATCTACACGCTTGACATGTCCCCTGATGGCAAATACTTTGTCTCTGGAGGAGAGGAGAAAATGATCAAGGTCAGTGGTCAAAAAACTGTTCATGGCTCTGAGCATTGTCAGCAAATATCTTCAAGTATCAGTGTTTGTATTTAGGCATGAAATGCAAAAAATTCCCCAAACCAAAAGACAGCCCATCTCTACACATTATCAGCTTTGGTTGGATGAATGGTTTCACATATGATGAGAATCCTAATGAAGACTCTTTATTGTCAGAAGTAGCCAATTTATCCTCATTTTGTTTCAGTTGTGGAAGTATGATGAAGGGGAGGTAACTCACATCGGAGTTGGACACAGTGCATCTATCACCAAAGCTCGCATCTGTCCAAACCAGCGGAACATCGTCAGTGTGGGAACAGATGGAGCCATTCTAATTTGGAAATTCCCTGATCACCGTTAACTTGGAACAACGGGAGTGCTCATCATTAACTTGACAATTTGTCACAAATTCTTTTGCCATTTTTTTTTCAGCGTAAATATCAAATCATCTATGTCCACCTATTATAACATTTTACCTAGTGGAATTCACTTTTTAAAGATTTGTAAGTTTAGCTAAGTCAGAAAATTGCAACACAGACTAAGAAATTAGTAGATTTTCATGATTCATGTACAAACCATTTGAAGATCCTGTAGTTTCCAGTAAGTCAAAAACCCTTTTGGCTACAAAATATAAACATTCCAAGTACCAGTTGATGTAGACAAATTTACTTGCCTATCTGTTTAAAGAGTAACAGTTGCAAAACAGAAGAAACAAAGATCTTTCGATTTGTTTGCATGTGCTGGATCTTACTTTTGTTTGATTTTGGAATAATAGAGTCCATAAAAAATCTTACGACAGATCATTTATTTTGTTTCCTTAAAGACTTAGAAATAGGATGACTTCTTTATGTTTAGGAGATGTCATCTCCAAATGTTTTATGTCTGTATATTTACAACATGGAAACATGTTTATTTAAATACTATTTGTTAAAAGGTGATTCTAGTGCAACTACTTGTGATGTGTCTGATTGAACTTCCACCTGTATTTTGTTTCTGTGTATATAAAAACACTACATGTCCGTCCAACTAGATACAGACTAAGTTAGCAACACATATTGTATATATAAAAGTGACAACTTTCTGTGTAAACATGTTAGAACTGTAGTATATATCATCTGCCATGTTGGTTTTGCAATCAGCAAACATTGTACAGACTAATACTCTCTTGTTTGAAATAAATACACATTTCACCTACAGTCAGTTGTTTGGTGCTTGATTTAGGTCAAGATGGTAGGTCATTTTTGTAGGTTTAACGCCGCACTCACCACTATTCCAGCTATATGGCGACAGTTTGTAAATAATCGAGTGTGGACCAGATAATCCAGGGATCAACAGCATGGATATGTGACAAACAAGTCAGCGAACTGTTGCTCAAACAATGAGTCTGTTTTATCTAAAGTTGGGAATTGGTTAAAATCTCAGAATTGATGATTGGTTAATTACAACCAATCAATAATCATCGAAAATAATTGGTTAGCGTCATTGATCAAATTCTCCTTCTTAATAATGTTATGTTTGTTAATGCACAAAAAATATATAGATAAAACATGTTCTTTCGGCTTGTTTTTGAAAATTTGCACAAAATGCATTACAAATTTCACACCTTAAAGGATGACTAGTACCGGTATGTTACGAACATAAATTTCCTCGAGTCTTGAAGATAAATTCAATCACGACTTGGAACGAGCTCGAGCTTGTAGTGCTTATGAAATGTAACAGACAAAACCAACCCTGTGAAAAATGTTAATGCAAACAAGTGTTCCAAAATTGTATGTGTTCGATTATGAGAAAACATGATTGATTGCTTGGTCGTTTAGTCTTTGCGACCAATCTTCGATTATTTGAATTAATCGGAACACCAATAGTTTTATCTGGGCACCTAATCATGATCTTCAGTAAAAAAGTAAAAGTTACTGATTGTTGAACTGTTTTAGGTGTGTATCAGATAATCTGAAGAATCTGTGTAACTACATTTTGCTATGGGGGACATCAATAAGTATGCAGACTAATGTGTTGCAATCTTCCATCTCAAAGCTGACTGACTGACTGAGTTTGGTTTTACGCCACTTTTAGCAATATTCCAGCAACATCACGGCAGGGGACACCAGAAATGGGCTTCACACATTGTGCCCATGTGGGGATTCCAACCCGGGTCTTCGGCGTGACGAGCCAACGCTTTAACTATTAGGCTATCTACTGATCTTATTAACATGTTAACAATGTTTGTTATTAAAGGATATAATCTTTTGTCGCCTGTGAGATGAATGGTAAGATATCAGCTTCATCAACCCATTCTACAGCAGAAATTCTATGGAATCATATACTCATCCAGATCAAGAATATTTTAAACGAAGGATTCTCAAGAAAACCCAAAACTTCTTATTTCAGAGCAAATGCAGTAACCACTGGGTTAAATGACAAGGGTATTTAAATTCCTGGCCGGAAAAGGCCTGATGTAATGGCCTTGTTTAGTTTAAAATGAGGTAAAATTAACATTCCAACATAATATTTTGGTAAAAGTATCATTTGTACGAGGACACCTTGCCTCTAGGAACAAGTACAATGCCAATAAACTGTCATTTCAACAGGTCACATGTTCGTTAGAAAAGCTTTAAATGAGTTTTCTGAAAGCCTATAAGGTCTATCAGCATCTTTGTCACAAGTTCTTTAGGCTACTCACTGGCAATTTTAATGAATTTCTTACTGTTCTTTTACTTTTGGGAGCCTGTCACCGTATACCAACTGTGTAGATCAATACTGATGCTGTTGATCACTTGATTGTCTGGTCCAGACTCAATTATTCACAGACCACCGCCATATAGCTGGAGTATAGCTGAGTGCCACGTTAACCAACCAACCAAGTTCTTGGAGCCATCTATGTCAAATATAGAAGGAGGCTCAAATTACAGCCATAAGTGTGCATCTATAAGATGTATTTCCAGCTAAACGATGACCTCTGTGGTCTAGAGGATTGTGTGTCTGACAGAGGTAGTGTATGTTGTTCGATCCCAAGGCAGCATTAACCAATAGACATAAAAAGATTACACTTGGCACTCAGGGTGTAAAGAAACAGGACTGGTAACTTGGATGTCAGTAGACTGTGTGGGGTGGGGTATCTACATGTATGCTTAGCTTAAACATCACTGCTTAATGGGCTGACACTACAAAATCACACTAGTACAAGCAGCCATACACATAAAACACACAGAAGATAATGTTGACTGTGACATTACACCTCCCCCATCATGCCAATCTTTAAGACTGACTGACCTGTGAAGATCCGGGTTAGAATTGGTCCTCAGTAACCCATGCTTGTAAGAGGCGACTAATGGGATCGGGTGATCAGGCTCGCTGACTTGGTTGACACATGTGATTGTATCCCAATTGCGTAGATCAATGCTCATGCTGTTCATCACTGGATTGTCTGGTCTAGACTCCATTATGTACAGACCACCACCATATAGCTGGAATATTGCTGAGTGTGGCGTAAAACTAAACTCACTTTAACACAAGACTATCGTTGAAGCACTGAATGTACAAAATGTACATGAAACGAAACCTGAGGGACAAGAATATAATGAAGAATTGAATAAAATGTATTCTGTCAAATAGTCAAAGATTTTTGTCCAGAGAATGTCAGTCTAACTTTCAGAGAAATGGCAAGCATATAGGTCCCCAAATATTGAATGACAGAACATAAATTGCCATTAATTTAAACAAAATATCCCAACATCAATACACCAGTTAAACAGCCCATTATATAGACTTGATAGATAAATGTGTGACACGAATACTGATTACATTTATGAGTATATTATTGAGTGTCATAAATATTTCAACCTGAATGACGTAAGCATTGAAAGCTACAGAAGCAAAACTTTAAGAAGTGCAGTAATGCTTGGATAAGACGTGTTTATGCCCATCCCATCATTGGAACTTGTTCATTTAACAAGCAAAATCACTTAGAAACTGTAAGATTTGACATAATTTATTCATATTTTAGCCATTCAAACATAAAAGTGAGTCATAATATGCAAAAAACAACACACTGGCACACAACACATTCGACTTCCATTCCTCTGATTCCTGGAGATCATCTTCACAGGGTGGACACACACCTTCCAGCGGCAGTGACCATTCCAAGGGGCATCATGCTCCCTCAGCCCCAAGCCTGGGTCCGACAGTAGTGTAGAACCAGCTTCCCATCACTTCCAAAACACTGAACAGAAGGAAACGTTTATGAAAGGTGAGACAAAACCATGTGGTTAACAGAACTCATTGCCATGCACATGAGTGAGTGAGTGGGCAAGTTTGGTTTTATGCCACTTTTAGCAATATTCCAGCAATATTACAGTGGGGGACACAAGGAATGGGCTTCACATGTTGTACCCATGTGGGGCATTAAACCCAGGTCTTCCGCGTGGCAAGCAAATGCTTTAACCACATCTTGGCAAATAACTATAACAATAATTTGGTTGATTAAAAACTTTCAAATTTTTGTCAATCATGTATTTGAAAAATTCACTGTCAGCTGGTATTTGAAGTCACAATACCTCAAAGATTTACATGTACGTTCTGACTGAGCTTTCCTGTTCAATCGGGGCCGCGAGGTAGCCTAGCGGTTAATGCGTTCGCTCATCACGCCGAAAACCAAGCTTCAATTCCCCACATGGGTACAATGTGTGAAACCAATTTCTGGTGTATTTCAGTGTATAAATAGTTTCGAAATGTGGCCTGACCAAGGACTGGCTGTCCAAAAGAGTGACCTGTCCTGAACAAACACAGCCAGTCCCAAAAACTAAAACTCTTCATTCAAACCACGGTTAAGTTAATTTTTTCGAATATTTCCCCCAACCAAAGGACGGGCCTTACTTATTTAAGACACCGTCCTTCACATAAATAGACCGTCATCGATGGTGGGATGGGCTATATTTTATACACTGTGTGATATAGCTGGAATATTGCTAAAAGCGGCGTAAAACCAAACTCACTCCTTTTCAATCACAGCTATAGATGTTATGCAGACTGTTAGTGATGACTTACATACCCCAGTCAATTTGGGGGAGGCACAAATGTTGTTTGAAGTTATTACTGAGCTTAAAAATGAGAGAATTTTATAGAAATATACTAAAATTTATGGTTTTCATTATTTTAATTCTGGGCTATCATCGTTAGAAGTGGTTTACTTTGTACCTTTTTCTAGACACAGAGAGAGTGAAATATGTCTTCTTTTGCTTGTTAATGTAACACTGCACAAACAATATCATGGCATCCTATAAACAGTCGCATCTGGACCAGACAATCCAGTGATCGATATTATGAGGAACAGTCTTCATCACCATTGACAATGACAAGCAATGAAGGGAATCACTGAGTCTGGCCTCTCGCTCAGGTGAACAATTTTCCAGGTGAATCACAACCCTTAATCATTTATTTTATAATTTCAGAGAGTGAAATAGGTTATCGTGGGCTAGATGGATATAACCTTGGGGCACTGTGCACATTCTGCTATTCACAGGCACTGAGCAAATACAAGCAAAATCTGTATAAACTGGATCTTAAACAGTTTCTATTATTATTCACACATTTACATTAATATAACTTGTAATAAATTGTATGCATTAGGATACAGGAGTAAACTGATGCATGCATTGTATCATGAGCCTTGTATCGTGGTGTAATACTGTATTGCTGTATTGTTACTGGGTACTGGGAGTCCCCACAAAATGA
Organism: Haliotis rubra; assembly: GCF_003918875.1. Classification (NCBI taxonomy): domain Eukaryota; kingdom Metazoa; phylum Mollusca; class Gastropoda; order Lepetellida; family Haliotidae; genus Haliotis; species Haliotis rubra. Next base: position 110,458 of record NW_025767036.1, on the reverse strand, counting down.
GTAAAGAATGAGGATATACACTTGTAAAACCACACAACCTCATCCACAGATATGTTCCAAAAGTAAGGATTGACACATTATAAGTTGTTCGCTGGTCACATGGGGGACATGGGTTGATGTAACCACTATTTTCAGAGGTAGGTAGTGTGTGTGTGTGTGTGTGTGTGTGTGTGTGTGTGTGTGTGTGTGTGTGTGTGTGTGTGTGTGTGTGTGTGTGTGTGTGTGTGTTGTGAACCCCCTCTTGGCTCTGCCAATGCAAAACATCAACTTCAATGTAATGTCTTTAGTAATTTTCAAATGTTTCTCTTGGCCCTGCAAAAAAATACCACCACCAATTTTCAAATGTTTAATTTCTGAACATCATACGTGACTCAAATATTCTAGATAGAGAATTACTGACTATGTTATGTCATGGTTTTTGACTGACCAATGAAACAGCTAACATGACATCAACATTAGTGCATGCAGCACTAGTTTGAAACTGACAACTTCCATTCCTGCCACTCTCCGACCCAGAGTTCAATGCGGCCAGCCAGCATAGTACCTCTGCCACAGCCCAGAAAGATGTGACGATTCCTCACATCTTACACCGTCCATTCAATATAATGTACATATTTTTTATCTCTCGTATTTTTTTATGAGTCTACACATCTAATTAAACATCATTGTTAGAATGGTTTAGTTTCACTGTGAAAATATCCTAAAATGTGTAACACTAGTTCGATTTCTGTAGCGATATGTGTGTGTTTACAAACAAGAGAAAAGTCCGGTCTCGTGATATGCAAATTAGCCTGTGGCAGTGATGCTATGCTAAGTCATCACTGCGCCGGAGTGTGCCATTCCTGCCTGAACTACAAACAATATTTTGTTTGTCCTGGATTAAGAATTGAAACAATGACCACAAAAACTCTGTCATATCAATAATAACAGATGTCTGAGATTTTACAGCACTAATTCTTATGTCTGTTGGACGTCTGTTCCATTTCAGATGTTCATCCCATTGAAGCAAGGGAGCCTTGAGGTAACATTTTGACTGGTCAGCTAACATGGTGTTCTGACGTGATCTGCAGTGGGATGATATCCTCAGATCTCTATCTGGTGGTAGTGAGCACTTTGATAACATTGATCGTCTCAGTAAAATGTGGTGTTTCTCCAACCTCACAACAAGGCAGTTCAAGGAATTACCAGAGCTGTCTTGAACCAAAAGATTTAATAATCACGCCGAAGACCCGGGTTCAAACCCCCACATGGGTACAATGTGAAGCCTATTCCACTGTGATATTGCTGTAATATTGCTAAAATAACTCACTCTAAGTAAACAGCAGTCACATGGACCAGTTTCTGTCATGCCTCAGGGACCATTCCACACACATGCTCAGGAATACTTACATCAAAGAGAACTCCTACGTCTGTGTCAGGCGATGGAGCGAAAGACTGATTAACATACAGAAACTGAAACAGAAATAACAGATGATACATTATAATGTTATACATCAAGTAATGTCAGGGACAAGAATGATTTTCATCAGGTTGGGGCAACTTTAATCAACTCCCCTTAGTTCAGGGGAGGCAATTCTTATTATCTCCCCTTCTGAAGCCCATTATTTAATCAACAAGCAAGGGGTAAGTGAGTTTAGATTTACTCAGCAATATTCCAGCTATATGGCGGTGGTCTGTAAATAATCCAGTGATCAACAGCATGAGCATCGATCTGCACAATTGAAAACCGATGACATGTGTCAACCAAGTCAGTGAGTCTGACCACCCGATCACGATAGTCGGCTCTTACGACAAGCATGGGCTACTGTCAATATTCTGACCCGGACATTCACGGGTACAACAAGCAAGGGGTTCAGCTTTATTGTTAGGCAGAGAAACAGTTAAAATAACCATGATAACAAGGGTATACTTCATTATGGTAATAAATACACTACAGTGGATTCCATCTGAATGGATTCTGAGTCATCTATTTACATTTATCATATAGCTTAAGATTTAATAAGTAGTCTGTTAAGCTATTAGTGTTGATTGTTTTATTAATAAACACAGAGTAAATCTGGACAGCAGACAGAATACTAAAGCAAAGTGTACAATCGACACCTCTTGATAAACTTTAATAAGAACATAATAAGTCAAAATCTTAAACAGTCAAAGTCATGCTGATTTCCAAGTCAGTTCAGCAATAGTTAAACTTGGACTCTCATTTGGTAATATCATTATGATTGTGACACATTATGATAGACATATTTACACACAACCAGTGAATGTCTAACAATCGCTGTTTACAAACACAATACACAGAAAGTATGTCACTTCGCCGCACAAATATAACTGCTCTAAATGAATGGATTATTGGATACTAACTTCATCAATGGATACTCACAAGATTTCTGATTATTTAGTAAATGTTGCCAGTTCTTTTCACAACATTCTGAATATTCCTGGGATTTTGTATGAGTAGCAAACAGTTATTAATATTAGTGCAGGGATTGGGAAAGGTAGGGACCATGAGGCATTTTGCACAATTTACTAAAATTGAAATTTATTACAAGGGCAGTAGCCCATTCTAAAATCAGAAAATGGCTAATAATCCTGAAAATGGCCCATTGTCAAAATTCTCTATCCCAATCCCTGTCAGTGTTAAGCACAAAACTTGATGTACTCTTAGGTTTCTCACTATGGTCTTCTGCATAGGGCCCAGGTCATATATCAGTTGAAGTTAAGCAACGTTGGTCACAGAGAGTCCTTGGGTGGGTGACTGTGTTTGGCAGTTTGACTCCTGAGAGTTTCTAGGACTTCAGTCCTGCCCCATAACGAAACACATGACGTCTCACCTTAGGCAAGTAAGTTCAAAATTGCCTCTGTTCACCCAGCAGAAAATGGGTACCCGATGGGCTAAGTCATGTGACTATTTACTTTCTAGCACCTCACAGACAGCTTGGGTTATCTGGGATAATAATGTTCATCGTGTTGTATGCACTTACAGCACACCTGTGCAGCATGGAGTTCAGCACTATTTAAGAGGCACTAGTATTATTAAAACAGTGAGTGAGTTGGGTTTTATGCCGCTTTTAGCAATATTCCAGCAATATCCCGATGGGAGACACCAGAAATGGGCTTCACACCATTGGGGAATCGAACCCGGGCCTTCAGTGTGACGAGTGAATGCTGTAACCACTGGGCTAGTCCCCCATCATAACATTAAACTGCCTAGTTTTAAAACCACTTACCAGTGACTCTGATATATCCAGCTTGATGTACTTCCTGATGAATTCGCACACCCAGCTGACTCTCTTGGTTCTGTCAACAGCCCACTTCTTCTTCTTCATGATGGGAGCATCCCCGGCTGGTTTCAGCAGAACATCAACTACACACACAACAAAATCTTACATCAACACACAGTATTGAATCACAATAAAATTTATGTTATATAGTAGTGGTGGTTCGATTAATTGAAAAAATTGAAGATTGGTCGCAGTTGCTAAACGATCAAGCAATAGATCATGTTTTCTAATAATCAAAAACAAACAATTCTGGAACGCTAAGTCTTGTGTTCATCAACAATATTTTTCCCAAGGTTGGTTTTATCTGTTAAATTTCATAAGCACTACAAGCTCGTATAAAACAACAACCAAAATAAGTATGTTGTTTTCCTTATTTTTTTGTGCATTAACAAATTTCATAAATGACGCTAACCAATTATTTTTTTATAATTGATCGGTGGTAATGAAGCAACCATCAATTATGAGATTTTAACCAATTCCCAACACTATTACATACGCAATATCCTTACTGACACTTGAAAGTTAACCTTTCAACCCTTCTACAGTGCAGTACAGAAATTGAAAGAATGTGTGTGGAAATGTGAGTCCTAGTCTCTGTCTGTGTCTTTATTCCTCTCCCGCCTCCGCGGTGTAGTGGTTAGAGCGTATGCCCGGAGAGCGGAAGGTCGCAGGTTCGATCCCCGACCGCATCAAACCAAAAGACGTTCAAATATGGTACTTGTTGGTCCCTGCCTGGCGCTCAGCATTAATGGGTACAACAAGGACTGGTCGGCTTGGAGTCAGTATAATGTGTCTGAGTGGGGTATTCATGCTTCACTGCGGCATGGTATCTCACTCTCAGTGAGCTAGCACTATAAAACCAGCTTCAGTCTGGACTAGTACAAGCAGCCGCACCTACACATACACACACAGGCACATTGTCATAGGAGCGAAATATTCTCAAGCATGACGTTAAACCCAATTTCATCTCATCTCATCTTTATTCCTCCATATGTATATGTAATTTTCTGCATATTTGGCCACGCACTACCCTAGGGACTCTTATTTTAGAAAATAGGATTGACATGTACAATTTGAGTCACTCGCTGTCAAACACTTATTGTGACTTAAGTTCCCAACATATCGCTATACGCATCACATATTGCAGTACAATTTATTTACCAATACACAGCCCTAGTAGTGATCAGCACAATTGTCTGCCTTTATGCACTGCTTGTAAATTCCTTGATAAAAAGATACCTAACTCATTGGTAAAAATGTTTTTGACTTCTACAGAGCAGCCACAAATACAAATCATGAAAGGACATTCAAATCAAAAGGGGCACTTAACACTGAATGGGGCGTTATTGATACAGGATTGATCATGAAGGAGTAAAGTGCAACTATTGGGACTGCACTTAACATCATCATCTACTACAAGCCCACAATTAACCTCATAATTAATTCACTCATGTATTCTTTGGCAATGATAAATTATTATTTACCATATGCTCAAAACTATTATGGCGCATGTGACAAGTTACAGATATCTAACTAGTTTTTCTTTTTACTGTACACACAGAGATATGTAGTCAATCCCTAGACTAGCTACAGACAATTAAACTATATATGTAGATATGAAGATGCATTCTCGTTGGCCTATGTTCCCAACACTATCATATTATCATATTGGTGTCAACAGCACATTCATGATGAAGACATGCATGTATTGAAGAAAAACTATATATTATATATTGTTGGTGGAACTTAGGGACAGTTCATAACTCTTGGCAAGGGGGAGTGATGACAATCTCTGGGAGCGGGGAAACACCCATTTTGTTCTGGGAAAACAGGGGGTCATCAATTTTGTACGTATTATATATATTTGGAAATTATGGGGGGGGTGGAGAGTGTCATTAATATTGTACATGACATGGGGTTGGGGGTTGGGGGCATTCACATTGTAAATGGTTCTCCATAAAAATCATCATCCCCCACCCACCCATAAATTACGAACGGTCCCTTAGAGACCAGTGTTGGATCGATATGCTGAATAAATCGATAACTCTGTCTAGTAATCAGCTGTGAAGTGATGTACTTTTCATCTTTTGCTGGGCTGCATTGGCAGTTCCTGCTGACTGACTGTCTTGATGAATGAGCCCAACGTCGTGGGGAGCATGTTCCACTTGTTCATCAGCTTTATCTGTCACCTTTCCTTCTTGGTCATTGTCTTTCAACTCCCTCTCTTCCGTGTTTGTGTTTTCATCCGACATACCTCCCTCCTCCTGGCAGCGACAATCATGAGAAGATAACTCTGTAACTTACCAACCGCTAAACGAAAATCTTGGTTAAACCTCAGACCAAAGACGAATATACATCTTCTCGTCTTTCAAATTAACATATTTTACGGTAAAACGGTTAATAAATTGTAGTAATTGAATATAACGAAAAAGACCCGATATACTTCCTTTATTTTCAGTTCTTGTGTAATTCAGATTTGCCAAATACTCTAGACTTGCATGGGCTTTCTTGAATAATATTTGTTTCAGGTTCTGATAGACTAGTTTCTTCCGTGCTGTTCTCTTGCATAGGGTGTAAAGTCAAAAAGAATCACATTCGATGAGTTTAGAGATGGACTAGTTCAGAAAACACACATGTTACCTGAAGTTCAAAATTTGTAAACAGGAATATTGTGTTTCATTGATGACAGAGCTCCGAATTTACAGTTAACTTACCTTAGATGATACAAATGCAAACAGCCACCATAATGTGAACAAAATAACCGACAAACCCCTAAACACGACTGAGAACTGATCGAGAAGCAGCTTTAATTCGTGGATGGTGACCATATTCCACTAGATGAAGCTAATACATGTATAATTGGGTTGATTTTATTAACCCGGTTTAGCACTTAAGATTAAGGATTGTGTGCTTTTCACATGTTTAATTATATTAAGTTATTTAGGGTTAAATCGTTTTCTATGCTGTATATCTAGAAATGTGATCCCTCAAGGTACAGAGGATGGTCGCAGAGGTGTCAGACCATTTTCCATCTTTATATATATACACTAGTATTACACTACCACTGAAATCTCAGACAATGTAATTGTTGATTATGTTTGATGATTCTATGTATACGGATGGAGATAAATACAAATGTCAAGAATTACACATAGAAAGCTATTAGGAATATCGTTAGCTTGTCAAAGTTGATATTTTTTAATGTTGGATTGTTTTTGGTGTTCGGAATTTCATTGACAGAAAAATAACCATGATATGTATCTTTATCAACTTAAGCATTCGTTTTTACACAGAGAATCAAAACTTGATAACTTTCTGATTTCTATGTAGATAGAAGAAACAAATGTGAGCATCAGTGTTACGTGAAAGAAGAGACAGTTTGAGAGACATAGCCCAGAGTCACGTGATTCGTGTAGAAACCCTACTGACACGTCATCAATACAATCCTGGAGATATGGTAGATTAACTTATTTTTTCAAAAATATGTATGGTGATCTGTCAGATGAAAAGCCCCGAAAATATAATCTGATAGTGTTATACGTGATATCCACGTGATACGCGATAGATCACTTATATATACTCTCCCAAAAATGAAACGCATCATGAAAATAGCAATTTCATGTAGCAATGAATTAAAACGTGATTCATTTTACAAAAGGTTTTGCTCTGTTTATGAGTCCTATGGTGTTTATGTTTTGAAACATCACAACAAAACGCACCATCCGTAAAATACCCGTATTTAACAGCATGATTTTCAATTTCGGCGTGTAGTGTCACAGAATACACAATTCACATGCAATGCACGTGAAAGTTGGGGATCAGATAGTCTCAATGATGGGTATAAAAAGGTTGATCGCTGTCTATGTCGATTATTCACTGTATTTCGAATATTGTTGACGAACGCAAAAATGCCACGTCTAAGTGAAGCCAACCGTCATATCGCCATTGGTTTTCTTGAAGCTGGCCAGTCTCAACGTGCAGTTGTCCGACGCATAATGTTCACCAAAGCACCATTTCACGGCTCTGGGAGAGATATCGCCGGCAGAATGCGGTAGCAGATCCCCTTCGTAGTGGGCGACCTCGAGCGACCACTGCGGCGCAGGATCGCTACATCCGGGTACATCACCTACGTCATCGAACAGCTACGGCGACCAGTACCGCTCGACAAATACCCGGATTGAGGAGGCTTTCTGCACAGACCGTCAGGAACAGGTTGAGAGAGGCTGGTTTACGTGCCAGAAGACCTTATTTTGGCCCTGTGTTTCGACAACAACATCGTCGACATCGAGTTCAATGGTGCACCAACGTTCAGGCCTGGAACCTACCGAATTGGCGTAGAATCTGGTTCAGTGATGAATCACGATTTCTATTGGAACGACGCGATGGAAGAATGCGGGTGTACAGACGTCGACGTGAACGTTTCGCCGACGCTTGCGTTCCCCAGGTGGACAGATTCGGACCGGGACAGTGTTATGATGTGGGGAGCGATCACCTGCCGTAGGAGAAGTGATTTGGTGATGATCCAGGGCAACCTGACAGCTCAACGGTACTGTGACGAAATCCTACGCCCACACCTCCTTCCAATCACTGATCGCCAGAGGGAGTTGTTTCAACAGGACAATGCCAGGCCCCACACAGCACGTCACACTAGAGACTTCCTCCAGAACCACAACATCAATGTGCTCCCCTGGCCTTCAAGATCACCGGACTTAAACCCGATCGAACATCTGTGGGATGCCCTGGATGTCCACCGTGGTCACACGAGGTATTGACTTCAGCGCCACCACACGTTTCCATGTGACACTCAAACTGACTTTCCTCGAGTTGGTGCCAAAGACGGATAAGTCTGCATTCCCAGTGTGCAATTTCGCTATATTTCATTGACTCATAAAGCCTACAAGATGTTTCAAAATAAACATAAAAATACAGTTGAAATTCCTATATGCGTTTCCTTTTTGGGAGAGTATATGAAGAATTCTGATTTTCAACGGGACTGGCACCTCATACAACGGCTGGCAGGTGGACTGATGATCCCCTCTGAGATGCATCTCTCCGTTGCTGCACTATCATGTAATTAATGATAATAATAATAACCACCCGAACCCTCTCTGCTGCATTTTCATCTTAAATCTGTAAAATAATAATGAGAAGTCTTATAATGCGCTAATCTCCACGCAACAAAGCATGCTCAAAGCACTAACACCCTGATTATTATTACCCCGGATAGGGCCTGTTAGGAGCTAGAAGGTTAGTCACATAACTTTATCCAACTGGGTATCCATTTTCTGCTGGGTGAACAGAGGCAATTTTGAACAAACATGTATCACATGTGCTTCGTTGTGGGACAGGACGGAAGTCCTAGAAACTCTCAGAAGTTAATTGTATATTTGACGCCGAATAAAGTGTTGTGGACCCGCTGAGGAACTTCTGTGTTTGAGGAGACAGATAGCCCAACTAAACAGCCCGGGATACAATATTACACATGATTGGATTAAAGTATTTGATTTTCAAAAGTAGGTCCAATTCATTTATTTTTATCAGATTTGTCGAGGCTAGAACATTAGGATTTTACTGGAAAAGTATATGTATGGGAATGTAAACATTTTGGGGGTGAAAAATCTAGTTAATAAAGTATAAATTCAGATATATAATAAATGTATATGATTAATGTGCAAGGGTTTCAATCTGTCTATATAGATATTTATAGATTATGAAAGACTGGTTTATGGTATTAAGCATGCTGTCTTGTAGTTGTTATAAAATGATGCCACTGGAAAACGATTTGGAAACAAACAGTTACAAACTTGTGTGGATATGGTCATGTACACAAAAGGATTATATGAAGCACCACCCACATTTTATCTAAATAAGTACGGAAACACTACACGTTGAAAAACAAACAAGATCCCGCGTATTTAAATGTTAACAGAAATATTTTACTTTGATTAAAACAAAAACAAAACTGAATTTTCTGGACAATGCCGGAAAGTATGATCACCATGACTACGTCACCAATCTAATTGTCAAACAGTTCTCAAATACTATAATTGTTTACTATGGTTGTATGAACCACCACTGGCGACCGCATCTGTACCTGGTGTTGCCACCCCTCGCACGGATAACATCTGTCAGTCTCCTCCTCATACTGACAATCATGCCTCGAAGTCTAAGCATCGAAATGCTTTGCCATTTTTCATGGAGTGTATGCGCCAATCCTGCAGATTTTGTACAGGAGGACCTCCAGCTCTATTTTGTCGTTCAAGATAGTCTCTGAGATGCTTGATGGGGTTCATATCGGGGCTCTTTGTGCGTCAGGGTAATGTTTCGATGGCGTTGTTCTCCAAATGGGCGATGACGGCTCGAGTCTAATCGGACGACATACCCCTGACCAGCCAATTTCCTTTTCCGGCGCAATTCCTCGGCATGAGGCATGGGATTGCGTCGAATCAACATCAAGGTCATTGGCCTTCTCGATCTTTCAGGTCTTGAACGATCCTTCAGTTCACCGGTGACCACGTGCTTCCTTACAAGTCAGCTAACAACCGTTAATGTTAACCTTAGCACCGATGCTGACATGGCATGGGGCGTCATCCATGCCAATAACTTTCCATTTACCGAAAGTCTTGCCTTGTCAAGAAAAGTTGATGTTTTGTACTGCCATCTTTTATATCAGTTCAGAGTGCACATACTGCAATATATACCCCAATGTGCTAGGCGCGTTCGCAGAATATGAACCTGCGACCCACTGCGTTTTATATGTTGGGTGAAGCACGTGCTTAACATGTGCATTCGTTCATTCTAGTATGATCGCCTGTTTGAATTAAAAGGTTTACAATAGCCCTTAGTTTCAGGTGATGCTTAATTAACGCTCATGTGTATATTTAGTTACAACACGTATATACGCGCTACAGATGTTAATAAGCCGTTTGCCATAGGCCTTAAAACACATGTACCCCAAAACGGCATGGCAGTTTAAGCAATTCGAGAAAAAGCTGAATAGTACACACTTTATTTTAAAACAGCAGAACCTTATTTTGTACATGAAATGTATTAATAACACTTTTTGGTTGTAGCTCATACGATGGTTTTAAAGATAAGACAATGATAAATTTGTACAATAACAAACTTTTACTTCGTGTTGTAAGATTGAATAAAATCAGCCAAATGATATGCTAGTAATGACCATTTAAAGAAAACTGGTAAATAAATCAAACATTTTTACATTTAGTGTCATTTTCTACACTTATGGATGGAACAATGATTCCATTCGCCGACGTTGTTCCGTTGTGCTTTACTTAGTGGTGATATGACACCGAAGTTGAACAGCTGCTATAAGAGATCCAGTCATAAATAATAATAACCACTCCATCTTTTTATGTTCTTTTCGCGGTGCTTCGTCGATCATGTTTGTTTCTTTCTGTATGTATTATTCGGTTGTTGCAGCATTTTGATGATTCAGACGATGAGTTACACACTAGCACCATATTCATGCTGTGCACGCATAGGAGATTACTATTGGATAAAATCCACTTGCATACACCGAATATTATCATTACGTGAAATCCCTAGAAAGTGTTTGCTTTCTGACTAAAGGTAATACGATACTAATTCAAATACAACATGGACGCACCACACACATACACACATACACATACGCACATACCACATACCACATACACACAAACTCATATAAAGATGAATATATCGCTTTATCGCCATATCGCAGTATCGCTGTTTCGCCATGTCGCGTATAACCATTTCGTATTATCGCAATTTCGCTTTATCGCAGTATCGCTATATCGTCATATTGTTTGTTATGTCGTAATATCGCCGTGTCGCCTGTTTATATCGCCATATCGCAATATCACCGTTTCGCCATTTCGTGCCGTGTTATCGCCATTTCGTGTTGTGTTATCGCATTGTCGTGTCGAGTTATCGCCATGTCGTGTCGAGTTATCGCCATGTCGTGTCTTGCTATCGTCATATTGTGTCGTGTTATCGCTATTTCGTTTTTGGGCTGTATCGCAATATCGCTATATCGTGTCACCATATCGTAATGTCGTGTCGTACTGTCGCTTTGTCGCGATATCGCCTAGATTTTTCAGGGCGATAAAGCGATGGCCCGAATGAGCCACCATAGAACAACACAGACAAACAAAACAATTTATAACTACAGAACAGTCAGGGCTCGATAATTCCACTCGTCCGCTCGTATTGACAAGTAAAATGTGTTTCGGGCAAGGGAAAAACATAATTTGCTTGTCCTAGAGGACGAGTACGTTTTCTGACCCAAAAGTAACATTTTTCGTTTTTCCTTGAAGTTCAGCTATCTTAAATGGTGAACGAATTCAATTTTGTCAAAGAGTTTGTACGGAAGACAAAGTAAGTAATGTTTATTGCAGTTTTAAAAGAAGCAAACATTTTGAAATAATATAATTTAAATTTATATTCATTGTGATGCATGACCTTAGGGCAAGTACAATTCTAGAAGGACGAGTGGAAAGTTTATATTTCTCACCCTATAGGGCGAGTGCAGATTTTTTAAGTTAAACTGTATTCACTTTGACTGAATTACAGCGTTATAAATAAAATCCTCAACTGTAAATTGTTTTACGCATCTACACAATCGTTCCTCCACTACCTGAGCTGTTCTACATATAGTATTATGCTGGGTCAATAATTCATTCGTAACTACTCGCCTCTTTCTCATTCGTGACCAACTCGTGTCATTCCGGGACAAGCCGAATCGTTCTTGGAGTGCGGCGAGATGTGACGAATGGAATGGAATGAATTGTGCCGGGCCACGTTTTACGGACAGAGCCGAACTGCGACCGAGTGAGGGCGAGTGCAGCTGCGTGAACGGTTACGGAAAAGACTTCTTGAAACAGTGCAGTAATCACACTTGGACACACCTATAGGAAAGGTAGACATTCAGGTGCCTTTTGTCGTTTACCTAAACGTAGATCTTGTCAAACTGACACCATGGATTTATTGTTTTTGTAAATCATTATTCTACAAATATCTAGGTGATTGAATACCGGTTGTAACAAGGCAGTCACCTACTTTCGTTTTCACATTACAACCTGGCTGTGTTGTTGTGCCACCCAGCCCTGAAACTTACTGAATAGAGACAATCACAAAATACGTTTTAAAAAATTTTTTCCCCATGTTTTTTATTCCCAGAATTATGTTTACAGACTTTACCTCAGTAGTACAGTACAGGTAGCTTCATAGTATGCAAGTACAGTGTTTCCTTGATCATATTGTCATTGTCAATATCATGCTGTTCACAAATATGTAAAACGGTCAAAACTAAGACTGTATATCAGTAAGTGTTACATGTTTGCACATTTTACTCTGGTAGTACATGTACAGTACAATACATGTTTGCAGGCTTTACCTCATAGTACACAAGTACACAAGTAGTGTTTCCTTGATAACATTGTCAAACATCATGCTATTCCCAAATATGTAAAATGGTCAAACTAAGCATGTATATGAAGTATTACATGTTTGTAGTACAGACTCATACTCGGTAGTACAGTACAGTACAGTACAGTACCGTACAGGTATGTAAAATGGTCAAATAGTACACAAGTACAGTGTTTCCTTGATCATATTGTCACAGCAATATCATGCTATTCCCAAATATGTAAAATGGTCAAACTAAGCATGTATATGAAGTGTTACATGTTTACAGATTTAACCTCAGTAATAGTTAATATTATTGCAGTGATGAATAATATTAACAATGGCGTCATTCGGCGAGCATATCGCTCCTCCTAATTAGTCCATATGTACGTTGTTGCCATGGAGCACGTCGACAGTGTGCATCAATCAATATACCCGTGTTCACTGTAGAAGTGGAGCTCTACATTTCTGACGCCTTTACATGTCTTCTCTATTATGCGCCGATAGCACGGCGGGGGATAGCAGAAATGGGCTTCACACATTGTGCCCGTATGGAGAATCGAACCCAGGTGTTCGGCGTGACGGGCAAACCTTTATCCAACAGGCTACCCCACCGTCGAAATGTGTAAATGATATGTTGTCATAAAGCGGTAGGCAGTTCCAGTTGTGTCCGTTATTGTTCCAGTTATTGTGTCATTGCTGATGATGTCATGGTAAACAATAACATCGCAACCGTCTGCACCCAAGCAGTATCTCCCTTGGAAGCCATGTTAGGATAGGATAACATTGTACAGTATTCTATCTGAGGGTGTCACCTTGGTGAGGGACGAAAGCCTAGAATGATGCTACTTAGGTGAAACCCCACAAGTATATAATATGCGCCTCAGATTAGTTGATGCTCTGGGGATATGTCTTCTGTTCAGAACAGACAGCGATTTATTCGGGTATGGTGTTCACGGAGGTGGCCCTGAACTCTCAGCTTCAGCCCGGCCTGATTTAGCATTCGGGTCTTCACAGTGATATATACATTCTTTAATTAGAATAACTGACATTCCTGGCCCGTATCCGGTGGCCCGTTTGGGGAAGCTACCTAAGGTCACGGATGTCTCAACCCATCCGATGCTTGACGGATGAGAGAGAGGTGGGTCATGTCTCAATTCATGTTCCCCTAATATGGGGCTGGTCTGTGACTCTTATATATACATTCTTTTAATGTCGAATAACTGACATTCCTGGGGCGAATCCGGGTTCTGACCCACGTGCACGCGTATGTTGGAAGCTACCTATGAAATAATGCACTTGTAATATCTTTGAATAAAACAGGAACTCTGACTCAACCCAAATGACTGTATTACCCAAATTTACTAACGGAGAGGTGGGTCATCCGTCGCTATATTCATGAAATCCGTATCATCTGGACCGTCAGATGTGACTCTTGCCTCTAAAAAAGGTGTTAAAATAAACGAAAATTCGAAACAGCATTATGATGGGCACAATCGTAAATCTTGCAATTGCACGCATATGTTGTAGAAATGCCTGGAAATAAATGCATGTCGTATGTAATTTTTGAAATAGATCAGAAATCTCGTATGACAGGGTTAGGTTTTCATATATTTTATACATGCGTAAATGGTTGGAAATGTGTAAGTATAGTGTTACAAGATTAGCACTACTTTAACATGTATTTCAATGGTGCTGTAATGTAACTGTCACATAGGGTTCGTTAGCGCGTCCGACCACGCCATAATGTACTGAGATAATTAGTAACACATGGTGAAGTGATACCCATGACTGAGCACCACTAATAACGTGTGTGTCTTTCTTGACATACACATGGTGTCTGTTTAAAAGGTTCAAATATCGGGTCTATGGGCCAGAGCGATATGTATGTTAGGGAGCGTGTGTGTGCGAGGGAGAGGGTGTGGCATGGGGTAGGCCTAGGGTCGGGTGGTGGCGGTGGTCGGTGTTGGGGTGCTGATAAGTCTTTCTGACCAATAGGTAATATCATTTATACTTTTTGTAATGGAAATTACATAACAGTTTAAATAACTGACCTTAGGTACACTTCTTATATACGCTATACAAGGAGACACTGCTAATTACAATAAAACACAGATCTAGACGAATGTGTTCACACAGACATGAACCGGTAGGTCCCTAATTTTAGTGCTCACTTGTATGAGTTATCCCACTGATCATAACTGAACAAACTTCATTATCTATACTTTCATAAAAGATGATTACAATGTATTAATGATTCCCGGTGTAAGTTACTTTTGTAAATGTGTGAACATGCACATACTTGGTGTGACCTCTGTTTGATTCGGAATACAGATATTATTCCATACGGACGTTTTCTCAAATTTCAGTTACCCGACGGAATATAATGTAGACATATTTTGTTTCCACCTCTTGGGTAGACTAAAGAAAATTGTAGTGATTGCAATTAGCTCATAACTAAGCAGTTTCGATAATTATTGAAGCTTACTACCTGACAGCATTATGTTGCTCATGCGTTTTCTTTTTTGCTTTTGCTTTTTGCTGTCTAATTTGTTATACATTATATAATCATGTTAATCATTTTGGTATCTCAATATCATGGAATATAATGTGTACTTATTAATCTATCAAAGTACCGAAACGTATTATCTGTATGCTTTACTGTTATTGGGTGAAACTGTTAAAAGTACCTGCGTACAGAATTTCGTGGAAACAGAAACTGAAAATTACTAGATCAATGACTAACTAAATTGGATAAAGATCGCAAACAATCATTATTTATATTCCACTTTTTAAATTATCAGTGTGCAGATCATGTCACTAATATAAAAACTGAAGGATATATGGTGACAAAACTGGGTTCAATTTTGAATGTAAATAAATGTACCAACAGTATCAAGGAATGATGGGGTACACTCGTGGCTAAAGCGTTCGCCTGTCAGGTTAAAAACCGGTGTTTGATTCCCGACAAAGGCACATTAAGACTGAAAATATATTATTTTGATAAAAGTAAAGATCTTAATTTCAATTGAAAAAAAGAGACGAAGTAATTTGGAAGTTTCACCGACTAACAACTTCTATATTGGGGCTACAGGTGCAGGAAGCATCTTCAATTATAAAATCGCATTCCACAAATTTCAGATAAAGGTTTAAATGATGAGCATATTTATTGGTATCTTGCCAAGCTCTGTCCTCTCCCAATGCAGCATAACAAGAGTGCTGTGGTCACTACCTCCGGTGGTCAAATTCAGCAATCCCATTACTTTACAGTATTTCCTTACAGGCATATATTGGAAAGTTAACTTTTACAGGTATGGAAAGAGTGGGGGGAAACACGTGCAAAGTATTAGTACGCTGATATTATCCTTCAAAAACATCATATGTACAACAATCACTTATCATTATGGAATTACAAAAAGGCCATATTTCCAGACAGCATAACACCACCTTGGGCTGGAGTTCCAAATAATTTGACACCGAAAGCATATCAGTTAACGCAAATGAAATAACCCCTGTGTTTTAAAGTGATAGGAACAATGAAGTGTAGGTTGCCATGCATTTTCTAGTATGTCTCACAGTCCCTGAACCACATTATTTTCCTTACTGTTTAGTCTGTCTCACAGTCCCTGAACCACATTATTTCCCCTACTGCCAAGCCCTCTGTGCAATGCTAAAGCCTTAAATGAAGCAAGTCTAGATCTCCTCAGGTCCAGGGTCTGTTAACATCTGCAAGAACCCTAATTCACTTTTGGGGTCGGGTTACAAAGTAAACATATCTATAGCTAACTGGAGCTGCCATGGCTAGCCGGACTGAATCTCGTGTCTCCCTGGGGCTCAATTTAAATGGGCTTGTTTGTTACTATCAAAATTATATATATTCAGACACTAAGCGTTAGTCTATGTAATTTCCGATATGATGGAAATACTAATATTGACCAGATAAAATTCTAAAGGAGCCTTTCTTCAAGCAGTGACTTAACGCCATACATAGCTAGACTTGCTTAGATGATAGACTTCATATAAGGCATCATAGATATTTCACAAACATGGTACAGGACCCTCATTAGCTTATTGCCTCACCACGTGCGAATTAAGTGTTGGCAAATGTAAATGTTACTGGAGATGTTGGTCCCGCTAGCTGTGGGTGTTTGGTATGGCTCTCCATAACCCGAACCCTGCAGTGAGTTTTCCTAGAGACGGAAGGGGAGAAAATATCGTTCTGTGACTATGGAAAACCAAAAATGTGGACAACACACCATTGTTTGGGTCTTTTAATTGTAAATATGATTCAAACAGCTTAACCTAGATTTCGATATCCTCCGAATGTACATTTAGTGGAAAATATACATTTATTCCGAGCCAAGGACGAATGTGTATATATATAATTACAATATGTAACAGCACTAGTATCCATTTTGTCTTCTGTTTTCTACCCGTCAGAACTAGATTAACAACTAGTCTCTGATATGAACATATTTTACAGAAAAAAAGTTGATAGTATAAAAAGAATATTATATAAGGAAAAGGAGCCCTGAGACTTTCTCCTGAAGCTGTGGAAATCTAGTCTTGCCACATCTTGTAGACTTGCGTGGACTTGGATATATTTGCTTCAAGGTCTGTATGACAGACGACGTCCCAACACACGCTCAATCACATGTATCTCCAGGTCACGGAGAATCAGTGGTTAGAGGCCCGTATTGCAATTCTCGTGCGTTTGCCAGGCACGTAGCAAGCCATTTTTTTCGTGTAAGCAATATGGGCTGCAAAGCCTTATATTTAGGTGGTATTGAGGGATTGCCCAACTTTCATTTTTTATGAGACCTGAAGAGTTATCGTTTGACGTTTGATGATTTCAATAGCTTCAAAATATGGTGGAAAGACTTCCGCCTGTATCCCCCCTTAAATTTCATTCTAGTCAAATCATATCACCTGAATATATATTCCTCATCCGATAAGGATGAGTTTTAACGTGTTTTGTTTATTTAATCTGAACAAACTGAAAGACATATAAATGCCACTCAAAGAAAGTTTTCCTCATCGTTAATATTTAAGGGGGAGGGGTGGGGTGAGATGGGGATTACGGACGGAAGTCTTACCACCATGGAATATCAAGTGTGATTTCCTCATACTAGTATACAAATATGCTTGGACATATTTTATACATGTCAGCTGCATTGATACAATACCATACATCGAGTATTTGGTGTTTTTTCTAAGATAATTGATAAATAAATGATAAATAAACAACTGCATTTCAGTGATGATTCACTTATAATCATGACTGTAACAAAACATCCTCATACATGTCGATGGAAAAACAATCATCACTGAAAGCTATGATATGAAGAATAACCTGTTTACTGTAATTTACTGTAAATTATTTTTAGCAAAGATCATGTGAATGCTCGAGCGGTTTTTATAATGGTAGCTACGCCCCTGTTTGCATGTGTTGTTGACGCGGCATGGACTCCTTGTAACACCACTATTTGATTATGATTCACAAACACATGCCCATGATATGGTCGGAATCGTGCCACGGATTAGCAGATACTTATCATGAAAACAGGTTTTTATGTAGGTGGCTTGAAACTTTTCTTAATATG
Source organism: Haliotis rubra (assembly GCF_003918875.1). Classification (NCBI taxonomy): domain Eukaryota; kingdom Metazoa; phylum Mollusca; class Gastropoda; order Lepetellida; family Haliotidae; genus Haliotis; species Haliotis rubra. The sequence continues at coordinate 92,160 of NW_025767036.1, read as the reverse complement.
CTCACGTCAAAACTGCTTTAAATTCTAATCACAGATTAAAGAATAACACAATAAATAGTATGCCAAATTATCGTTACCATGACAACCCTGTGATATTTCACCTTATGTAAGAGAGTAATGCAGATGATACTGTCGGCTGTAAATTTTGATAAGTTGCTTCATCGCGATCAATAAACACTGGGTATCTGTACAATTATATGTGTGATCAAAGGCCATATGATAGATTATGTGGTCTCTGGTGTGATGGAGGAGAACTTGCGTCGCTAGTTTTCTCGATAATCTGAACACATGTATGTAGCGTGAAACCGGCAGATACTTTAGAAGAAAGTGTTTGCCCTACCTGTAACAACGATGTCCCGTGTCTATAAAAGGGATATAATGTGGAGATGAATGACATGTACTTGTATCTTGGCCTGTTTATGATGATACATACTGCGATCTTTCACAATAATCCCTCTGGCTATCAGATTGAAGGTGCGTTTTAAACATAACCGGTATTTCTATTATTGTATTTATGAAGTTCTTCGAACGTTCTCCATATGCGTCCGTCATATACATCGCGCACTACCCTTTATCTTCTCAAACGACTGTTACAAGTTCGAAGAATCTTGGTAAAAGTAGAAAAGTCTTAAGACTATTCCCTACAATTCTGTAACTTACACATTGTACCCTAAATGGGTCGAGCTTTCGTTCGGGGGAATATCAGAAGGACAACGATACAGTTATTTCCAATGTTGTAGAAAGATCTCCACTTACTGAGGAAAACACTGAGATATTGTATTCATGTCGAAATGATATTTTCAGCCCCTGTCAGATCAGAACCTGAACATGCGATGTCCGCGTCTGTGTCAGACTAAAGGCCTATAAGATGTTTAGCAACACTGGGACGTAATAGCCACAGATCTTCTCCAAACAAGGGAATATACATCTTGTGAGAATGACTTCTTCGACAGGGAAATTTACAGCAATGCGACTTCACAATTAATTACGTGATATTTACTCTCAATCTGAGTTATGGATCGTCAATTTAGACAGGACAATATAGACGAATTTCACAAAAGGCACTGAGATCCAACATGTCTATGAGATACTCAGAGAACGCGCCCCCTGTGCTATCCGGTCATATAATCGCTACTCGACTTAAGAAATTACGAGTTGGTTCATGTAGCATATTTGACTGTGCTCCAAGAGAGACAAAGTGCTATTCTTCTGGGGCAGCTAGGGACACTTGCTGGGACAAAAGGGGCAACGCATCGCCCTTTGTTCACCACTGAACCTTTCAATCCCTCGAAACATGCACCTCACAAGATTTGCCAACTCCACAGACAAGGCATAACTGATACTGGTAGCAAGAGCGAGTGCAGCTTAATAAGGCGTGTTAGCTTGCGTAATACCGCTTTCTTTGTCAGGCTCTTTGGTGATAAGAATATTGAGGTCATGTGAACGTTGATTTCAAACGTACTGAAATGTGTGAAAGTGAAATTACATGAGCCAAGTAATTCACATGATGGAAACAGATGGCGACCGCCGGGCTATGATCAGAAGAAAGAAATCCCTAAAGACAGGGCATACATGAAATGTTACGAAAATGTACTGACGTGCTCCATCTGCTTCATGGAGATGTACACATGGACCCGTGTACACTGAGGTGTGATCACACATTCTGCAGGAAATGTGTCACCTCATACATCCAAACCAGACCAGATGCTGTACAGTCCAAGACCATCCCCTGTCCCTGCTGTCGACAAGACACCAAGGTCCCCCACCCCAGCAGGCCGGTGGAGGAGTGGGCGGGGCAGATCAAAGCCAGCATTGTGATACAGGAGCTGATTGACACCTATAGGTCCGAGGTAGCTGTGCAAGGTAAAGTGAAAATGTGATCTACGTATGTGTATGTATTTAAGACTAGTGGTAGACATAACATTGACATTTGTGTTGTGTTAAAATAAAGCCTGCTTACTTTCCTAGCCTTTCCATATTTCAACGAAAATAAGTACGTGTGTACTTGTGTTTACAGAGACCTGAGCACCTGTTGTACGATCTGTCAGCAACTAGGGGAGACAACTCTAGGGGTCTTGTGGTGTCCTGAGTGTGAAGTGGCCCTCTGTGACAAATGTGTGAAGATACACCGGGTGACCCCCACTTCATTGAACCATGACCTGTGTGACCTGTCGTCTAGGTCAAAGGTCAAACGGAGGATCAAGTGTACGGAACACAAGAGTAACCGTGTTGAGTTCCACTGTCAAGACTGTGGGAAGGCTGCCTGTCAGACATGTTGTATCATCTACCACAGAGCTTGTAAAACTGTCGTCACCATTGAGTCTATGAAGCCAGGGATGAAGGCAGCACTGATGGAGAAGAGACTTGGCATGGAGAAGAGACTGAAAGTGAGGTCGAAGAAAGTAGACATACGAAACGAGAAGCTCCAAAGTAATTTTAGAATCACAAAGTCAGCTGTTCAAAATATTAGGTTGATCTGCCAGACAGCCGTTAACAAGATTAAACAGAAAGAAACACAACTGTTGGATGAACTGAATACCATATCACAGACATACGCCGACCAACTCCGAGCTGATGTGAAGCTGGAAGAGATCGAGATGCAGATGTACAGACAACATTGTGAGTTCATTGACCAGGCCTTGGTATCGGACTGTGAGATGGACCTGTATGACGCGTATCAGGCCTGGGAGTCTGGAGCTGTAGACATGGAAGATGTCAGGGATACAGAGGCAGCAGACACCCGGAGAATAGAAGACATGATCTTTACACCAGACACTGACAACGTCCTGAAGGTCTTAGATAACCTGCAGTTGGGGAAGATTGACGTCACATACCGGGATCAGGGTACATGTCAGCCATCTCCAGTGCTGGTTGACACGATAGATGGGAGGGTGTCGGGTGATGAGGAGGAGCCTTACCTACAAGACGTGACAGTTCTGGTTGTAGATGGTGTACAGACATGTGTTGTTACGGACTATAATAACAAGTGTGTGAAATCTTTCTTCACAAGAAATAATCATTCATGCCATAGTAAACTTCCCCTGGATAACTCTCCACATGGGATAACACAGTTGAATGAGAAGCAGGTGATGGTTGCTGTCCCTTTATCCCGTCAGATTGTAACGGTAGAAGTGACCCCTGACCTGGTGCTGCTCTCTACCACCAAAACACGTGCCGAATACTACAGTCTGGCTGTTCTGAATCCTTCCTGTCTAGCAGCAGGTACTTGGGACTGTGTTGATATCCTGGACATGGCTGGACACGTGTTGAGGTCAATCACTACATACAATGATGACTTACTGTTTGCCTACCCCTGACTACATGTGTGTCAACAACAAGGGCAACATACTCGTGTCTGACTGTGGGAAGAAGTCTGTGACATGTCTGACGTCAGAGGGGGATGTTTTATGGAGATACAACCGTACCGGAGACAAGGCACTCAGCTACCCTCGTGGTATCACAACTACCAGCACAGGAGACATCCTGTTTGTAGACAGGGACATGTACAAGGTGATACAGCTGACAGAGTCGGGAGAGTTTGTCAGTGAACTGCTCACGTTAGAAGATGGCGGTCAGACAGGCATGTGCGATATATTCTGTAATAAATACGGTTTCTTATTTCTATGCACAGACACGGAAGTGAAAGAGTACGTGTTTGTCTGACATAAAAATCAAAAGAATGAAAGTCAGTGCAGAGCTGTGGTTTATGACATTCTGTGCATGGTGTTAGTCTGGAATGGCTTGTGTCTTCACCAACACGTATGGGCATAGCTTTGTCAGTGAATTGCAGACATGCAATATTCAAATAGGTCGTTTCCAGCTTGAAGTGAAATAGTCGTATTTCGAAAAACGAAGAACATTTTGTGTTGGATAGAATTGAGAAATAACGACCCGGTGCTGGTTAGGTTTTTTGTTACTCGGAAGTGTACATGTTTCCGTGTATTTGACCACACCACTGAATGTATTTAGAATGATCTCATCATCCGGTCAACAAAACATTGGCCCAAAAACAATTTCCAAACGATATTTCTAGTATTGAGCGCTGTTTCCTAAAACATTATATAATTCCTTTCAAAAAGTTTAGACTCACTAGTGTAATATACTTCCCGCCAAAAGTTTAGACTGTTTCAAGTGAGTCTAAACTTTTGACAGAAAGTATACAAATTGAAGTCTTGAGGTCAAGGGTATACTGTATCCCTGTTTTCACATATTATACACAGGAGACACTATGTTGAAATGTCACCCAAAGCCAAATTGTTCTCTTTTCAGATTTTATTGCTTGTTAGGAAGTAAAATGAATGTGCGCAGTTTTTATTTCTGTCCGTTAGATGACCCTGAAGATGAGAAATTCATGTGATAATATGGTTGGAGAAAGAAATTTAGTGAGATTTCAGGTATTAAATTATATTATTTCGTAGAGCAATGCTAACATTTGAAATACTTGACGTCACGTTTCTCCGTCAATGTATGGAGAAAATCGAGCCATTCAGTGCATAGAACACTAATCGTCAATAAAGGGTTTTGCCCAAACCTATGGGCATCACTTTGTCCATAAATTGAAAGCCTGGAAATTTCAAATAGGCCATTTGCAGCCTGAAATGACAAAGTCCAAACGACCCACAGGAGAATCAGACTAGTCGATACGGTTGTTGGAGAGATACCCGGAATGACCTGAGCTGCACAACAACTACTTGACTACGACCAAACCAGCCACAAAAGTATTGGCCAATCTTCCGAGTCTTCCAGTTCTTAAACCGCAATATTCCCCCTTCCCCTAACACCTTGTGTCATGCAAATGCCCAAAATGAACCAAGTGTAAATTGTCCTCAGGTTTTGGGGGGGCTTCATTTCAGTTTATAATAAGTACTTTACTTCTATACAGTTCTATTGTTTCAGAGAGAAAGCGTCAGTCTGTCCATTCACTATCAACCCAAGACTGCCTGTGGGTATCGTTTACTCTGTGCTATACAGACATACCAAGTTCATTATATGTCAATTAAATAGACGAAATGATGACAGAAGGACAGCATGATTTGAACAAATTCAATATTTTCTATCACCTGTAGTAAACCAGCCCAGGCATGTCTTGACAAAATACCCCAGTAGGCATTCTAACATCTCTGCTCATGAAAACCTGGCAGCATGGACATATGTATGACATTGCATCCAGCAGCTCGTAAGAGGGGAGTAAGTTGTTGTATACAGAGCATGGACATATGTATGACATTGGATCCAGCAGCAGGTAAGAGGGGAGTAAGTTGTTGTATACAGAGCATGGACGTTTCTTCACTATTATAACCTGATTATTTGTTCTCAGGTGAGATTTTAAGTGAGTCCTCTGATTCAATAAAGAATGACTGGACCCGCAACTATATATAGGAAATGTACTGTGAGGCAGAGAGAGAAAGAGTCAATTGCATCACACCTTTACGTTTCTTTGAATATTACATCACAGTAATCATGCTCATACTTTGCTGAAATATTTTCATCCAACCGAAAAACAGTCCATAAAGAATTAGATGTGAAACCGACGAAATAAACTAAAGAAATATGCTTTAATTAATTATTGCAGTTAAGGGTTGGCAATGTTTTCAAATCACTGAGGTATGAATCGAAAAACCATTGTGCAGAATTTATGCATCCGTATAGAGCAGCGAATTCATACAGTTTGCACATTCTTTTTATTCATACCTCAGTGAACCGAGAAGAAAGGTACTCAGTCAATCCTTCTGATTAACTTGTTCCAAAAAAGATATCTACAACACTTTCATAAAAAAGCCCTATGTATGAAAGCTGACAGAAAATACGTGAATGAATTCATACTGTGGCGTAACGTGTGTAAGGTTATTGTTGTTAATTTATGCACATAACGTCAGTAGCCAATCAGCGGAGAGTAGCATAGGCCGACAGGACCCATCGATCACAGTAGGAGGCTAGCAGAACTACAAACGTCAGACTGGAACGAACGAACAAACATGTCAGGCAGAAGGTTTCTATTTTACTTGAGATGGTCAGTAACTACCAAATTCAAGGATTGGTTTCCTGAGAACGAGCGGACACATTTTAAAAAATACTACTTGAGAATAGAACCCGAACACATGTCCTTTGTGTAACTCAAAATAAACATCAAGACAGCGAGCCTTCAGTTCCTGCAGGGATGTTAATGTATGTATTCCTTTCAGGCTTCTGTATCGAAAGATGGGTGAGTGATCCTGCATATAGATGAACATTGCCCAAATGCCCTGTAGACGATTGACACAGGTAAAAGGAAACGGTTGGTTGGTTGTTTAAAGCTGCACTCAGCAATATTCCAGCTATATGGCGGCGGTTTGTAAATAATCGAGTCTGGACCAGACAATCCAGTGATCAACAGCATGAGCGTCGATCTTCGCAAATAGAATGACATTTTCCAACCAAGTCAGCGAGTCTGACCGCCCAACCGCCTCTTACGACAAGCATGGGTTGCTGAAAATCAATTTTAACCGGATGTTCACGGATCAAACAAAAAGGGACTGGCCTCGATTGTAGCCGATATTCTCCAACAATCTATAGCAGTAAAAGTAGTCCGTTAGTCGTCTCTTAGGACAAGCATGGGATCACTTCTAACCCGGATCTTCATGGGGTTTTAAGTACTACACAGAGGACGTCCGATCCTGGCAACGACTATATGTTGAAAATAGGAAGACTGAAGATAAACTAATCATTTGAAAGATGTCTGATCTCTCCTTCTGGAAACAAAGAGACTGCGCAGAGAAAGAATACTTTATCACTAAGACATTAGTGGATCTTCAAACAATATTTACCTGTGTGAAACATACCTGTAGTCCTGACATGTACGCTACGTTCCGTTTTCCATACACAGAGAACAACCCATAACTGCAGAAGGAAATAATGGCTTCTACTTTTGATATGACATTTGACTTGTACATAAATAACTTGACTGTTGGAAGGTTGAAGACATCCTCTTGTTATAAAGTCGTGTGGAAAGTGTAATTCTAAATCTTTAGGAATAAATATACAGAGATGACACGTCTCACCGGCCTCGTGCATTTACAGTTCACTTGGTGGCCATTGAATGATTTAAAATATCGGTCTACCTCAAGCTTAGGATTTTTATCTTAAAAAAAGAAAGTAAGCACATGCCGCTTCATCGGTAACTTTATAGGAAATGCATGCAGTTCAACTCTGGTTTGTGACACTTCAGTACTGCTGAGTGTGTTTTCTTCAGTCTTAAATCCATTAACAGTGCAGGAAAGAGTTTTGCAATAATGGAAGGGAGACAACACTACCGAGATTATTTCGAGGTCCCAGCGAGCGGTGTTAATGTACTCCATAGAGGAAGTAAGCGCATAAAAGAGGCCAAACAACATATACCTGTGGAACAAGTGAACCGCTAGAGCGAGAGACACTGACACATCGTGTACGTAGGGAGTGCTGCTCCGCCTGCACCTCGCCAGCAACAGCTGACATCAGCCTGCTAAACATGTTTCTCAATGTGGCTATGTCAATATAACATTCTGAATAACTTTTTTCTCACTGTATTTTTTTAAATTAGAATTTGAATAACCAGGGTATTTTTTGTTCTCTTTGAATTAGTGCTCCGAGAAGTCAGTGGGAGTAACAGTTACAAAACACATCCATTTCTTTATTTTAAAAAACGGTTTGCAAGATGTCAAACTTTTTCAGACTTCCCATAAGATTCTAGCTGTTCGGGATTTTAAAACACTAAAATTATTGCCTTTGGTTGGAAAGTTTGTCGAGTGAAAGGAGGTGTCACCGTGCCAATTCATTACAAGAGTTAGCCTTATGGGCGACAACGCTCACTTACTGTTCAGGCCCCGATTTTCGAAACAAACTTAAGTCTGAGTTATGACTTAAGTTAGAGTTTTTGCTCAAATTTGAGGGAACGCATTGCCCAGAATCGATATCAAACTCAAATATAGTAGACAAATTGACTTTGAAGAATAGAGTACTAAATTGTTTGAACTCTTTTATTTTAAAAATGCAGCCAAGTTAGAAATTCAGCTGCTTCAAATTGTAAAACTCAGTCTGAAATTGGAGTAAAAACTTAAATTTGTTTCGAGAAATCGGACCCAGACACAGCCTTCAAATTCAGTATATGTGACCCATGTAATCACTTAGTAGGGAACACAGGGAGTGGGTGTAGGACAGGGAAATAATTGTAACAAGTATTGTTCATGTTGTTTCCAACATTTTCTGAAAGTTGTTTTATGGAACATTTAATTTGTTTGGCACTTCAATGAAAATGTGATACTGTGTTGCTGCCGTGTAGATGCCCTGCATCGACGTTTCCTTTGGGTTGTGTTGACAAATTACGTGAATTTCCTGTGAACATACCAACACCTGGTGCGGGTTTTTACGGATAGTCAATACCGGCCGATAAGAGCCCAGCCGAGAGAACATAATATTATACGGAAAAGGCCGAGTTCAACCGATTGTGACAAACCATGCTCGAGCACACAGCCACCGGAAAGGTAGACTTTCTGTAGAGTTCATGTTGTCAAACTAATCACTCCTACTGGTATTGTGTTTTGTCTATTGTTATTCATTAACTAACAGAAGTCTACGAGTGTCAATACGTTCTGAAATCAGTGATAATAGTGAGAATTTAACGGGGAAGTTGTCTACTTTCGTTATCACTATAAACGATGGCCTCGCGATGGTGTTGTAACATGCAGCGATGGAGCTAACTGGGTAAATCTAATTATACAAGGCTATTATCATTGACTGGTTCATTGAGTTGAAAATTTAACAGTGTTCAGGTGTTATTTCGGTGAAGGTATCCATTCAATCCTTCCTAAATCTGTGTTTTGAGCGACAACTTCCTGTCTGTGGCTAGGGGGCGTGTCGAGCATGTGCATTGTAAGTGTTTGCCTTTGAAAGGGGTCGAGGTTATCCGTGAGTGAATAGATACCATGTAATGCTCCAAGTCGTGGCGGTGCAGATATGTGGGTTGTGTTTGCCACACCTGATCAGCATGACAGGAATGTAGGTTTTGTCCGAGCTTCCCTGTTAATATACTGTTCAATATAGACAGTCAGAGAAAACACTGTGTATACCTTAATAGGGAACGGGAAGGACAGTCCATGACATCCACACCAGCGTTAGTAATAACAGGGTGGGGCTTGACGTTGTCATAGTAACATGTCAGTCCAGGATCATGTAGCTCCATATATGGCCGAAGATGATGGGTGAAAACCTGGCCCCGATACTGTTTGGTCGTAACATATTCCTGGACGACAATCGGCTGAGATAAGCACCATTGGCACGAATACGCTACCAAAATTACTATGGACTTGCATGGTAAATAATAAGGTCAATAAGATGTCAGTGTTCCCAGTCTGACTACTCAGATACAGATAGATAGATAGATGAAAGACATGTAGATAGATATCCGTTTATATTTACTATGTGTCTGTGTGTGTGCGCGTGTTCGTGTACAGCTTCACATACAGATGCGTGTATGTTCAGATCAATCATTGCTGCTTGTACTGAATCTAATTAATTTCTTTTAAACTAAGAAGGCGCAAACTGCATGTGTATCTTACAGATGGCGACCGCCGGGCTCGAGAAGAAAGTAAAGGATAATTTCCTGACTTGCTCCATCTGCTTGGAGATGTACACAGACCCGTGTACACTGAGGTGTGATCACACATTCTGCAGGAAATGTGTCACCTCATACATCCAAACCAGACCCGATGCTGTACAGTCCAAGACCATCCCCTGTCCCTGCTGTCGACAAGACACCAAGGTCCCCCACCCCAGGAGGCCGGTGGAGGAGTGGGCGGGGCAGATCAAAGCCAGCATCATTATACAGGGGCTGATTGACACCTATAGGTCCGAGGAAGATCTGCAAGGTAAAGTGAAAATATGATATGCGTGTGTGTATGTGTATGTATGTATTTAAATCCAGTGGAAGACATGGCATTGACATCTGTGTGTGTTAAAAATACCCTTTTTTAGTAGCCTTTTCAAGTTGTGATGAAAATAAGCACGTTTGTACTTGTGTTTACAGGGACCTCGAGCACCTGTTGTACGATCTGTCAGCAACTAGGGGAGACAACTCCAGGGGCCTTGTGGTGTCCTGAGTGTGAAGTGGCCCTCTGCGACAAATGTGTGAAGACACACCGGGTGACCCCTATTTTATTGAACCATGACCTATGTGACCTGTCATCTAGGTCAAAGGTCAAACGGAGGATCAAGTGTACGGAACACAAGAGTAACCGTATTGAGTTCCACTGTCAAGACTGTGGGAAGGCTGCCTGTCAGACATGTTGTATCATCTACCACAGAGCTTGTAAGGCTGTCGTCACCATTGAGTCTATGAAGCCAGGGATGAAGGCAGCACTGATGGAGAAGAGACTTGGCATGGAGAAGAGACTGAAAGTGAGATCGAAGAAAGAAGACATACGAAACGAGAAGCTCCAAAGTAGTTCTAGAATCACAGAGTCAGCTGTTCAAAATATTAGGTTGATCTGCCAGACAGCCATTAACAAAATTAAACAGAAAGAAACACAACTCTTGGATGAACTGAATAACATATCACAGACATACGCCGACCAACTCCGAGCTGATGTGAATCTGGAAGAGATCGAGATGCAGATGTACAGACAACATTGTGAGTTCATTGACCAGGCCTTGGTATCGGACTGGGAGATGGACTTGTATGACGCGTATCAGGTCTGGGACTCTGGAGCTGTAGAGATGGAGGCTGTCAGATGTACAGAGGCAGCAGCCACCCGGAGAATAGATCACATCGGGTTTACACCAGACACTGACAACGTCCTGAAGGTCCTAGATAACCTGCAGTTTGGGGACATCGACGTCACATACCAGGACAGATGTCTGTCAACTCCTGTGCTGGTTGACACGAGAGATGGGAAGGTGGTGGATGAGGTAAAGCCTGATCTAGGTGATATGACAGTTCTGGTTGTAGATGGTGTACAGACATGTGTTGTTACGGACTATAATAACAAGTGTGTGAAATCGTTCTTCACAAGAAAGAATCATTCATGCCATAGTAAACTTCCCCTGGATAACTCTCCAAGCGGGATAACACAGTTGAATGAGAAGCAGGTGATGGTTGCTGTCCCTTTATCCCGTCAGATTGTAACTGTAGAAGTGACCCCTGACCTGGTGCTGCTCTCTACCACCACAACACGAGCCGAATACTGGAGTCTGGCTGTTCTGAATCCTTCATCTCTAGCAGCAGGTACTTGGGAACGCATGGATATCCTGGACATGGCTGGACACGTGTTGAGGTCACTCACTACATACAATGGCGACTCACTGTTTACCTACCCCTGGTGCATGTATGTCAACAACAAGGGCAACCTTCTTGTGTCTGACAAGGGGAAGAAGTCTGTGACATGTCTGACGCCAGAGGGGGATGTTTTATGGAGATACAACCGTACCGGAGACAAGGCACTCAGCTACCCTTGTGGTATCACAACTACCAGCACAGGAGACATCCTGCTTGTAGATAGGAACGCAGACAAGGTGATACAGCTGACAGAGTCAGGAGAGTTTGTCAGGGAACTGCTCACGTTAGAAGATGGCGATCAGACAGGCATGTGTGATATATTTTGTGATAAATACGGTTTCTTATTTCTATGCACAGACTCGGAAGTGAAAGAGTACGCGTTTGTCTGACATAAAAATCAAAAGCATGGAAGTCAGTGCAGAGCTGTGGTTTACGACATTCTGTGCATGGTGTTAGTCTGGAATGGTTTGTGACTTCACCAAAACGTATGGGCATAGCTTTGTCAGTGAATTGCAGACATGCAATATTCAAATAGGTCATTTCCAGCAAGAAGTGAAATAGTCCACATGATCACCAGGTGAAACATGTAACAGTGTGCAAAATACTGTAATTATTTTGGCATTGTCTTGGTGTTTGGCTTTAATTATAAGCTTTAAAATATTAATTTCATAATGATGTAGGGACCCCCAGGACTACTCATTTGGAGCCTTGCCACCTATGTTAGGATATTTCACAGTTCATATTTTATACCAACTGTGCTGATTGGCCCAAAGTTTATGAAGAAGCCTTGAAACTTCTCATTAGCTGTAAGTTGCTGCTCATGTTTTTTATGCAAGGCAAGATGCTCAGTATTGTTCATTCTGGCTGGAAACTTCACCAGGGACACATGTTTTGGTCTTGAAGGAACTGAAGGTTAGTTTTATGTATTATAATGTATTAAGGATAAAAAGTCCAAAAATATTTCAATTGGTTTATGGTATTTTAAAGAATTGTTGAAAGTACATGGAATGTTGAGATAAAATACTTTCCAATATCTTGGTGATGTATTTGTGCAAAACGATTTGCATTGCACTTGTGATGTATTTTATACTAGTGTTTTGCATAGCATTTATAATTTCAATATTGTGTTTAGATCTACTAGTGAAAGCGTTCTGATGAAGCACCAGCCATTTGATTCAGCCCATAGCTGGTAATTATGTGTAATTTGGTAGTTTTATCCATAATGCTCTTTTCAATAATTATAATAGCTGTCACTGGCCACATGTATATTTATTTAATGTTTCTGTAATGTTCCTTAAATAGTTAGTTGTATTTATTTAATGTTTAAGGAATATTTAAAGATAACGTTGTATTTAAATATTATAATCTGTGACACACGTACATGTGCTATAACATATTGCAGAATTGATCGCGAGTGTGTACCACTACATCTGGCTGGATTAAATAAAGAACTATGCCCTACGGTTTGCCACTTGTAATCAATGGGACTAGCCCGTTTACAAAGATACCAGTTGATATAGCTCTTGTGGAGAGTCCTGGGATGACCTGAGCTACAGAACGACTACTTGATCTCAACAGTCTGCTGAACCTGGTGCTACTTGAGGTATAACCGTCCTGGGTACAGCTGATGTGTAACGGCACCACAAGAGGAAATATACCATTCTATTCAAAGTATGCATGAAACCCAGTAGACCTATATACATAGACTAATGTATGGATGGACAAGGACTAGGTCAGCCGGCCTGCTGAAGTACTAGTATATACGTCCTGGGCATAGCTGAAGTGTAAAGAAACCCCAAGAAGAAATATAGTTGATTGATTGAATGATTGCTGTTTCACGCCGCACTCAGCAATATTCCAGCAATATGATGGCGGTCTGTAAATAATCGAGGCTGGACCAGACAATCCAGTGATCAATAACATGAGCATTCATCTACAAAAGTTGGATACGATGACATGTGTCACCAAGTCAGCGAGCCTGACTACACAGTCCCGTAAGTCGCCTTTTATGACAGGTATGGGTTGTTGCAGATCAAATCTAACCCGGATCTTCACTGGTAAACGGAAATATATATCTTCGTTCAAAGTATGCATGAAACCCAGGAGACATGCGTATGCACAGACTAATGGATGGATGGACAAGGACCAAGACAGCTGTGAAACGTTTGGTCAGTTTTCGGAGTATCTTCCTCATAGAATATTCAGTATCGATACATGTGATCTTCACCCAAGCAGGAGGATATAAAGCTTGCATTGTCCAGCAAAGGACTTGGTGAAACACACCACTGGTGACAGTGATTATAGAGATATTTATACTTTGGCAATAAAAGGACAGCGTGATCTTTACGAAATGTGGTAATTTGTACTCGCGGAGGCATTCTATGAAAAGCAAGGCTGTTTTTTTCATTTGAAAACACGCATTAGACAGTCAGATAGTTACAATCCCAAAAACATTTCGGAGATGATAATTTAAAATTACACTTGAGTGTTTGACAGTTCATTTGACCCGGCATTAAACCGAGGCAACATTTTCTTTTTCAATATTCGTTCAATTATGTTTTGCCAATGCCACTTCGCTGTTTTAAACAACGTAGGAATCGCCTACATAGCATGAGGTATACACGACATTTAAGTGTTGCGCGAGCCTTTAGATTTGTGTGGTTCTTTAACTAAAGTTTGGCTTCATTAAGTAGCATAACAGATGAGCATAACAGATTATTTGCTTTTTCAAAGCAAGACGGTGAACCTTTGTCAAAATGTGGGAACCTTAACGGATTTTTTTAGCTTGACATAAACTGTCGTGTATTAATTCTGAAACTGCGCAAAAATAAAATAGAAAAAAGGTCCTTGATAGTCTAAATGGGCTTTGTTAAAATGAAGGTATTTGTGCTTTTTATCTAACGACACCCAGAGCAATATCCAGCTGACAATCCAAACTGAGGTCAATTAGTGATAATTATTCGTTTTGTCGTGTCGGACTAGATAAAACGGTTACATTTATAACCCGAAGAAAACGATGGAAATTTGCTGGAATTTCCATTGTTCAAACACGGACTGTGATCCATTTCAACTTTATGTTTGACATTATGCAGGAACCTAACAGTTGCAAACAGGAAAGCTGCAACACATAGTTTAGATTGCACATCGCAGGAGGTGGTATCATGAACTCAACTTCTTTTTGAAACCGTTGAATTATTTACTAGCATCATCAAAAACTGTTCACTAAAGGGTATCTTCTCAGTATGACTACTCCTAGTTTGACTACTCGTGACCATAAATATGTAATGGAGCACACCTACACTTTATAATGTACTGTACCTGTATAGTTGATTACTCCCAGATTGTCTACTCGTGACCATAAACATGTAATGGAGCACCCCTACACTTAATAATGTACTGTACCTGTATAACTGATTACTCCCAGTTTGTCTACTCGTGACCATAAACATGTAATGGAGCACACCTACACTTAATAATGTACTGTACCTGTAAAGCTGATTACTCCCAGTTTGTCTACTCATGACCATAAATATGTAATGGAGCACATCTTCACTTAATAATGTACTGTACCTGTAAAGCTGATTACTCCCAGTTTGTCTACTCGTGACCATAAACATATAATGGAGCACACCTACACTTAATAATGTACTGTACCTGTATAGCTGATTACTCCCAGTTTGTCTACTCATGACCATAAATATGTAATGGAGCACACCTACACTTAATAATGTACTGTACCTGTAAAGCTGATTACTCCAAGTTTGTCTACTCGTGACCATAAACATATAATGGAGCACACCTACACTTAATAATGTACTGTACCTGTATAGCTGATTACTCCCAGTTTGTCTACTCATGACCATAAATATGTAATGGAGCACACCTACACTTAATAATGTACTGTACCTGTATAACTGATTACTCCCAGTTTGTCTACTCTTTGAAATAAACCTGTCACAGAGACTCCCAGGGCCTGCCTATAATGATTAGAAGCCAAGGGAATTGGGGATCTTGTGATCATTCATTGTTTGTGACAATTGTATCTGATGACTACTAACCTAAACACCAGGTCATGTTTAATATATTGGGGATGATTGGGGCAAGTATGAATTTTCTTGATAAGTATTGGATACTGTCCTCCACGAGACTCTAAAGAAATAGTTTACATTGCACATCTCGGGAGGTGCTAACATTAACACAAATACTGTTCACTAAAGTTAGGGGCATATTTCTAAAATCGTAGCCTCCCCAGTACTGATTTTGTTTGACACTATTTTCAGTTAGTATGATGTCTTGGGCTCATGAAAAGGCCTGTAATACTCTCAGATTGTGGTATCAGGGTTTTTTACAGGCCATTATATGTGGTGGGGGTCTGCGAGCATTTTCGTCACATTTGGTTTGCTGCCCGACAACACCTCAAAGTTAATCATTAATAGTTTTTTTACTATCAATCTGACCACTTTCATTTTGACTTCTGTGTACTGCTAAAGGATGTAGAAATTATTTGACATAATTTTGTTTGAAAAAAAATCAAAATGGCCGCCATTTTGGCCGCCATTTTGTTTTGTCGTGTTTTGCCTTCTCAGCACTTAAATTTACATAAAAATGAACACCGAATGTTTCCATTTACATCCAAAGTTGATACTTTTGATGTTTTTTGACACTTGTTTCTCCTAGAGTGATGGCTTGGGCACAAAACAAGTCATTTTGTATGATAATATCGTGGTAATTTAATGTTTTACAGCTTATTCTTTGAGACAGGGGTATTTTAGCGATTCTCCGACTTTTCATGGAAATGTGTGATGGTGATTTATTTAATGGCAGTTAACATTATTTTTGTTACTAAAACAAGTTGTTTTTGTTTTCTCTTTACTTCTAGAGTGACGGCATGTTATTAGGAATGTTTACATATTACCCAGAATTCAAAATGGCTGCCATTGTAGTTTAACTACATATACTTAGTGGAGGACTAAATTTGTACTGATATGAAATCCAAACAACGCATTTGGTGTCTAATGTTTAATACAGTATAGGAATAGAGCTAAATTTCAATGATATGGTCAATCAAAGCTTCACACTCCTAAAATATTTGATGAAATAACATTATCCAGAAGTGTTTGAAAACTATGCTTCATGACCGATAACTACGTCTAAGCTTTGGTTGTAGGTATTCAAATTGTTCTATCAGATAACTCTTAATCACATTTGATACATCCATAAGCTTGCAATTAACCCTCCTTTTCACTTTCTTTCATTTCATATGTTACTTCATGTCAGAATCGGACCTGTAAAGATCCGGGTTAGAATTGATCTTCAATAACCCATGCTTGTCGTAAGAGGCGACTAACGGGATCTGGTTGTCAGGCTCGCTGACTGGGTTGACACATGTCATCGTATCCCAATTGCGCAGATTGATGTTCATGCTGTTGATCCCTGGATTGTCTGGTCCAGACTCGATTATTTACAGACTGCCGCCATATAGCTGGAATATTACTGAGTGCGGTGTAAAACTCAACTCACTCACTCACTCATGTCAGAATCGGAGTCATCTACTGGCAACAAGTCAAAGGTGTTCGGGCAACAATCATCTGCCATACAAATAAACATGCCTCTGTACACACTATATCATTCTTTCTGCTGGCATGCTGACCTTTTGCATTTACACGATGTCAGTTCAACCAATCCACGGGGAGCAGGATCTCTCGACATCAGAATAGGGATAAGCTGACCATCACAAATGCTCCAAGCATGGTCAACTGGTGAAGGAATGTTCATGATTGGTTGCAGAGACTGTTTCCAAACATGGACTTGGTAGTTTACTCGTTCAATGTGATGTTTTAGACTGTTGGATGTTGGTGGGAGGTTTTCATTCAATATCTTGTGTCATCTACAGACATCACTGGATTATTTGGTACATACATAGAACTCACAAACTGGCCACAAGATGTAATGAGTGTTTCTTGAACATCTAGATTGTCACCCAATTGTGTCAATGTTTGTTGGTGATTTTCAGAGGACTTCTGTAAGTTAATTCCCCATGTCGAACGTTCTACACGTTCTAAAATGGGACGGAGTAATAACGTACTTAAAATGAGATTGCCATACTAAGAACGGAATTGCCATACTACGAACGGAATCGCGGCGCTTCAATCTTACTGGGTACGTGTGCGGACGTAGTGCAGTCCGGCATCAATTGCAATACGTTTGTACACAGTTTCCAACTGGTCCATCCAACTCTACTGAACTCTAGTTAGTCGCTATTCCAATCAATTATGTTCAAAACAAAATGAATTGTTCTGAAGAAGCTTGTAGTACACGGTTTTAACAGTTTGCAATGGGTTCTCATTACGTTCTACTCGTTGTTAGTATGTTTATGTAGTTCTCATGCAGTTCTTACTTTGTCAACTCTGTGTGCATTACGATATGACAAGGTAGGGTATATATACATGCGTTTTTAACATGGTCGTCATTTGGGATGGAGTTTCTATGAACAAGTTTGCAGCTGTCAAAATATTGAATGCTGGTTTCCTGCAATTTTTATCGGAAGCAGAGCAAGAGTACAATGAGTTGGTAGAGCAAGAAAGAAGGAAAAAACAAGAACTTGTTGGGTGAGGAACTGGCTTAAACCTGAGAGGTGAATAGCTGTGGGACATTATCATCAACTGATGGAGGAGCTCCGCCTTGATGATCATGAGTCCTTCTACAATTTCTTGAGAATCACCCCACCCATGTTTGATAAACTTCTTGAACGCATTGACCCCTTCATAAATTAGATGTCCACCCTTCTTCTTCCTTGGAGGCATGGTGATGTCAATGTTTCCACCTTGAAACTGAGAACGGAATAAGAATGGGCAGGGTATTTATACAAATCGAACCAGGAAGTGATTGCTATTACGATTGCACGCACTAGAAACGGAGTGAGAAAGTAGTGAGAACGGGAAGAAGTGCCTGAAAATGAGTTGGTTTAGTTAAGAATGAGTTAGAACGGGGTTGTGCGTATTAAGAACGAGATAGGTCTAGTTCAGAATGGATATAAAG
This sequence comes from Haliotis rubra, assembly GCF_003918875.1. Lineage (NCBI taxonomy): Eukaryota > Metazoa > Mollusca > Gastropoda > Lepetellida > Haliotidae > Haliotis > Haliotis rubra. The sequence continues at coordinate 73,838 of NW_025767036.1, read as the reverse complement.
TGACTAAGGACGGGACTGGACTGCTTGAAAACGTTGTCCACACGGGGTGAACGGGCAATTTTACCCACTCTAAACGTAACACCAACTGTCTGGGGATGGGGTAAAGAGGAGACAGACGTACTGAGAACTGTTTATGATCAAACTAGCATTGTAATTTATACAAAAGTTACACGTTCTATCCCGTTCGAGCTCACTTTACAATTATTGTTTGGACGAGTCAGGACATCCTAAGAACTACCTTGGTGTGACTCAGGCTTTACCAACAGGTAGCATGGCTGGATCAACAGAACACCATCGTTCGTTCATAAATGCTACAAGACTAGACTTGTTGACAGGACTGCTGATGTGTTTGTCCCATTGTCTTGGCAGTGGTTTGTTTTGCCAACAATCTTGACTCGCCGTTGGCGATCCTCTTTTGATTTGCTCCCCTGCTTTGATTGACTCTCGTCTGGCATACCTGTCCCAAACAACATCAACTCTAATGCAGTCTGTTCGATTCAGAATTGAAGTGAAGTTGTCCCAATGCATATCAGCCAAGTCTCCAAATGTGGAAGCAGTTCCCTTTCTGAACATTTGCAATTTTGCCATTCCATCAACTATATGAACTGGCAACATTCTCTCTTCTGCTAGTATAAGCAGCGAAGGACCAAAACTTCCTTTTAAAGTTCATTTAACAAACCGCTTTTGATGTTCTTTCTTAATGTTCCATCTGAATGAGCCATTGTAAAATGAACACTAGAAATGTCCATGTTCACATCAAGGTTGATGACAAATCCATTCAATCTTCCAAATGAATGATGTCTGCATCTTGTGAACATTGAAAGTGGAGTTGTTGTCCCAAAGGATATGATTCACAGCCTCTTGCATGTTAAACAGATTGGGGCAGAGCAAAGGGATAACTTCATAAGTAGTCGATTGAACTCTTCCAGGACAAACTTGTGGTCACCTTTACATCGACTGAACCTGAAAACCTTTTCTACATTGATTCCCAAAAGGCTGTAAAGCCCAGGGATGAGAAGCTTCACACAACAAATGGATGACAAGTTGGATGTTCAAGAAACACTCATTACATCTTGTGGCCAGATTGTGAGTTCTATGCATGTACCAAATAATCCAGTGATGTCTGTAGATGACACAAGATATTGAATGGAAACCTCCCACCAACATCCAACAGTCTAAAACATCACATTGAACGAGTAAACTACCAAGTCCATGTTTGGAAACAGTCTCTGCAACCAATCATGAACATTCCTTCACCAGTTGACCATGGTTGGAGCATTTGTGATGGTCAGCTTATCCCTATTCTGATGTCGAGAGATCCTGCTCCCCGTGGATTGGTTGAACTGACATCGTGTAAATGCAAAAGGTCAGCATGCCAGCAGAAAGAATGATATAGTGTGTACAGAGGCATGTCTTTTTGTATGGCAGATGATTGTTGCCCAAACACCTTTGACTTGTTGCCAGTAGATGACTCCGATTCTGACATGAGTGAGTGAGTGAGTTTAGTTTCACACCGCACTAAGCAATATTCCAGCTATATGGCGGCAGTCTGTAAATAATCGTGTCTGGACCAGACAATCCAGGGATCAACAGCATGAACATCAATCTGCGCAATTGGGATACGATGACATGTGTCAACCCAGTCAGCGAGCCTGACAACCAGATGCCATTAGTCGCCTCTTACGACAAGCATGGGTTATTGAAGATCAATTCTAACCCGGATCTTTACAGGTCCGATTCTGACATGAAGTAACATATGAAATGAAAGAAAGTGAAAAGGAGGGTTAATTGCAAGCTTATGGATGTATCAAATGTGATTAAGAGTTATCTGATAGAACAATTTGAATACCTACAACCAAAGCTTAGACGTAGTTATCGGTCATGAAGCATAGTTTTCAAACACTTCTGGATAATGTTATTTCATCAAATATTTTAGGAGTGTGAAGCTTTGATTGACCATATCATTGAAATTTAGCTCTATTCCTATACTGTATTAAACATTAGACACCAAATGAGTTGTTTGGATTTCATATCAGTACAAATTTAGTCCTCCACTAAGTATATGTAGTTAAACTACAATGGCGGCCATTTTGGCGGCCATTTTGAATTCTGGGTAATATATAAAAATTCCTAATAATATGCCGTCACTCTAGAAGTAAAGAGAAAACAAAAACAACTTGTTTTAGTAACAAAAATAATGTTAACTGCCATTAAATAAATCACCATCACACATTTCCATGAAAAGTCGGAGAATCGCTAAAATACCCCTGTCTCAAAGAATAAGCTGTAAAACATTAAATTACCACGATATGACCATACAAAATGACTTGTTTTGTGCCCAAGCCATCACTCTAGGAGAAACAAGTGTCAAAAAACATCAAAAGTATCAACTTTGGATGTAAATGGAAACATTCGGTGTTCATTTTTATGTAAATTTAAGTGCTGAGAAGGCAAAACACGACAAAACAAAATGGCGGCCATTTTGATTTTTTTTTCAAAACAAAATTATGTCAAATAATTTCTACATCCTTTAGCAGTACACAGAAGTCAAAATGAAAGTGATCAGATTGATAGTAGTAAAAAACTATTAATGATTAACTTTGAGGTGTTGTCGGGCAGCAAACCAAATGTGACGAAAATGCTCGCAGACCCCCACCACATATAATGGCCTGTAAAAAACCTGATACCACAATCTGAGAGTATTACAGGCCTTTTCATGAGCCCAAGACATCATACTAACTGAAAATAGTGTCAAACAAAATCAGTACTGGGGAGGCTACGAAATCCTATTTCTAGGCCCCTTTTGAGATTCTCCTCAGGGATACGATGGCATGTGTCAGCCCGTTTGCCGTCTCTTAGGACAAGTATGGGTTCCTGAAGATAACCCTTCTAATCCGGATCTTCATGGGGTTTTAAGTACTACACAGAGGACGTCCCCTGCCCTAGCTATCTGGCAACGAATATGTGTTGAAAATAGGAAGACTGAAGTTAAACTAATCATTTGAAAGATGCCTGATCTCTCCTTCGTGGAACAAAGAGACTGCGCAGAGAAAAAATACTGTGTCACTGAAAACCATTAGTGGATCTACAAACAAAATTTCTACCTGTGTGAAACATACAGTTGTTGGCCATAAGTGAGTCATCATTAGTGAAATTCCCATAGACTTGTAACATGTTATATTTGGGATTACACTTTCTTAGTTAAGTACAAATTCTAGTACTTTTTTGAGTTGAGCCCCATCCGGGATTCGAACTCACACCCTCAGAGTCAGGCACCTAATCGCCAGCACACAAAGTCAGCCGCCTAACCTATTCAGCTACCGCGACTTCCACAAAAATAGAAGTCGGACAACTGGTAGACTAGACTGCGGGCTTTGTGTACCCCTTTGTACACTTTGTGTGCTGGCGATTAGGTGCCTGACTCTGAGGGTGTGAGTTCGAATCCCGGATGGGGCTCAACTCAAAAAAGTACTAGAATTTGTACTTAACTAAGAAAGTGTAATCCCAAATATAACATCATTGTTACATTTGACCACTTTCTAAATGGCATTGTGTAATCATAGCTTTCGGTCGTGGGAACCGTGCCAATTAACACCTATCAGAGGGGTACACAAAGCCCGCAGTCTAGACTACCAGTTGTCCGACTTCTATTTTTGTGGAAGTCGCGGTAGCTGAATAGGTTAGGCGGCTGACTTTGTGTGCTGGCGATTAGGTGCCTGACTCTGAGGGTGTGAGTTCGAATCCCGGATGGGGCTCAACTCAAAAAAGTACTAGAATTTGTACTTAACTAAGAAAGTGTAATCCCAAATATAACATGTTACATTTGACCACTTTCTAAATGGCATTGTGTAATCATAGCTTTCGGTCGTGGGAACCGTGCCAATTAACACCTATCAGAGGGGTACACAAAGCCCGCAGTCTAGACTACCAGTTGTCCGACTTCCATTTTTGTGGAAGTCGCGGTAGCTGAATAGGTTAGGCGGCTGACTTTGTGTGCTGGCGATTAGGTGCCTGACTCTGAGGGTGTGAGTTCGAATCCCAGATGGGGCTCAACTCAAAAAAGTACTAGAATTTGTACTTAACTAAGAAAGTGTAATCCCAAATATAACATGTCCCATAGACTTGCATGTTAATTGACTCTTGCAAGATTAATGTTCATAAATTTAGTTTCGGTCGAATTGCTTTCAATGCTTATCTACCTGCTGGAAAATCATCTCAGCTACATACACATTATTCCCATTCAATTTTCCGATGAATATTAAGAAAACTGCAACTATTAAAACAATGTATATTAGACATACCAATCAGTTTAACATGGCTGTCTATGGGATAGATTAAAAGTTGTACTTATGTATAGTGCTTAATCAGGTGCCGTTCGAAAACATCAACGGAATGATACTTACATACTAACATTTGTATAGCGCCGATATCCAGCTCAGCTGCTCAAAGGCTCTTAGTTTTCCCTCGTTCCCTGGATGTCAATCTCAACGGCACATCGTATTGTCAATCTCAACTCCCTGGGGATCATACAACTCTTGCAGCCACTAGGCGCACCGAGTTATTGTGGCATTCCCATCCTTACGAGGTACCCATTCACAGCTGGGTGGACTGGGACACATAGTGACAGTACTTTGTCCAAGTTTACTGCACGTTGCTGTACCCGCAACTGGGTGTTTGCACGTATTCATGTGGCCACCATCTGGTCATATACCAACGGATTCGTGGGGTTCTTTTAAGTGCACAGGGTTGTGTACTGTACACTAGGGGTTGTGACAACACTGAAAGAGTCTGCACACAAAGGATGTTACACCCGGTCACAGGTGGGCTCGATCCCGTCACCTCAAGCTCGCTGGATCACTAGCCTGGCGCTTTAGCAAGTTCGCCCACCGCGCCCCCGATGAAAGAAAATTATGTACACTTAGCTGAAGATGATTTCCAAGATGTTTGCAAAATATCAAAATAAAATAACTTCTACTAAATTTATAACAAATCGTTCTTGCAACAGTTAATTAACGTGTAAGTATATGGAAATTTCACAAATGTTGACTCACTTATGGCTAACTACGGTACCTGTAGTCCTGGCGCGTTCATAACGTTGCATTTTCCATACACAGAAAACAACCCATGACTGCAGCAGGAATAATGGCTTCTGCTTTCGTTATGACATCAGACCTGCACATAAATAACTAGAGTGTTGGACGGTTGAAGACATCCTCTTGATATAGAGTCGTGTGAAATGTGTCATTCTAAATCTTTAGGGGAAAATATACAGAGATGCCACGTCTCACCGGCCTCGTACAGTTCATTTGGGCAAATTAGTGGAAGGGAACTAGCTATTTGAAGGCCATTGAATGATTTAAAATATCGCTCTATCTCAAGCTTAGGCTTTTTATCTTAAAAAAGAAAGTAAGCACATGTCGCTTTATAGGTAACTGTACAGGAAATGCATGCATTTCAACTCTGGGCCCTACTTGTTTGTGACACTTCAGTTTTGGTGTGTGTGTTTTTGTTCAGTCCTAAATTCATTTTTACAGACTTCGGAAGTGTTTTGCAATAATGGAAGGGAGACAACACTACCGAGATTATTCCGAGGTTCCAGCGGTGTAAATGTACTCCATGGAGGAAGTAAGCACATAAAAGAGGCCAAACAACAGTCAAACATATACATGTGGAACAAGTGAACCGAGAGAGCGAGAGACAGACACTGATAAATCGTGCAGCTGATCTCACCCAACAAAAAAATTCTTTATCTGAATGTGCCTCTGTTAATACAATATTCTGAATAACCGTTTCATCACTGTTTTGCACATATTGGTATTGTTTTGAATTTGTGTTGACGAATGATGGTATAGTTTCTATTAAACTGAATGGGTGAATTTAGATTTTCGCCGCTTTTTAGCAATATTCCAGCAATATCCCGGCCGGGGACACTGGAAATGGGCTTCACACATTGTACCCATGTGGGAAAGCGAACCCGGGTCTTCGGCGTGACGAGAGAACGCTTTAATCACTGGGCTATCCCAACGCTCCAAGTGTTCAGAGAAGTCAATTTGATTTATGAGTGATTCCAAAGCAAGTGCATTTCTTTTTTTAAAACAATTGTTGGCAATATTCAGTATTGGTAAAAGATGTCATCACTTAGTAGGGAGTGCTTAGAGTGCTTGTTTTAAGGACAGTCAACAAAGGCCGATAAGCGCCCAGCCGACAGAGCAGTTACGGAAAAGGGCGAGTTCATCCGATTGTGGCAAACCAGACCGGACCACACAGCCAGCGGAAAGGTAGACTGAAGTCATTGCTTGTGACTTTCTGTAGAGTACGTATTGTTGAACTGATAACGGATACCAGTTAATGTGCTTTGTCAAATGTTATTCATTATCTAAGAGAAATATACCAGCGTTAGTGCGTCTTGGAAGTGCCGTCAGGAAGTGCCACCCTACCAAGTCGTGGCGGTGCAGATATGTGTTAATATACTGTAAAATATAGACAGTCAGAGAAAACACCGTGTGTACCTATAAGGGAGGCCAGTCCATGACATCATCACCAGCGTTAGTAACAACAGGGTGGGGTTCGACGTTGTCATAGTAACATGTCAGGACCATATAGCTGCATACATGGCAGAAGGACGTCCTCCATGGTCCCGATGCTGTATGACAGTAACATTATCATGGACGCACATATATGTGTGTATGTGTATACACATAGATAGAGAGATAGGTAGATAGGCAGGAAGGGAGGTAGGTAGGTAGGTAGATAGATGGATAGATTGTATTAAACTAAAAAGACACAAACTGCATCTTACACATGGCGACCGCCGGGCTAAAGAAGAAAGTAAAAGATAATTTCCTGACGTGTTCGTCTGCTTGGAGATGTACACAGACCCGTGTACACTGAGGTGTGATCACACATTCTGCAGGAAATTTGTCACCTCATACATCCAAACCAGACCTGATGCTGTACAGTCCAAGACCATCCCCTGTCCCTGCTGTCGACAAGATAGCAAGGTCCCCCACCCCAGCAGGCCGGTGGAGCAGTGGGTGGGGCAGATCAAACCTAGCATCAGTATACAGGAGCTGATTGACACCTGAGGTCCGAGGTAGCTGTACAAGGTGTGTGTATGTATTTAAATCCAGTGGTGGACTTAACATTGACATTTCTGTTAATTTACAACCTGCTTACTTTCCTAGCCTTTCCATATTTCAACGAAAATGAGTACATGTGTACTTGTGTTTGCAAAGACCTCAAGCATCTGTTGTATGATCTGTCAGCAACTAGGGGAGACAACTCTAGGGGTCTTGTGGTGTCCTGAGAGTGAAGTGGCCCTCTGAGACAAACGTGTGAAGACACACCGGGTGACCCCCATTTCACTGAACCATGACCTATGTGACCTGTCGTCTAGGTCAAAGGTCAGACGGAGGATCAAGTGTAGGGAACACAAGAGAAACCGTGTTGAGTTCCACTGTCAAGACTGTGGGAAGGCTGCCTGTCAGACATGTTGTATCATCTACCACAGAGCTTGTAAGACTGTCGTCACCATTGAGTCTATGAAGCCAGGGATGAAGGCAGCACTGATGGAGAAGAGACTTGTCATGGAGAAGAGACTGAAAGTGAGGTCGAAGAAAGTAGACATAAGAAACGAGAAACTCCCAATTAATCTTATAATCACAGAGTCAGACAGCTATTAACAAGATTAAAGAGGAAGGAAAAAAACCGTTGGATGAACTGAATACCATATCGCAGACATACGCCGGTCAACTCAGGGTTTATGTGAAGCTGGAAGAGATCGAGATGCAGGTGTACAGACAACATTGTGAGTTCATTGACCAGGCCTTGGTATCGGACTGTGAGATGTACCTGTATGACGCGTATCAGTCCTGGGAGTCTGGAGCTGTAGAGGTGGAGGATGTCAGGGATACAGAGGCAGCAGACACCCGGAGAATAGATGACATCAGGTTTACACCAGACACTGACAACGTCCTGAATGCCCTAGATTACCTGCAGCTGGGGAAGATTGACGTCACATACCAGGATCCGGGTACATGTCTGCCATCTCCAGTGCTGGTTGACACGAGAGATGGGAAGGTGGCAGGTGATGAGGAGGAGCCTTACCTACAAGACGTGACAGTTCTGGTTGTAGATGGTGTACAGACATGTGTTGTTACGGAACTATAATAACAAGTGCGTGAAATCTTTCTTCACAAGAAATAATCATTCATGCCATAGTAAGCTTCCCCTGGATAACTCTCCAAACCGGATGACACAGTTGAATGAGAAGCAGGTGATGGTTGCTGTCCCTTTATCCCTTCAGATTGTAACAATATAAGTGACCCCTGAGCTGGTGCTGCTGTCAAACATCACAACACGTACCCAATACTTCAGTCTGGCTGTTCTGAATCCTTCCTGTCTTCCAGCAGGTACTTGGGATTGTGTGGATATCCTGGACATGGCTGGACACGTGTTGAGGTCTGTCTATACAGACAATAGTTATCGACTCTTTGCCGACCCTGACTACTTGTGTTGTCAACAGCAAGGGCAACCCACTCGTGTCTGACTGTGGGATCTCGTCAGTGACATGTCTGACGCCACAGGGGGATGTTGTGTGGAGATACACCCCTACCGGAGACAAAGCACTCAGTAGCTCTCGTGGTATCACAACAACAGGAGACATCCTGTTTGTAGAATGGAACACAGACAAGGTGATACAGCTGACAGAGTCGGGGGAGTTTGTCAGGGAGCTGCTCACGTTAGAAGATAGCGATGAGAAGACATGTGTGATATATTCTGTGATAAATTCGGTTTCTTATTTCTATGCACAGACACGGAAGTGAAAGAATACATGTTTGTCTGATATAAAAATCAAGAGAATGAAAGTCAGTGAAGAGCTGTGGTTTAATCGTTTGTCATTGTCTGCTCCTGACATTCTGTGCATGGGGCTAGTCTGGAAAAAACTGTGGGTTAAGCGTTTATCATTGAATATCGTGACAAACTGTGCAAGGGATTAGTCTGGAAAAGTTTGTGTCTTCACCAAAACGTATGAGCATCGCTTTGTCAGTGAATTGCAGTCATGCAGCATTTCCAACATGAAGTGAAATAGTCCACACGATCCTCAGGTGAAACACATCAGTGGATATAGCTGTTGTGGAGATTCTACTTGATCTCAACAATGTGCTGTACTTGGTGCTAGGATGCTGGATGGCCTATAGGACTAGGTCAGCCTTCCTGGTACCTGAAAGTATATACGTCCTGGGCACAGCTGAAATGAAAGGAAACCACAGAGTGGAATTATTCCACTCCGTTCAAAGCATGCATGAAACCAAGGAGACATATATCCATAGACTAATGTATTGATGGACAAGGACTAGTTCAGCCGTGCTGCTATCTGAAGTATAAACGTCCTGGGCAAAGGAAACCACAACGATTGGCCAATTGTCGGAGTTTCTTCCTCATAAAGCATTCAGTATCGATACACGTGATATATACCTGAGGGTATAGCTTATATAGCCCAGTACAGACATACCATATTCATTAACAGGTCACCTCTAGCAATTAAATGGATCGTATGATGACTCGGTGAAACACATCAGTGGTGAAAGTGGTTGTAGAGATACTTAGGCATAACAATGTGATCTTAACAAAATACGATAACGTATACCATCTATAGTTATGGCGGGAGACAGGTTGTCCACCCATCCACCCGTGTCCATAGTCTTCTTAGATCACACATCCGAAACAAAACAGTCTGGAAAGGTGTCTTAAATCACTTCAAGTGTTACCACACACCCAGGTACCTAATGTACGACGCCTTTATCCTGACTTCTTGTATAATTATGTAGAACATGCCTTTCTATTTGTTTCATTATTACAGTATTGTTTTCCTGCTCAGTATTGTTTTACCTTGAGCAAACATGTCCTCATCTAGAATACTTTGGTAAACACTGAGCATCAAGTGCTGTATTTGTTTTTCTGTATGCGTATTTAGAATGATCTTAGCACCCTTTTAACAAAGCCTGGGTCCAAAAATACACCAAACGATATTGTTTTAGTATTGATCTTTGTGTCCAAGAACCATATTTATAATTAAGTCTTGTGGTCAAGGGTACACCGCGTGTGCCTGTTTTCACAGACAACAATGTTGTAGTGTCAATCCAAGACTGGTTGTTCTTTTTTTCCGATTTTACTGCTTGTTGAGAGTTTATGATTAAATGGATGTACACAGGTTTGACTGACTGACTGAGTTTGGTTTTACGCCGCTTTTAGCAATATTCCAGCAACATCACGGCGGGGGACACCGGAAATGGGCTTCCCACATTGTGCCCATGTGGGGATTCGAACCCGGGTCTTCGGCGTGACGAGCCAACGCTTTAACCACTAGGCTACCCTACCGCCCCAGATGAGCATGAAGACGAGAGCCACACAAAATACTGTGAGTAGACTATACTAGAGTGGACAAGGGGATTTGGTGCCATTTGGCCCTTACTGGTACAGATGTATCTTCCAAATGTAATTGCTGGGACGAGATGACAAGTCTTGTGACATCAGTCTGAGATACTGTCAGTCCAGATTGGAAGTATATTTCAGCTGGTGACAGGTATTCTTTGACGGTGATACTTTTGGAAAATAGAACTTGTGGGTAATTAAACTGGAAACACATAAAGTGCCATTTTGTTCAAAGTATGTTTCTGTCGGTGTTAGTGAAAATGGGCATACACTGTCATGTATATTTTTAAAAACGCGTGTAATTCGATTTTCATAAGATGATTACAATAATAGGAAGGATACATACGCTTAATTGACTATCTTGGGTAACGTTCTGGTTGAACAGCTGCTTTTTGTACAGTAACTATATTACCACTTAAATAAAAGCATGTTTTATGTGGATGAACGGAGCACTGTTCGAGGATTCATGATATGTACGCTAATATTTTCTTTTGGAAACACACATGGAACGGTCCTATAGTAGCAATCCACAGTCCGATAATTACAATCCAGCAGGGGGGTTTGTCGGGGAAAATAATTAAAATTACACTTGGGTGTTTGCTAGTTTATTTGACCCGCCGTTAAACCAATGCAGCATTTTCTTGTATTTCTTTGTCAATATTCGTTCACTTGTCTTTGGTCAATGTCTTTAAACAAAGTAGAAACCATTTTGTCATATTGTCTTGTGGTCAGTGTCACTCTAAATCTTTGGAGATAAATAGATGACACGTCTCACCGGCCTCTTGTATGTCATAGTCCACGAGGGTAAACAAATGGAAGGGAACTAGCTATTTGATAGACATTGAAAATAATAGATCTTCGAAACTTAAGTTATATTCGTAACTGTACTGGAAATGCATGCATTTCACATTTGGTCTGTGACAATACTGTTTTGGTGTATGTGTTTTACACATCACTATGAAGCTGTAAAGTGCTTCAGCTTTATTTCAACGGAGCCTTAAATTGATTAATAGTGTGGAACTGACAGACTGACTGAGTTTGGTTTTACACCGCTTTTAGCAATATTCCAGCAATTTCACGGCGGGGGACACCAGAAATGGGCTTCACTCATTGTACCCATTTGGGGATTCGAACCCGGGTCTTCGGCGTGACGAGCCAACACTTTAACCACTAGACTACCCCCACCGCCCCAACAGTGTGGAAAGTGTTTTGCAATAATGAAAGGGGGGCAACACTACCAAGATATCCTGAAAGCGGCGTTAAAACATACTCTCTCACTCACTTCTGTTACAATTATATGTTTGCATCTATGTAACTATGGGAATGGCTAATCAACACCACCAAGACAATAAGGCATAAAAGAGGCCAAACAACAGTTAAACATATACCTATGGAACAAGTGAACTGAGAGTGCAAGAGACGGACACTGATACTCCGTGTACGTGCGAAGTGTTGCTCCGCCTGCACCTCGCCTGCACCAGCTGACCTCGGCCTGATAAACATATGTTTCTCAATGTGTCTGTGTCAGTATAACATTTTGAATAACTTCTTTTGTGACTGTAAGTTTTAGAATTAGAATTTGAATAAACACGGTATTTTCTCATCTATTTGAATTAATGTTCAGAGAAGTTAATGTTGGTTGGTTGGTTAACGACGCACTCAGACCATTCTAACCCGGATCTTCTGGTAGACAAGCATGGGTTCCTGAAGACCAAGAGTTATAAGTAACCACTACATAACACAGGCATTCAGTTCTTGAACGGCATTTAAAAGTCGGATGAACATGAATACATAACATGGCTCACTTATTGTTTAGATACGTGTTCAAACTCAGTATACGTATGTGTAAAAGATTAAATCGCTTAGTTGGGAAACACAGGGAGTAGGTGTAGAACAGGGAAAGAATTGTAACCAGTATCGTTTATGTTGTTTCAAAGATTTTCTGAAAGTTGCTTTATGGGACATTAAGTTTGTTTGCCATTTTAATGAAAAAATATGATATTGTGCTGTTGCAATGTGTATGTCCTGAAAAGACGTTTCCTTTTGGCTATGTTGAATGTAAACATACCAACACTGGGGGCTTGTTTTATGCTCAGTCAAGAACGGCTGATAAGCGCCCAGCCGATTTGAACATTTACGGAAAAGGTCGAGTTCAACCGATTGCATCAAACCACACCCAAAAACACACCGGAAAGGTAGGCTTAAGCCATTGCTTGTGATTTTCTGTAACGTACATATTGTTGAACTGATAACTGTTACCATTTATTGTGTTTTGTCAAATGTTATTCATTATCTGATAGGGGGCGGTGGGGTAGCCTAATGGTTAAAGCGTTGGCTTTTCACGCCGAAGACCCGGGTTCGAATCGGCACAATGTGGGAAGCCCATTTCTGGTGTCCCCCGCCGTGATGTTCCTGGAATATTGTTAACAGCGGCGTAAAACCAAACTCAGTAAGTCATTATCTGATAGAAATATACGAGAGTCAGTACGTCTTGAAATCAGTGATAATTGTGAGGGTAGGTTGTCTACTTTCGTTATCAGTTTTAACAATGGTAGCACTTGAGCTAAGTGGGTAAATCCAATTATACAAAGGTATTGACATTGACTGGTTCATTGAGTTGAATAATAGTTAGTGTTCTGATGTAATTCCGGTGAAGCTATCCATTCAATGGTTCCTCCTACCGTGTTTTGTGCGATACCTTAATACTGGCGGCTCGGGGACGTGTTGGTCACGTGCGTTGTCAGTGTTTGTTTAACTTTGAAATGGTCGAGGTTAACGGTGAATGAATAGATAACATGTACATGCTCAGAATCGTGGCGGTGCAGATATGTGGGTTGTGTTATCCACACCTGAAGTGCATGTATCTGGCAGGAATATAGGTTTGGGCCGAACTACCCTGTTAATATACTGTTCAGTATAGACAGAGAAAACACTGTGTATACCTTAATGGGGAACGTGGAGGCCAGTCCATGACATCAACAGCAGCATTAGTAATAACAGGGTGGGGCTCGACGTTGTCATAGTAACATGTCAGTCCAGGATCATGTAGCTGCATATATGACAGAAGTTCGCGGGTGAAAACCTGGCTCCGATACTGTACTTAGTAACATATTCCTGGACGACAATCAGCTGAGACTGGCACCACTGGCACGAATATGCTCCCAGAAGTATTATGAACTTGTATGGTAAATAATAAGGTCAATAAGATGTCAGTATTCCCAGTCTGACTGCTCAGATATAGACAGATAGATAGATAGATGATAGACATGTAGATAGATATCCGTTTATATTTACTATGTGTCTGTGTGTGTGTGCGCGTGTTCGTGTACAGCTTCACATACTACGCGCGTATGTTCAGATCTTTCATTGCTACTTGTAGTGAATCTAATTAATTTCTATTAAACTAAGAAGGCACAAACTGCATGTGTATCTTACAGATGGCGACCGCCGGGCTCGAGAAGAAAGTAAAGGGTAATTTCCTGACGTGCTCCATCTGCTTCGAGATGTACTCAGACCCGTGTACACTGAGGTGTGATCACACATTCTGCAGGAAATGTGTCACCTCATACATCCAAACCAGACCAGATGCTGTACAGTCCAAGACCATCCCCTGTCCCTGCTGTCGACAAGACACCAAGGTCCCCCACCCCAGGAGGCCGGTGAAGGAGTGGGCGGGGCAGATCAAAGCCAGCATCATTATACAGGGGCTGATTGACACCTATAGATCCGAGGTGGCTGTGCAAGGTAAAGTGAAAATATCATATGCGTGTGTACGTGTACGTGTGCGTGTGCCTGCGTGTGTGTGTGTATTTAAAACCAGTGGTAGACTTAACATTGACATATGTGTGTGTAAAAAAATACCCTGCTTCCTTTCGTAGCCTTTTTAAATTGCAATGAAAATAAGTTCATATCTACTTGTGTTTACAGGGACCTCAAGCACCTGTTGTACGATCTGTCAGCAACTAGGGGAAACAACTGCAGAGGTCTTGTTGTGTCCTGAATGAGAAGTGGTCCTCTGCGACAAATGTGTGAAGATACACCGGGTTACCCCTACTTTATTGAACCATGACCTATGTGACCTGTCGTCTAGGTCAAAGGTCAAACGAAGGATCAAGTGTACGGAACACAAGAGTAACCGTGTTGAGTTCCACTGTCAAGACTGTGGGAAGGCTGCCTGTCGGACATGTTGTATCATCAACCACAGAGCTTGTAACACTGTCGTCACCATTGAGTCTATGAAGCCAGGGATGAAGGCAGCACTGATGGAGAAGAGACTTGGCATGGACAAGAGAGTGAAAGTGAGGTCGAAGAAAGTAGACATACGAAACGAGAAGCTCCAAAGTAGTTCTAGAATCACAGAGTCAGCTGTTCAAAATATTAGGTTGATCTGCCAGACAGCTATTAACAAGATTAAACAGAAAGAAACACAACTCTTGGATGAACTGAATAACATATCACAGACATACGCCGACCGAGCTGATGTGAATCTGGAAGAGATCGAGATACAGATGTACAGACAACATTGTGAGTTCATTGACCAGGCCTTGGTATCGGACTCTGAGATGGACCTGTATGACGCGTATCAGGCCTGGGAGTCTCCAGCTGTAGAGATGGAGGCTGTCAGGGATACAGAGACAGCAACCACCCGGAGAATAGATCACATCGGGTTTACACCAGACACTGACAACGTCCTGAAGGTCCTAGATAACCTGCAGTTGGGGAAGATTGACGTCACATACCAGGATCAGGGTACATGTCAGCCATCTCCAGTGCTGGTTGACACGATAGAAGGGAGGGTGTCGGGTGATGAGGAGGAGCCTTACCTACAAGACGTGACAGTTCTGGTTGTAGATGGTGTACAGACATGTGTTGTTACGGGCTATAATAACAAGTGTGTGAAATCTTTCTTCACAAGAAATAATCATTCATGCCATAGTAAACTTCCCCTGGGTAACTCTCCAAATGGGATAACACAGTTGAATGAGAAGCAGGTGATGGTTGCTGTCCCTTTATCCCGTCAGATTGTAAAGGTAGAAGTGACCCCTGACCTGGTGCTGCTCTCTACCACCAAAACACGTGCCGAATACTACAGTCTGGCTGTTCTGAATCCTTCCTCTCTAGCAGCAGGTACTTGGGAACGCATGGATATCCTGGAGATGGCTGGACACGTGTTGAGGTCTGTCATTACAGAAAAGAAAGCGTTACTATTTGCATACCCTGACTACATCTTCGTCACCAACAAGGGCAACCCACTCGTGTCTGACTGGGGGAAGAAGTATGTGACATGTCTGACGTCAGAGGGGGATGTTTTATGGAGATACGCCCGTACCGGAGACAAGGCACTCAGGTACCCTTGTGGTATCACAACTACCAGCACAGGAGACATCCTGTTTGTAGACAGGACACTGACAAGGTGCGACAACATGGGGATGTAGCTTCTGTCGTTTATTCCACGGGCCAGAGCCCAACTGCCGAACTTCGTTCGGACCTCCCGGGATATCCCTCGCCGCTGACCTGCCCCGGTCATCAGCCGGTCATCCCGGGACTTCAGGGAGCTCAGCTAGCTCAGCCTCCCCGGCAGGTACACACATTAATATAACCTGTCTAATCTACACATGCACTAAGTTCTTAATTCTACGTTGCCTACTTTGTTACACTATGTTTCATTTACTACATTTATACTAAGCACACTAACATGTATATATAACCAATGATAATTCATACATCCATAATATTACCTATAACATAACATAACATATTATCTATAACATAACATAACATAACATCTATAACATAACATAACATAACATAACATATTATCTATAACATAACATCACTACGATATTTGCCCCTTGAAAAAAAAAATTGTCACGTCCTCGTGACGAATGATATTGGCAATACTGTCTGTGGGCACACGAAAGTTTGTTTGACACACAATTGTCCAGGTACACTTTCCAAGGAGGCATTACAATAATATACACTCTAAAAAGAATTAAATATGTTCACACGTCCTTTAACTAGGACGAAAAAGAAAAAAAAAAAAATAGATGATGAGCACCGTGCGCATCACATTGCGCTTGGTACAACACAAACACACACAGTTGTCCGTTTCCTTTTTTCTTTTTCACTGTTCCTGGAAATAATCATGACTGTTAAGAAGTTCCACACATTCTGAAGTACAATCGTGCCAATATCTCAATTGTCCCGGGCATACTACAGCAAACAAAGTTAATATAAAGGCAACCGTATAAACAAAAGTGACCAGATAATTACAACAATTTTATGAGATCATTCCATTATGGAATTACGGGATAAAGTAATGATGATTGTGGAGCTGAGGCTTGGTTGTCATTATAAACGGAACTTGATTGATGAATATATTGTGCCGTGCTATCATGACGCAGTAGAAGGTAAGCACAGTATTGACCAGCTAAAATAGACTGTAAATTGTAATACTTAACAAGTGAAATTTTGTATCGCGTTGGAACAATCAAAATTTCAACATCAGGATCCGAAAAAGTAATTTGCCAATCAAACGTTATCGTAGCGGAAAAGTAACTTTTTGAAAGACGAACATTTCGCACCGCTTCAGTGTACCTGACCTTAATTTTAGAAGGACATGCTGCCGAGTTCATCAAGGCAATGTGGCAACAATTATTTCTTGTGGCAAGTTCTAATTCCAATTTTGTACCGGATCGTGAAATTCGTTTTCGGCATTTCAATACCAGTAAGATTACAATTAAAGTTATGGCAATTAATATAAGACCGTTGTCGAAAGTAACGACGCTAGATAAAGTAACAAAGTTGTTAAGAATATTTGCAGATTGGATCGTAGTTGTGGGCTGCACAGTAGTAGGGTTTCCATTCCAAATTAATCATTTGAGCCTTGACCGAACTCTGACCTGAGATGAGAGCTAAGGTAACTAAAATAGATCTGAGTTTCAGGAATCCTAGAAGAGTGAAACAGAGGGCAAGAGTGGCGAAAGCGAGGGAGATGTATGAGATAATGCTAGAGCCATGACCCCATGCGGATGCCGAAGCGTCATCATTATCGTAATCTTCAAGAATTCCTGTATCGGAATTTACTGCTTGCTTGGCAAGTTCAGCTGCTTGTTTCAAAGATTGAGAAAGCGCACGGTCAGCATCTGTGTTTGTGAAATTCTTAATGTTAATGTGTAGAGGCGGAATTTTGAAAACAGGAACTATAGAGGGTAATCCTGTTTTAACTAAGGGCTGTAATCTCTCAGTA
Organism: Haliotis rubra; assembly: GCF_003918875.1. Classification (NCBI taxonomy): domain Eukaryota; kingdom Metazoa; phylum Mollusca; class Gastropoda; order Lepetellida; family Haliotidae; genus Haliotis; species Haliotis rubra. The sequence continues at coordinate 56,155 of NW_025767036.1, read as the reverse complement.
TTAAAGAAATGTCTCAATAATGGTAAATTTAGTGGGAATTTGACAATGCCTACTGACTCTGTATGGCAGTGTGTGATTCTAGGTGGTACGTGAAAATGATCTGCAAACAAACTACACCTACAAGGAAGATCAATAATGCATAATTTACAAGGATCCTTCTTAGTGATTGTGTGCTCACAATGCAATACTATGGATGTGATGTTTGAGAGAACTACGGTACCCGTATTTAATTCCATGACGTTGGAACTTACTCCGTAAGGGGTGATACTATATTTGCATAAATTATGCACACTGTCTAGCTTTTCAAGGAATATAGCCGATAAACAAGTAGGACGAGATATTCGCTGCTGGGCGATCATTGTTGGGCAATGTTTGCGTTTGTGTCCATGGCATAATTGAAAATCTGCTTCATACATTTCAAAGAAGGTGTCACGTTGTGGATTAATTGCTAGATACTCTGGAACGTTGATTAAATTAGTAGAGTGAATCGACGATGAGTTAATTGGTAAAGGAAAGGTGTAGACCTTGTAAAGGTTGAATAAAAATGTGTGTGACGTCACAGGTATTGAAATTGTAATGAATACGGAATCTTTCTTTCTTGTATACAATAATGGTTTGGTATCGTAATAGAATTGAAGATCCGTTTGTGCTATATGGAATCCTGGAAAATCTGAGGCGAGATGTTTAGTAACATTGCTTAGAGTTTGTTGTAAAACCTCGGCTGAAATTAAAAATGGAGACAAACGTTGAGAAATCAGATCATGGATTCCTACATAGAAATCCTTAAGATGTCTTTTTGTTTCGAAAGCCAAGCTCATGTATTGCAGCATTAGTTGACTACCGAGTGTTGACCTACTGGCTATCCTAGCAATCTCTATGTGGGTGTGGTTTTCTACTTGACTTATTAGTTTGTGGTTTTCAATTACTGCGGTCGCTAACGTATGGAAACGTTTGGAAGATATAGCGCGATATGATGCCATGTCCGAATCGACTTTTTGGAAGTTAGTTAATAACTCTCTGTTTTGTTTCAAAATTGCGGCGGCGTGCTCGTGCATTTTCTTTAGATCACCTTCTGTAGCTAGGCCAAATACGGTTTTAGCTGCTGATCCTAAAAAATTGAACCATCCTCTCTTATGTCTTTGTGGATTGCTCACGGTCATTTCGGGTATCAGACTCTTTATACTGGAACGCGTATCTGTCCATTCATTTACAAGATCATTCTGTAATTGATTGACATATTTGTATACCAGTTTCAAGCTGTTGCACGATTGTTCTTCAGAATTGTTACATGGTGTCAAGAATGGTTTGAAATTAACTGTTGGCAATAGTAATTCATAGGTATGTGTCCACTTGTTCTGTGCATTGTCCATAACGCCGACCCTTGTGAAGATAGTGCCATAGTTAAGTCTTGGCTCTATGCTGTGTGCTTCCATTACGGAGATTTGGGAGACCACCATCAATACGAGTAGGACAATCCCGTAACCTACAAGTAAAGAGGACAATGTGCTGAGCTCCATATCATGTTACCAACTCACACGGGGTTTGGTAGAATTATGCAATGCAAGAAGTAACTTAAGGTCGAAAGGTACTAGGCACGTGCGATTAATAAATTTCAAGTATAGAGTTCCTGGCCAGGAGAATTGTTCTTTGATTGCATAATACCTACTTCCAAACTACCCCAAGGTATTGATGTTATCATACTAGATAACTTAACGACGTCGTTTCTTTCTCGCTCTGCCCATCATTGTCTTATCAATATGAAATTGACGTACCAGTTCTGCTGGTAAATTCATTTGTGGTTCCCAAGTAGCTTCTCGCGTTGGGTAATCTTTCCATTTAACCCTGTAATACTTTCGTCCGTTAATCGTACGGGAAGCAAGTAATTTTTCTACTTCGTATATGGGCTCATCGGTAGGTTCAGTTTCGCTGGGTGATCGTGTTTGATCAGCCAACTGAGACCTGGCGGGGTCACTCTGACCTGCCGCTGCCCTGTTTCCCTCCCTCATTACTGGGGGGTCAGCAGTCGGACACTGCTGTTGTGCCGTAACCGGCCGCTCATTAGAAGGGCTGGTGAGGCGCTGTGACGGATCATTGTACATGCGTAGTCGATTGGCATGGACTGGCGATTTCTGGAGTTTGTTGGTTTCACAATGCCTTAACAAGTAAGTGTCGTTGGGACCTTGTCGAGTGATAAAATATGGACCTTTGTACTTTCTGTGCAATTTTGGACTAAGGCCAACTGGTACCTTCGGATCATGTAACAAGACTTTCTGTCCTAAGTCAAATACATATCGGATGTGTTCCTGTCATAGTATTCTTTGTAGACTCTTTGAGCTTTCTGAATATTCTGTTTGGCGACTTCGCGTGAAACATCTAAATTATGGAACAGTTTGTCAAGATGTTGTTGATAAGTATCAGACAGTGTATTGTCTGGAGTGTAAGCGGTGTCGATTGGTAAGACACATTCTTTGCCAAATAACAGATAGTATGGACTAAACTGTGTTGATCTGCTGGCGGGTGTAACACGATACGCACACGCAATACTGGGAAGCAAGTCAGGCCAGTCTGTCTGATCACCGGAGCCGTATGCACGAAGGCTTTGTTCTAAAACACTATTAAAGCGTTCTACAGTTGCATTACTGCATGGATGGTAAGCTGAAGTGCGGAGTTTGACTATGTTAAATATTTTGCAAAGCGCTGTAATCAGTTTTGAATTGAAATTCTGTGCTCTATCTGTGAGAAGTTCCCGTGGCCAGCCATATCTACAAAATACCTCATTGTACAAGATTTTCGCGACTTCAGTTGCTTGCATTGTCTTCAGGGGAAATAGTTCCACCCATTTAGAGAAAGCACACGCGACAACGAGGACATATTGATATCCATCTGCCGTTTTCTTGAGAGGGCCTACGATATCAACGTGTAACCTTGAGAATAGACTGCCGACAGGTAGCGGATGTAATGGAACCTTAACTTTTTTGTGCATTCGTTTTGATTTCTGACATGCAATACACGTTTTAACATACGTTTTGATATCATTGTACATACCCGGCCAAAAGTAGCGATAACGAACCAGCTGGTATGTGCGTTCTACACCCTGATGACCTGCCATTAGTGAATCATGTAAGCTTATCAGTATGTCATCACGCAGCGATTTTGGCACTACTAGCTGTTTGATCAAGCGTTCTGTTTTGTCACCCTTACCGCGTGGGTAATACAGATGATACAACACATTGTCATCAAGGATATAATCCTGTGCTTCGAGAATCAAACGTCTAGCCACGTTGTCCTCAGACGGAAGTGAACCGTCGTGTATGTATGAAATATATTTGAGAACATCTGGGTCTGATCTCTGTAATGTTTTGATTTGGGAGGTATCTACCGTGAGTTTGGATTGTGCTTCTGATACATCGGTGGTTTCCTGATTGGAAATGTTGGAATCTGTGTCTAAAATGTCTATGTTGAAAATATCTGGAAGCTGTTCATCTACCGTGGAATCTGGATTACCAATTTCATACGATCTACGTGAGAGTGAATCGGCATTAGTGTTCTGTTTGCCAGGTCGGTAAGTAACTGTGTAATGGTATCCTGCCAGTTGTATGGACCATCGAGCGAGACGACCGTGTGTGTCCTTACACGTTTTAACCATTTCAATGCACTGTGATCTGTTATGACCTCGAAGTGATTTGTGAGCGAGATAGACATGATAATGTTTGATTCCTTCTACTACTGCGAGACATTCGCGTTCCGAGATACTCCATTTCTTTTCGTTATCTCTTAAACCTCGCCCTCCATAGGCTACTGCATACTCATTATTATCCTCGTCACGCTGTCCAAGAATATAACTGATTGCATGGCCACTGGCGTCTGTCGTTAGAAGAAAGGGTTTGGAAAAGTCGGGATATTTTAAGATTGGTTTTGAAACAAGTGATTGTTTTAGTGAACGAAAGGCTGCATCACATCTATCTGACCAAACAAATGGTGTATCTTTCCTGAGAAGTGCTGTTAGAGGTGCCGCAATGTGGGAAAATCTTTTTATAAACCGTCTGTAGAAATTTGCTAAGCCTAAAAATGCACGTACTTCATGCACTGACTTTGGTTGGGGAAAACTTTGAACAGTCTCGATCTTGTTTGGGTCGACAGTGATGCCATCCTTTGACAGAACATAACCCAAATAAGTAACTCGGGATGCTGCAAAGTTACATTTGCTGGGCTTTGCTTTCAGACCGGCTTCTCTCAATCTTGTGAACACTAAGCTGAGATCTTTCAAGTGTTGTTCAAAGTTCTTAGAGTAGACTAGGAGGTCGTCAACATAAGCAATAGCACATTTCCAATGCAAACCTCTCAGTACTTCAGTCATAACAATCATGAATGTAGCAGGTGCATTACATAATCCGAAAGGCATACGCTTAAATTGATACTGACCGTTGTGGACTGCGAAACTAGTTTTGTGTTTTGAGTCAGGGTCAAGTTTTATCTGATGGAATCCATTAAACAAGTCCAGAACGCTAAACATAGTTGCGTGTTTTTCACCCAAAGTGTCCAAAACATCTTCTATCCGTGGCAAAGTTTGGAATGACGGCAGTGTTACGTCATTCAGCTTACGGAAGTCACAACATAGTCTGTATTGGCCTGAGGGCTTTTTAACCATAACTACAGGTGCCTGCCAAGGGGGAAATAGACTTTTCAATGATATCATGATCTAAAAGCTGTTTAATTTGTTTATCAATTTCCTCTCTCATTTTGGGACTAGTTCTATAACATGGTTGACGAACAGGCTGGGCATCACCTGTATTGATATTGTGATAGTAAATATCTGTGCATCCCAACTCATTAAGACCTGTAGCGAAAATGTCTCGGTTCGATCCTAAAAAGGCTAAGATTTCAGTTTTCTGGGTTGAGGTTAAATCTGATTTAGAAAAATCAAAGCCAAGATTCATTGCTGTTTGTATCAATTGTTCGCGAGATGGTACAGAAGTATTTTGATTTGAGGAAGCCCTATTAGGTTTAACAGAAACATCGTTTACTGTCTCGCCCTTATCTGCATAACTAATGAGATTTATTTCATCTTGCTCCGAGAGGGGCATGAACTCTCAAGTTGCTGCATGCTGTGCAAGGTGATGGGTGCAAGTGTAGGGTTCATGACCTTGTAACATGACCGTCTGCTGATAAGTTTTACTAAGCACCTAGCTCCTACTAATTTAGACGCATCCGCAAATGTAAACGTGGGTGTGCAGAGTCCCAATTTGTGCGCTTGTTTACGCGGTACCTTAACAGTGATTGGAATGACAGCTTCTGATCTGGGAGGAATAGTAACTGTGGTAGAAACATGAGTAGTAAAAAATTTTGGCCTGGGGTCCTATTAAAGGAGTTTCAGTTATGCCATTTTGAATTTTTAGAATATGAGTATGAAAGTCTATGGTAGCAGATTGATCTTGTAAGAAGTTTAAACCTAATATTGCCGGTTGATTTGACTTTGAGAGGATATGAAACTTTTGTACCAAAAGTAAATTTCCAACAGTAATGGGTACAAAAGCATGACCTAACACTTTAATAGCATGACCTCCGACACCATACACATTAGTTAGTTCTGATCTTTGAAGTGGGCATTGAGATGAAAGTTTCGCCTTCCGATAGAGTGTTTCGGTAAGTGTACTGATTGAAGCACCAGAATCAACCAAAGCTTGAACACTGATGTGTGAGATTTTGACATTGATTCGATTTTGAGATCTTACATCTGACACTGATGTTTGAAAAACAGAATTTTGAGGTTTTGGTACATGTAACCTGTCACTAACAGCGCGGAAACTTGGTCTCCGTTGTGCAGGTGCGCGTCCCTATCTCCTATATTGATAATTTTGCCTGTTGCCTTGAGCAGATCTGCAGACTGCTCTTAAATGCCCTATGCGGCCACAAGTATAGCACTGTCTGCCCAGTGCGGGACATTGAGACTTGGAATGATTGTACTTACCGCAGCGTGTACAAGCAGGATGTCGTCGGTGAAAGGGCACTGGCGGGAACGTCACCCTTGGGGCTGGAGATGGCGACCTGGACCGAGGGCTGGCCATAGTGTTCACTTGTGTGTTCACGAGAGTCGTGAGCCTTTCCATTTGCGCTTGAAGCGTCGCCAGTGACGCAGAAAGGCCGTTCGTTGTTTCTGTCGTGGGGAGGACACTCTCGGCCAATCGTGCAGCTTCAACTACGTCCCTCAGTGTCTTTGGCGACGTCATGCAGACGGCTGACTGTAATGATGGTTTGAGACCCATCAAGACAACCTGGCGGACTTGGTCGAGGTCACGGTTGAGGCGTCTGGCCAAACTCGTGATTTCTGATACGAAATCATCTACGGATTGGGTTGGTCCCTGTTTTGAAAGGTGGAATTGCTGAAGCAATTTCATGTCAGTGGCGGCTGTGTCACTGTATCTATTCAGGAACTCTGTCTTTAGACGCTCCCAAGATTCCTGCGACGCTTGTGGCAGACCGTCATACCATGTGAGTGCCTTTTCCCTCAGGAGCAACGGAAATGCATTACATTTTTCTTGGTCGTTCCATCCCTTTAATTTGGAGAAACGCTCGAAACGTTGGAACCAAAATTTTCCAATTTGGTCAGTTCCTGACCAAGCAGGTGGTGTTAAACCGTTTGAAAACTTATGCACTTCTTCAGGTGGTGAATTGTTTTCGGGTGCCTGGGCCATGGTCGGTTGAGGGTTCTGCTTGGGTTCCAGTGTCCGTGGGCTTTGACTTCGTGTTACAGGACCGGCATTAGATGGTTGGGACACCGTGTCCTTGGAAGCCATGAGCCCCGCATTTCCACCACTTATCGTACCATTATAAATACGACAACACGGGGATGTAGCTTCTGTCGTTTATTCCACGGGCCAGAGCCCAACTGCCGAACTTCGTTCGGACCTCCCGGGATATCCCTCGCCGCTGACCTGCCCCGGTCATCAGCCGGTCATCCCGGGACTCCGGGAGCTCAGCTAGCTCAGCCTCCCCGGCAGGTACATACATTAATATAATCTGTCTAATCTACACATGCACTAAGTTCTTAATTCTACGTTGCCTACTTTGTTACACTATGTTTCATTTACTACATTTATACTAAGCACACTAACATGTATATATAACCAATGATAATTCATACATCCATAATATAACCTATAACATACATAACATATTATCTATATAACATAACATAACATAACATATTATCTATAACATAACATCACTACGATACTTTGGTTCTGTTTTGCTTCGTTTCTCTTTGTAGCTGCATGACGATGAATGAAAGAGTTGTAAGTCAATGGAATGAGGTGTAATGCCGCTTTGAACAGCTGTACTATAGTGATACAGTTAGATGAGCATGAAGACGAGAGACACAAAATACTGTGAGTAGATTATACTAAAGACGACAAGGGAATTTGGTGCCATTTGGCCCTACCATATAGAGATGCATGTATCTACCAGATGTAACAGCTGCGACGAGGTCACAAGTCTGAGATTGGAAGTATATTTCAGCTAGCGACAGTTATTCTTTGACGGTGATACTTTTTGAAAATAAAAGTTGTAGGGAATTAAATAGGAAACACATAAGGTGTCAGTTTGTTCAATGTTTGTTTCTTTCGGTGTTAGTGAAATGGGACATACTCTGTTTATGAAAAACGTCAAGTATATTTTTAAGGACGCATGGAATTTCATTTTCATCAGATATGTGATTACACTAATGAACGCTATGTCTGTAGCTGTGGGTTAAGTATTCGGCATTGGCTGAACGTGACAAACTGTATATCAGGTTAATGTATGGAGGCATGCGAGCCTTTCAGTGCATAGAACACTAAGCGTCAAAAAAGGGTTTTGCCAAAGCCTATGGGTCATCATTTAAATTGCAAGCCTTGAAATTTCAAATAGGCCATTTGCAGCCTGAAATGACAAAGTCCATACGACCCACAGGAGAATCAGACCAGTGGATCCGGTTGTTGGAGAGATACCTGGAATGACCTGAGCTGCACAACAACTACTTGACCACGACCACACCAGCCACAAAAGTATTTGCCAATCTTTCGAGTCTTCCAGTTCTTGAACCGCAATATTCCCCCTCCACCTAGCATCTTGTGTAATGCAAATGCCCAAATTAACCAAGTGTTAATTGTCCTCAGGTTTTTTTTGGGCTTCATTTCAGTTTATAATAAGTACTTTACTTCTATACAGTTCTATTGTTTCAGAGAGTAAACGTCAGTCTATCCATTCACTATCAACACAAGATTTCCTGTGGGTATGGTTTACTCTGTGCTATACAGACATACCAAGTTCACTTATATGTCAATTAAATAAACGAAATGATGACAGAAGGACAGCATGATCTGAACAAATTCAATATTTTGTATCACCTGCAGTAAACCAGCCGAGGCATGTCTTGACAAAATACCCCAGTAGGCATTCAAACATCTCTGCTCATGAAACGCTGACAGCATGAACATATGTGTGACATTGGATCCAGCAGCACGTAAGAGGGGAGTAAGTTGTTGCATACAGAGCATGGACGTTTCTTCACTATGATATCCTGTTTATTTGTTCTCTGGGCAGATTTTAAGTGAGTCCTCTGATTCAATCAAGAATGACTTGACCTGCAAATATATATAGGAAATGTACTGTGAGGCAGAGAGAGAAAGAGTAAATTGCATCACACCTTTACGTTTCTTTGAATATTACATCACAGTAATCATGCTCATACTTTGCTGAAATATTTCCATCCAACCGAAACACAGTCCATAAAGAATTAGATGTGAAACCGACGAAATAAACCAAAGAAATGTGATTCACTGTGGTATGAATCGAAAAACCGATGTGCAGACCCTATGCATCCGAATAGAGCAGCGAATTCATACAGTTTGCACATCTTTTTTCGATTCATACCTCAGTGAACCGAGAAAAAAGGAACTCCGTCAATCCCTCTTATTCAATTGTTCCCAAAAAGATATCTACAACACTTTCATAAGAAAGCCCTATACATTAAAACTGGCAGAAAATACGAGAATGAATTCATACTGTGGCGTAACGTGTGTAAGGTTATTGTTGTTAATTTATGCACATAACGTGACAAGCACTAAAGTCAGCAGAGTGTAGCATAAGTCGACAGGACCCATCAATCACAGTAAGAGGCTAGAAGAACTACAGACGTCAGACTGGAACGAACGAACAAACATGTCAGGAAGAAGGTTTCTATTTCTGTGTTACATGAGATGGTCAGTAACTACCAAATTCAAGCATTGGTTTCCTGAGAACGAGCGGACACATTTTAAAAAATGCTACTTGAGAATAGAACCCGAACACATGTCCTTTGTAAATAACTGACAATCCAGTGATCAACAGCATGAGCATCGACCTGCGTCATTCAGATACGATTACACGTGTAAACCAAGTGAGCGAACCTGACCACCCCGATCCCATTAGTATCCAGTTTCGACGAGCATGGGTCGCTGAAGATCAACCCGGATCTTCACGGGTCTGTGGTACGAAGAGCATTTATTACAAAAACAGTTACACAAGGGTTTCAGACATATGAATGCGCGTTTATTTGACAATTTAGTTCGTACATGCCTTCCAGCCGGAAATGTCAGAATATATCTGCTAGCAGTATTTTGTATGTCTGCCTCCTGCGCAATCATTCCAACCAACTTTAAACTCAAGGTTGAATGTGTACTCCCATTTGCGTGCATGCATACATTCGCACCTAAGCCACTTGGAGTGCATGGTATCCAGGCCACTGTATCTACACATATTTATAATGCGCACATATCCACGCTCCATTAAAATACAAGTTACAAAGACAGAATTACGACAAGTCACAATGGAATAGATGCTTAATGTACTGGACAAAAAAAGTTAGGATATATGTAAATTTTGAAATTATGAATAATGATCTATTTATTCATTGACATCGTGATAAAATATCAATCGCAAAAATACCAATATCCCTAACTTATTTTGTCCAGTATACATACAAATTAAGTAAGGCTCTTGATGATATTATTGAGCAAAGGGTTATTTTGAGATTTGATTCAGAGTGTCTCAGGTCAAGGGGGACAGAGTTCCACAAGACAGGGGCAGTGTAGGAGAAAGTTCTGTTGCCAATGGTTTTAAGTCTGTAGTTAGACACAGTGAAGTGTTGCTGCTGTGAGCGAAGTACGCGAGCTGGGCTGTAGGGCTTGATCAGATCTGCAATGAGAGGTGGAGTCTGGCCATGCAGGGACTTGTATGTGAGGCACAGTGTCTTGAATCCTTGTTCTCACGGGTAACCAGTGGAGCTGCTTTAGAACTGGGGACATGTGGAAGTGTTTAGAAGTACGGCTGACGATGCGGGCGGCTGTATTTTGAACGTTTTGTAGTCTGTCAATTAGGGTGTCAGGGAGGCGTATATAGAGACAGTATATACAGTAATCTAGTCTGCTGACAATGAGAGCATGGACAAGGCAATGAGCAGATTCTGTGGTGACAAGAGGACGGATACTGCCAATCACTCTAAGATGAGAGAAGCAAGTTCTGCATAAGTTGTTTATCTGTGCTTCCATGGACAGACTTGGATCCAAGAGTATTCCTAGATCCTAGTCTGAAACAGCAACAGATTCAACATCTGACTTTCGAAGTTGCTGTTTAGTTCCAGCTGAGAGGTTCCGTTTTATCTCATTAAGTTGTAGTTGGCGATCCTATACGCATTTAATTAACGATTAATTTATTCCAATATATCTCAGGGTTCCGACCACACAAGGCACACATACATGTAGCATTACGAGTTATCGTAACCATATAGTTTATCACAGGCCTACAAATGACGTAGTATAACGAACGCTGTCTTGAACGGGGCCCAAAACAACTTTACTCTCCTGACCGGAGTTCCTTGCGTTCAGGTAGTACGAGTAGCAATACTTTCAGAATTGTTCAGTTAACCATACATGTGTAAGTGAACGAGTGAGTGAGTTTAGTTATACGCCGCTTTTAGCAATATTCCAGCAATATCACAGTGGAGACACCGAAAATTGGCTTCCCACACTGTATCCATGTGGAGAATCGAACCCAGGTCTTCGGTGAGACGAGCGAACTTTTCAACAACTAGGCTACCACTCTCCAAATGTGTAAATGATATTTTGTCATAAAGTGGTAGGCAGTTCCAGTTGTGTCCGTTATTGTTCCAGTTATTGTGTCGCTGATGATGTCATGGTTTACAAACAAGAACATTGCAACTGTCTGCTCACAAGCAGTATCTCCCTTGGAAGCCATATTAGGTTAACACTGTACAGTATTCAATCGGGGCGTGTCACCTTGGTGAGGGACGAAAGCCTGAAATGATGCTACTTAGGTGAAACCCCCAAACAAGGTTAAAACATGCCGAACCACCCAGAAACAGAATGAGGAGGAATGACCAACGTGCACGCGTATGTTGTAGAAATGTCTGAAATTAACGGATGTCGTTATGGAAATAGAATTCTGTGACATTTTAATTTTGCAGATTGCGACCGCCGGGCTCGAGGAGAAAGTAAAGGATAATTTCCTGACATGCTCCATCTGCTTCGAGATGTACACAGACAATGAGGTGATCACACATTCTGCAGGAAATGTGTCACCTCATACATCCAAACCAGACCTGATGCTGTCCAGTTCAAAACCATCCCCTGTCCCTGCTGTCGACAAGATACCAAGGTTCCCCACCCCAACAGGCCGGTGGAGGAGTGGGCGGGGCAGATCAAGCCCAGCATCATTATAGAGGGCTGATTGACACCTATAGGTCCCAGGTGTGCAAGGTAAAGTGAAAAATGATATGCGTGTGTGTGTATGTATTTAAAAACTGTGGTGGACTAACATTGGCATTTGTGTTGTGATAATATACAGCCTGCTTACTTTCCTAGCCTTTCCACATTTCAATGAAAATAAGTACGTTTGTACTTGTGTTTACAGAGATCTCCGGCACATGTTGTACAATCTGTCAGCAACTAGGGGAGACAACTCTAGGGGTCTTGTGGTGTCCTGAGTGTGAAGTGTTCCTCTGTGACAAATGTGTATAGGCACACCGGGTGACTCCCAGTTCATTGAACCATGACCCGTGTGACCTGTGGTCAAGGTCAAACGGAGGATCAAGTGTACGGAACACAAGAGTAACCGTGTTGAGTTCCACTGTCAAGACTGTGGGAAGGCTGCCTGTCAGACATGTTGTATCATCTACCACAGAGCTTGTAAGGCTGTCGTCACCACTGAGTCAATGAAGCCAGGGATGCGGTCGAAGAAAGTGGAAAGTGAGGTCGAAGAGAGTAATTCTAGATTCACAGAGTCAGCTGTGCAAAATATTAGGTTGATCTGCCTGACAGCCATTAACAAGATTAAGCAGAAAGAAACACAAATCTTGGATGAACTGAATACCATATCACAGACATTCTCTGGCCAACTCCGAGCTGATTTGAAGCTTGAAGAGATCGAGATGCAGATGTACAGACAACATTGTGAGTTCATTGACCAGGTCTTGGTATCGGACTGTGAGATGGACCTGTATGACGCGTATCAGGTCTAGGAGTTGTAGAGATGGAAAATGTCAGGGATACAGAGGCAGCAGACAACCGGAAAATAGATGACATATCTTTACACCTGACACTGACAACGTCCTGAAGGTCTTAGATGACCCAGTTAGGGCAAATTGACGTCACATACCAGGATCAGGGTACATATCTGCCATCTCCTGTGCTGATTGACACGATAGATGGAGGATATCGGTTGATGAGATGAGAACTCTTTTAATTTGCGTAACAATCATGAGTGTGGGTGATATACAGACATGTGTTGTCACTGACATGTCAAATCATTGTCTGAAATCTTTGTACACAAGAGCCAACCATCCATGCCACAGTAAGCTTCCCCTGGATAACTCACCATATGGGATAACACAGTTGAAGCAGAAGGTAATGGTTGCTGTACCTTCGTCCCGCCAGATTGTAACAGTAGAGGTGACCCCGAACCTGGTGCTGCTCTCAACCATCCTAACTAGCAATAGTTACTAGAGTCTGGCTGTTCTAAACCCTTCATCTCTGGCAGCAGATGGCGTAGATTGTGATGGCTACGGCAATGTTGAAATCCTTGACATGTCTGGACACGTGTTGAGGACAATCACTGCACACAATGATGACTTGCTGTTTACCTACCCCGCTAGACTAAGGCTTAGTCTCTGAATATATATAATTTTGATAGTAACAAACAAGCCCATTTATATTGAAAAGGAGCCCTAGGGAGACCAGAGATTCAGAACCTGAGGAAATCTAGACTTGCTTTATTTAGGGCTTTAGCACTGCAGAGAGAGGGCTTGGCAGTAGGGAAATTAATGTGGTTCGGGGACTGTGAGACAGACTACTACCCCGCCTACATGTGTGTCAACACCAAGGGCAACATACTCGTCTCGGACTGGGGGAAGACGTCAGAGGGGGGAGGTTGTGTGGAGACACGCGCCTACTGGGGACAGTGCACTTCGTAGCGCTTCTGTTATCACAGTTACCAGCAGAGAGACGTCATGCTTGTAGAAAGCAGTCACAAGGTGATACAGCTGACAGAGTCGGGGGAGTTTGTCAGAGATGTGCTTACGTCAGAAGATGATGATTTGAAAGACGGATGACAAATACGGATTCCTCTTTCTATGCAAAGACACGGAGGTGAAATCGCATATAGTCTGGTAGAAAACGAAAAATGGAGGTTAAATCTGTTTCAGGTGATTTACTCCGAAAACATTTACAGAGAAAATAGATCCAGTCCATGAAGAGAACACTAAGGTTCAATGAATGTCTTCTAGAACCTATGGGCATCGCCTTGTCAGTTAATTGTAGACATGCAATATTCAAAAAGACCATTTCGAGCATGAAGTGAAATAGTCCACATGATCATCAGGTGAAATACACCAGCTGTTGTGGAGATTCCTGGGATGACCTGAGCTACACAACGACTACTTGATCTCAACAGTGTGCTGAACCTGGTACTAGCTGAAGTACAAACGTCCTGAGCACAGCTGAAGTGTAACGAAACCCTCAGGGAATATTCCTTTCTATTCAAACTGACTGAGTTTGGTTTTACGCCGCTTTTAGCAATATTCCAGCAACATCACGGCGGGGGACACCAGAAATGGGCTTCACACATTGTACCCATGCTTTCTATTCAAAGCATGCATGAAACCCAGTAGACATATATACAGTTACACGCATATAACCAAGTTTCATGCCACACTCAACACTATTCCAGCAATATTATGGCGAGAATGGTGACAAATTTTATGGATATACAACTTCTTTTATTCTGTGAAGTTTCTAATGTCTATGTCTAAACGTCACCCCAAAACAAATGCAAAACAGTATAACTAAAACATACTGGATAATTTACAAACGTAGTTTATGACATTGAATATGCTCATCGTGGACTGATTTATGTCGGACACAACACAAACATGAAACATCCAGTAAGAAAAAGCCATGGAAAGAAATGATCACCATTTTATAACTAGAAATTAGTTGCAGTCTGAGATTTGGAATGGCAGAGAAAACCATTCATCTTATACCCTGATATGCGGATGATCTAATTGTCACGGGGATGTAATTATTGTTGTCCTTTTTGCTTGTTTGTTTTTTAATGCTCAACTGGGGGATATTCCAGCTCTATGGCGGAATATTGTAAATAATCGAGTCTGGACCAGTCAATCCAGAGATCACCATCATGATAATCGATCTTGGCAATTGGGATACGATGACATGTGTCAACCCGTTATCGTATCTTAGGACAAGCATGGGTTCCTGAAGATCACTTCTAACCCGAATCTTCATGGGGTTCTAAGTACTACAGGACGTCCGGTGGCCTAGCTAACTGGCAACGACTATGTGTTGAAAATAGGAAGACTGAAAGTAAACTAATCATTTGAAAGATGTCTGGTCTCTCCTTCTGGAAACAAAGAGACTGCGCAGAGAAAGAATACTGTATCACTAAAACATTAGTGGATCTTCAAACAATATTTACCTGTGTGAAACATACCTGTAGTCCTGACGTGTTCGCTACGTTCCGTTTTCCATACACAGAGAACCCATAACTGCAGAAGGAAATAATTTCCATTTCCAATGCAGCCATCCGAAACAGCAAGCCAGACAGTGGGAACACACGGAAGACCAATCAGTACTGATACAGTACGCCAATGTCTTAACAGCGGGAACCTCCATTGCTGTAGACCTTACCGTGGACCTATCCTTATTCCTCGTCATCGGCGTGAACGTCTACAGTTTGCCCTACAACACCAAAACTGGCGATACAGGCAATGGAGAACTGTTCTGTTCACAGATGAGAGTCGGTACTGCGTATGAACTGCAGATGACAGAACACGAATATGGCGACGACGTGGCCAGCGTTTCTCAGACCAATGTGTTATAGAAAGGGACTCATGGGGAGGTGCAAGCATCGTGGTATGGGGTGGAATAGGCCTGAACCAGAGGGTGGGTCCTCTAATGTTCCAGAACCTTTTTTCCAAGGACAGGAGATCGCATCACAGCGATGCGCTACATCGACCAAGCTCTCAGACCCCACGTCATACCACATTTCGCACGTCACCGGAACAACACTGTCCAGCATGATAATGCCCGGGCCCATACTGCCAGAGCTACATGGGACTTCCTACAGCAGAATGGTGTCAACATTATACAGTGGCCAGCCCTTAGTCCTGATTTAAACCCAACTGAACATCTTTGGGATGAAATTCAGAGGAGACTGAATAATGTCATAACAAGGCCGAACACAGCCGATTTATTGCGCCAGGCCTTTATCAGAGTGTGGTTCTAGGTGCCAATGGCCTTCATTAATCGATTGGTGCACTCCATGCATGGACGCTGTGCTGTAGTTATTGCCGCTCGTGGTGGTCTCACTAGATACTGAAGTCAAGAGTCTGAAGGACTGCAAACGTTCACGTAATGTCTTGAAATTATGTTGACTTATTCATTGATGTGTCAAGGTATGCATGCACAAAAAATGTTTTTGATCCGCCTAATATGTCAACTGAGCATGGGTCCAGTTGACAAACCAGCATACTTGTGTTGTAATTATTAGTTCCTAGCGAGAGTGATCAATCTCATGCCCTGCCAATATAACTAACACACCTTCTTAATTCGATATAAATTTCTCACAGGTCGTTTTGTCCATTCAGAGCTCCTGACTGTAACAGGCATTGTGATCAAGCTTCTGCCATGTGCTAGTTGCTTTGATTAATGTGAGTTTGATGTCTGGTCACAGCGTGGTCAATATGAGGTGTTGTGGATTTCGGTTTGCGTGTCGATTTCATTTCCAAGTGGTCATTGCTTATTATTCCACGTGGTCACTGTTGGAGGTTTTGTCCCGCAATAACTGGTCAGAAACATGGTAATGATCGAGTTGATGGAATATAAGGGAACAAAGACTGACTGACTGACTGAGTTTGGTTTTACGCCGCTTTTATCAATATTCCTGCAACATCAGGGCGGGGGACACCAGAAATGATCTTCACACATTGTACCCATGTGGGGATTCGAACCCGGGTCTTCGGCGTGACGAGTCAACGCTTTAACCACTAGACTACCCCACCGCCCAAGGGAACAAAGAAGTCACATGTTTGCTGAGATTTAATGAACTACTGTTACGTTGTAATACTAGATGTATTGAAGGGTGCGTATTAATAGAATGGGTAACGTGTGCCTTACTAATATCAAGACTGAGATTCACTACATATTTGGGTGTGGTAAATATGTGGCCTTACGAAAAAGTATGTTTGTAGAAGTTATCGAGTGTGTGTGTTTAGTTTTACGACGCTTTTAGCAACATTCCAGTGATATCAAGGCGGGGGACACCAGAAATGGGCTAAACACATTGTACCTATGTGGGGAATCGAACCCGGGTCTTCGGCGTGACGAGCGGAGGATTTAACCACTAGGCTACCCCACACCCCTCGTAAGTTATTGACATCATGCAAGTGATGTAACGATTCTGATCAAAAGGCCAAATTTGTTAAGGAAGCTTAAAAATGTAAATCTGCTTTTGATAGATAACTTGTCTATTGTAGGCACCTTCCAATTGCCATACACGCCTTGAGGTAACGATGACACGTCTTCACCACGCCTGTCTACCCTTACCATTAAGTCCCTCATACGACAAGCATTTGTGTCTGGGGACTTATCAGAGGGGCGGTGGAGTAGCATACAGGTTATAGCGTTCAGTCGTCACGCCGGGTTCGATTCCCCACAAGGGTACAATGTGTGAAGCCCATTGTTGGTGTTCCTCGCCGTGATATTGCAGAAATGTTTCTAAAAACGGCACGAAACAAATCCCCAACTAAACTCAGTCCCTCTAACCAGAATGTCCACGAGGCTCCTGATACTTATAATGACGATATTTGTCAAGTTCAGCACTTGTCCATTCGCTTCTGAAATATACAGCAACTCTCAAAAAAGTTTCGGTATTGACAAATGAACAATATCATAAAATATGCCACTGGGTCCCCTTGAAAGCCCGATAGCAAGTCATACAATACCTATCACACTGTCCCAATATGATCCCTGTTAGTATGAACATTTATGACGCTACATATATCAGAGAAGGTTCAAGTAACAATGCTGCATGTCAAAGACGGTCACCCAGTTTGTCAACCTCTGCGTTAGACGAGACTGTCAATATATAAATTCATACGAACACACACGCCTTCCTTTTCGGCCTGTACTACATCAAAGCCGGCCTGTAAGTGTTGAGGAGATAAGATTAAAGCACTGTACCGTACGAGAAGCCTTACATCACCTGGGGCCCTATAGCAGGGGCCAGAAACGGTGGGTGTTGTTGTTTAAACGTCGCGTGGACGACGACTATACACAATCCATTGACATGTTGCACACCGACGTGAAGCTGGTTCCCAGGGCCAACCGGTGGTATCATCAGAAGTGACCTGTCTTTAACGGGTTCGAAGCCGGGGCGCTTTTAAGCCCGATTTGACCCGATTTACGGCAGTATTTCACGCTGCAGATGCTTGTTATGTTTCGTACATCGACCACAGGGTTTTGTCGTTACTATGGATCGAAAGCCCCGTGTCTTAGCTTTCACGTCATGTGCGACACGTGCAGGTGTCGTCACGTTTTGCCCACCTTAAAGCCCCGAAGCTAAGCCCCGTGCGTGTGACGTGAGCCAAAACAGCTCAGATTTCATATCAAAAGGGGTTTGATCTCTGTATCCCGCTTGCACTAATCGTCTCGCACCCGGAGAAAGAAACATATGCACGCATATCATATATGAAAATGTTGCCACGTGGACAAGGCACCTGGTATCGTCACGGGGTCGACGTGGGGCACCTGGTTGGACGTCCACGTCCATTTGACCATCTGATATAGACATGTCTTTTTACCAAGAAAAGAGCCTTGCTCTGCGATCATCTCTTATACGTCGCGTGGACGACAAATATACACAACCCATTGACATGTTGCACACCGACGTGGAGCTGGTTCCCAGGGCCAACTGGTGGTATCATCAGAAGTGACCTGTCTTTAACGGGTTCGAAGCCGGGGCGCTTTTAAGCCCGATTTGACCCGATTTTACGGCAGTATTTCACGCTGCAGATGCTTGTTATGTTTCGTACATCGACCACAGGGTTTTGTTGTTACTATGGATCGAAAGCCCCGTGTCTTAGCTTTCACGTCATGTGACGACACGTGCGGGTGTCGTCACGTTTTTCCACCTTAAAGCCCGCCGAAGCTAAGCCCCGTGCGTGTGACGGGAGCCAAAAGCAACTCAGATTTCATATCAAAGGGGTTTGATCTGTGCGTCCCGTTTGCACTGATTGTCTCACACACGGATCCCCGCTTTTGCTGCTGTAATATATAAACACAATGGGCCGAAACGACAATTATAGAGTTTTGGAATTACGATAAAATGATGATCTACCGGACAGGGCATGGGCGTTTAAACGTACCTACACATACACTTACGAATGGAAAGCCAGAACTGGGCGTGGCTTTTGACGTCAAGTGGACGCCATCCTTGCCTAACAGTGCAGGTCCCATCCTCATGTGTGCTGGCTGTGGTCCCAAAAGGTGGCATCAGACGGCGTCGCAACATCCTCTTCAAGCGCCGATTCGTCTCCTCCACCTTCCGCTTGTAGGCGAGACCGTCATGTTCCTTGGTTTTACCCTCGGGAACAGACTTCCTATCACTGCTCTGGAGCCCGGCCGTTTCCACCGAAGGTAGTCCAGAAGATCAGCAGAGTCCTCAACCAGGTTCTGAGGATCAGTTGACGCCGACACGTCGTTCTCTCCCACTTGAAGAAACAATGCCCTGGAAACCTGCATCAAGGGCATCCACCACTGCTTTCATCCGAGCGACAGTCGCCCCTCCTATCCCACGCACGGAAGTGATGATGCCACGTGGAGGGGACAGATTTGATCAAGTCGCCGCACGAAGCTATGTCCCAGGATGGCAAAGTGGGCGGGCTTTGAAACAGGACCTCTAAAAGGGTGTGTAGGCCATGGCGAATGAAGTCTTCAACAATGAGTTGTGTCAAACAATGTTAGCACAAGTGCCGTGATGCTTGTATCTGACTGCTAGGTATATATAGCCGGGCGACTGAAAAGTGTTTGTATTAAGCTCTGCATTGAGGTCACAGAGTCAATCAATCATTCATGGATTAAGGCCGGTTGGTAGCTTAAACCTGACACGACTCACTCATCCCATTCACTTATGCGATTAAACAACCGATCAACGATTGGCGCTTTCAGTCGTAATTCCCGCCACTTGGTTGGCTTCCATGTCTCACTCAGAAACTCTCGGATTAGGCATTACAATCAAAACATCAGAGCAGAGCCTGTGTGCCCCACCACAACAAGTGCCTCTGCAAACGTGACGCCAATCAAGGCTCATTTGAAGACAATGAGGGTGAGTAAGAACTCACTGTGAAGCTACTTAAGGGATGTAATTGTGTGAAGGTGACCTTTAGTAACAAACAATAAGAATTAAATATCACAAAAAACGTGTCTCCGTTTTCTCTTCACATGGAAATAAAGACAATACCAAGGCTAAACGTAGCAAAGAAATCGTTTTATTCATCCTTCCAGACAACATCAAACCAAGTGCAAACATAGCAAAATTCAGTTCGCCATCACACCAGGTGGAATTAAAGACAATACCACGGCTAAGCGCAGCAATGAAAAACCAGACAACATCAAACCAAGTGCAAACATAGCAAAAATTCAGTTCGCCATCACACCAGGTGGAATTGAAGACAATACCACGGCTAAGCGCAGCAATGAAAACGTTTTATTCATCCTTCCAGACAACATCAAACCAAGTGCAAACATAGCCAAAATTCAGTTCGCCATCACACCAGGTGGAATTGAAGACAAATATCCGGGCTAGTTCGTAGACATTGAAAGCATGTTCCCCTCACCTGGAAACAATACTATCAATGCCTCGGCCGGCCTACCGACTCAATTCATAGAACTTGAGCCAAGTGTAGAAAATCACTTGAGCCAAGGATTATATTTCAGTTTCACATGCCCGACTTTACCTCGATGTTTTTTCCCGTTTAATTTACTGGTATTATTAGTTCTTTGTTGTTATTGTTTTAAGTTTATGTCATTGCGGTTTGGGTTAGGGATTCAGCTTAAAGAGAAGGCCGTAGGCTTTTAGTTTTAATTTATGTTTTTTTTCGGTTTTGGTTTACGTTTTAACCTTCTTTGTTTTAAGTTTATGTCATTGCGGTTTGGGTTAGGGATTCAGCTTAAAGAGAAGGCCGTAGGCTTTTAGTTTTAATTTATGTTTTTTTTTCGGTTTTGGTTTACGTTTTAACCTTCTTTGTTTTAAGTTTATGTCATTGCGGTTTGGGTTAGGGATTCAGCTTAAAGAGAAGGCCGTAGGCTTTTAGTTTTAATTTATGTTTTTTTTCGGTTGCGAGAGAGAAGGACTTATTATTGCCCACATCGATGTTTTTCGTCCCCCTTTAATTTACCGGTATTATTAGTTCTTTGTTTCGTGTTGTTATTGTTATTTTACGTTTTAACCTTCTTTGTTTTAAGTTTATGTTACTGCGGTTTTGGTTAGTGATTCAGCTGAAAGAAGGCCGTAGGCTTTAGTTTTAATTTATGTTTTTTCGGTTTTAGGTTAGCGTTTTAGATTAGAGAGAGAAGGACTTATTGCCTTTTCACGCTAGTTTTATGTTACATCGGTTTGTGGTTAGTGTTAGTTTAGAGCGAGACAGTGTTAACTTGTACTTTTATTTTGCATTCCCCATTTGTAAGACGAACATGATCATGACGAAGCATTTGTGCATCACAGTCATATACCCAGATGGATAACCATAGCTCACGCATTCAATACTCTAACAATTGCATAATGGACAGATGATTCAAACATGTCAGCACAAATATATAATACGAAACATTAAACCTGGAAGGATACAACTTTGATTTCAAAGTCCGATTGCTGTGATGGCGCAGTTGAGTCGTGGTAGATCAGATCTCTGTGAATTCTTCAGGTACTGTTGACAATGGCAGTGGAGCTGCTACACGTGATGAACAATACATACTACAATTTACATCAACATGCATAACAAACGTCAGAAAACGTCAATGTCCGTCTGGCGTGTAGTGCCATTGCGCCTACCCATCAATTGGGTGACTCGCATACATAGCTGTAGACACTACAGCAATATACCTCTCCTTTCCCATATGCCACACCTTAGGGAATTGCAAAGATTTGACACGGCAAATCATGCACAGTTACCACCAAATCGCCTCTGAGCGCCTGCCGGGATTCGACCTGGTTTGCCTGCGCCAGCTACCGTTCCGCCGCTAATGCCTCTCCTCTAAGGGTCGACCCTTCACTCCCATGCAACACCAGCATTTCGTCCTGCTTCCAGGAGAAATCAACCACCGTTTGCGCTTGCTTACTGCCAAGTCGCCTCTGAGCGCCTGTCGGGATTCGACCTGGTTTGCCCCTGCCAGCCAACGCTTCGCCACCATCGCCTCTCCTCTATGGGGCGACCCTTCACTCCCATGCAACACCAGCATTTCGTCCTGCTTCCAGGAGAAATCAACCACCGTTTGCGCTTGCTTACTGTCAAGTCGCCTCTGAGCCCCTGCCGGATTCGAACCGGTTTTGCCTGCGCCAGCCAACGCTTCGCCACCATCGCCTCTCCTCTAAGGGTCGCCCCTTCACTCCCATGCAACACCATCATTTCGTCCTGCTTCCAGGAGAAATCAACCACCATTTGCGCTTGCTTACTGCCAAGTCGCCTCTGAGCGCCTGTCGGGATTCGACCTGGTTTGCCTGCGCCAGCCAACGCTTCGCCACCATCGCCTCTCCTCTATGGGGCGACCCTTCACTCCCATGCAACACCAGCATTTCGTCCTGCTTCCAGGAGAAATCAACCACCGTTTGCGCTTGCTTACTGTCAAGTCGCCTCTGAGCCCCTGCCGGGTTCGACCTGGTTTGCCTGCGCCAGCCAACGCTTCGCCACCATCGCCTCTCCTCTAAGGGTCGCCCCTTCACTCCCATGCAACACCAGCATTTCGTCCTGCTTCCAGGAGAAATCAACCACCATTTGCGCTTGCTTACTGCCAAGTCGCCTCTGAGGCGCCTGCCGGGATTCGACCTGGTTTGCCTGCGCCAGCCAACGCTTCGCCACCATCGCCTCTCCTCTAAGGGTCGCCCCTTCACTCCCCATGCAACACCATCATTTCGTCCTGCTTCCAGGAGAAATCAACCACCGTTTGCGCTTGCTTACTGCCAAGTCGCCTCCTGAGCGCCTGTCGGGATTCGACCTGGTTTGCCCCTGCCGCCAGCCAACGCTTCGCCACCATCGCCTCTCCTCTATGGGGCGACCCTTCACTCCATGCAACACCAGCATTTCGTCCTGCTTCCAGGAGAAATCAACCACCGTTTGCGCTTGCTTACTGTCAAGTCGCCTCTGAGCCCCTGCCGGGATTCGACCTGGTTTGCCTGCGCCAGCCAACGCTTCGCCACCATCGCCTCTCCTCTATGGGGCGACCCTTCACTCCCATGCAACACCAGCATTTCGTCCTGCTTCCAGGAGAAATCAACCACCGTTTGCGCTTGCTTACTGCCAAGTCGCCTCTGAGGCGCCTGTCGGGATTCGACCTGGTTTGCCCCTGCGCCAGCCAACGCTTCGCCACCATCGCCTCTCCTCTATGGGGCGACCCTTCACTCCATGCAACACCAGCATTTCGTCCTGCTTCCAGGAGAAATCAACCACCGTTTGCGCTTGCTTACTGTCAAGTCGCCTCTGAGCCCCTGCCGGGATTCGACCCGGTTTGCCTGCGCCAGCCAACGCTTCGCCACCATCGCCTCTCCTCTAAGGGTCGCCCCTTCACTCCCATGCAACACCAGCATTTCGTCCTGCTTCCAGGAGAAATCAACCACCGTTTGCGCTTGCTTACTGTCAAGTCGCCTCTGAGCGCCTGCCGGGATTCGACCCTGGTTTGCCTGCGCCAGCCAACGCTTCGCCACCATCGCCTCTCCTCTATGGGGCGACCCTTCTCCCATGCAACACCAGCATTTCGTCCTGCTTCCAGGAGAAATCAACCACCGTTTCACTTGCTTACCCAGTCGCCTCTGAACACCTGCCATTTTCTGGTTTCTGCGCCATGTAACGCTTTCCTCCTCTATGGGGCGAACCATGCAACACCAGCATTTCGCGCTTGCGCTTACTGCCAGTCGCTCTCTGAGCGCCTGTCGGGATTCGACCTGGTTTGCCCTGCAGCCAACAACGCTTCGCCACCATCGCCTCTCCTCTATGGGGCGACCCTTCACTCCCATGCAACACCAGCATTTCGTCCTGCTTCCAGGAGAAATCAACCACCGTTTGCGCTTGCTTACTGTCAAGTCGCCTCTGAGCCCCTGCCGGGATTCGACCTGGTTTGCCTGCGCCAGCCAACGCTTCGCCACCATCGCCTCTCCTCTAAGGGTCGCCCCTTCACTCCCATGCAACACCATCATTTCGTCCTGCTTCCAGGAGAAATCAACCACCGTTTGCGCTTGCTTACTGCCAAGTCGCCTCTGAGCGCCTGTCGGGATTCGACCTGGTTTGCCCCTGCCAGCCAACGCTTCGCCACCATCGCCTCTCCTCTATGGGGCGACCCTTCACTCCCATGCAACACCAGCATTTCGTCCTGCTTCCAGGAGAAATCAACCACCGTTTGCGCTTGCTTACTGTCAAGTCGCCTCTGAGCGCCTGCCGGGATTCGACCTGGTTTGCCTGCGCCAGCCAACGCTTCGCCACCATCGCCTCTCCTCTAAGGGTCGCCCCTTCACTCCCATGCAACACCATCATTTCGTCCTGCTTCCAGGAGAAATCAACCACCATTTGCGCTTGCTTACTGCCAAGTCGCCTCTGAGCGCCTGTCGGGATTCGACCTGGTTTGCCCCTGCCAGCCAACGCTTCGCCACCATCGCCTCTCCTCTATGGGGCGACCCTTCACTCCCATGCAACACCAGCATTTCGTCCTGCTTCCAGGAGAAATCAACCACCGTTTGCGCTTGCTTACTGTCAAGTCGCCTCTGAGCCCCTGCCGGGATTCGACCCGGTTTGCCTGCGCCAGCCAACGCTTCGCCACCATCGCCTCTCCTCTAAGGGTCGCCCCTTCACTCCCATGCAACACCATCATTTCGTCCTGCTTCCAGGAGAAATCAACCACCATTTGCGCTTGCTTACTGCCAAGTCGCCTCTGAGCGCCTGTCGGGATTCGACCTGGTTTGCCTGCGCCAGCCAACGCTTCGCCACCATCGCCTCTCCTCTATGGGGCGACCCTTCACTCCCATGCAACACCAGCATTTCGTCCTGCTTCCAGGAGAAATCAACCACCGTTTGCGCTTGCTTACTGTCAAGTCGCCTCTGAGCCCCTGCCGGGATTCGACCTGGTTTGCCTGCGCCAGCCAACGCTTCGCCACCATCGCCTCTCCTCTAAGGGTCGCCCCTTCACTCCCATGCAACACCATCATTTCGTCCTGCTTCCAGGAGAAATCAACCACCATTTGCGCTTGCTTACTGCCAAGTCGCCTCTGAGCGCCTGTCGGGATTCGACCTGGTTTGCCCCTGCCAGCCAACGCTTCGCCACCATCGCCTCTCCTCTATGGGGCGACCCTTCACTCCCATGCAACACCAGCATTTCGTCCTGCTTCCAGGAGAAATCAACCACCGTTTGCGCTTGCTTACTGTCAAGTCGCCTCTGAGGCCCTGCCGGGATTCGACCCGGTTTGCCTGCGCCAGCCAACGCTTCGCCACCATCGCCTCTCCTCTATGGGTCGACCCTTCACTCCCATGCAACACCAGCATTTCGTCCTGCTTCCAGGAGAAATCAACCACCGTTTGCGCTTGCTTACTGCCAAGTCGCCTCTGAGCGCCTGCCGGGATTCGACCTGGTTTGCCTGCGCCAGCCAACGCTTCGCCACCATCGCCTCTCCTCTATGGGGCGACCCTTCACTCCCATGCAACACCAGCATTTCGTCCTGCTTCCAGGGAGAAATCAACCACCGTTTGCGCTTGCTTACTGCCAAGTCGCCTCTGAGCGCCTGCCTGGATTCGACCTGGTTTGCCTGCGCCAGCCAACGCTTCGCCACCATCGCCTCTCCTCTATGGGTCGCCCCTTCACTCCCATGCAACACCATCATTTCGTCCTGCTTCCAGGAGAAATCAACCACCGTTTGCGCTTGCTTACTGCCAAGTCGCCTCTGAGCGCCTGCCGGGATTCGACCTGGTTTGCCTGCGCCAGCCAACGCTTCGCCACCATCGCCTCTCCTCTATGGGGCGACCCTTCACTCCCATGCAACACCAGCATTTCGTCCTGCTTCCAGGAGAAATCAACCACCGTTTGCGCTTGCTTACTGTCAAGTCGCCTCTGAGCCCCTGCCGGGATTCGACCTGGTTTGCCTGCGCCAGCCAACGCTTCGCCACCATCGCCTCTCCTCTAAGGGTCGCCCCTTCACTCCCATGCAACACCATCATTTCGTCCTGCTTCCAGGAGAAATCAACCACCATTTGCGCTTGCTTACTGCCAAGTCGCCTCTGAGCGCCTGCCGGGATTCGACCTGGTTTGCCTGCGCCAGCCAACGCTTCGCCACCATCGCCTCTCCTCTATGGGGCGACCCTTCACTCCCATGCAACACCAGCATTTCGTCCTGCTTCCAGGAGAAATCAACCACCGTTTGCGCTTGCTTACTGTCAAGTCGCCTCTGAGCCCCTGCCGGGATTCGACCTGGTTTGCCTGCGCCAGCCAACGTTTCGCCACCATCGCCTCTCCTCTAAGGGTCGCCCCTTCACTCCCATGCAACACCATCATTTCGTCCTGCTTCCAGGAGAAATCAACCACCGTTTGCGCTTGCTTACTGCCAAGTCGCCTCTGAGCGCCTGTCGGGATTCGACCTGGTTTGCCTGCGCCAGCCAACGCTTCGCCACCATCGCCTCTCCTCTATGGGGCGACCCTTCACTCCCATGCAACACCAGCATTTCGTCCTGCTTCCAGGAGAAATCAACCACCGTTTGCGCTTGCTTACTGTCAAGTCGCCTCTGAGCGCCTGCCGGGATTCGACCTGGTTTGCCTGCGCCAGCCAACGCTTCGCCACCATCGCCTCTCCTCTAAGGGTCGCCCCTTCACTCCCATGCAACACCATCATTTCGTCCTGCTTCCAGGAGAAATCAACCACCGTTTGCGCTTGCTTACTGTCAAGTCGCCTCTGAGCCCCTGTCGGGACTCAGTGTGTTTCAGTTCTGCTACACCGTGGCCGCATCGAGCATCTTCGGGAGAACCAATGACGAATAGCATGAGCAACGTCGCGCGCCGTTACACAAGCTAAACACCAAGGCAACGAAAGCTTGATCATGGTGGAGGTCGGAATTATCCCGCTATGCACTACCTCGGGTCCCCATCTTTCCAACCTCCGTCGGCAGACGTGGACGGCAGCGTCGCAATTTTCACATCGCCGTGCCCGTCGCATCGTCTTGCCCGGGAACATAGGCAAATTTCTGAGCCAGTGGCCAGCCTGGCTCTTGTCCCCATATAAAGAATACCCCGTAAATACGTTGGATAGTTAGACTTTCGCCTGAGAGTACTATGCATTTTAAAAGTTAATAAATACTTTATTTGAAGGGTTAGAAAAACGCCCTTTGCATGCACCTCCGCCATTGAATGGGCTTTCTGGCAATATAAGCCAATTTGATTTCTGTCTTTGGACAGAAAAGTTATATAGGATTTCCTGCGGAAATATAGCAAAACATGACGATTTTACAAACAAATTGTTCAATATATATTTTAATTTTCAGGATAGATCCAATTTGTGTTCACCACCGTCACCGACGTCAAAAGAGCTTTCTAATGATACCAATACAGGTTTGTTGCAGATAGGTATAACGGAGTTAGAAGCAAACAAAGACGCGATAAGGCAAAGACTGAACAAGGGCGCATTTGAAAGGCCGACCACACAAGAAGCGGAGGTATAAACCGGCGTGCGTAACGTCTCAGCAGAACATCGCACATGTCTGAGTTATACGTCGTTAGGAGCGTACTTTCGAGGGCTTTCGACTGCATTAGACATAGTGAAAATCGGACCATGGACATATAAATTATAGCCGAACACTACATCTGCTGATGGCGCAGGTGACACGAACACCACAGACGGCGGCAATTTCAGATGTGTGGAGCACCGTTGCAAAATACTCCACATGTGCATGTTATACATCGTTAGAAGCGCACTGGAAAGGCCTTTCAAATGCGTTATAGATATTAAGAATCCAACATTGCATTATGAATTTATGTGGAAAACATCTTCCGACCATAGCACATGGGAGACGGAAATTATCATTATACGCGAACAAACCCTTTGCACAGCGGCGCAAATGTGCATGTTATACATCGTTAGAAGCGCACTGGAAAGGCCTTTCAAATGCGTTATAGATATTAAGAATCCAACATTGCATTATGAATTTATGTGGAAAACATCTTCCGACCATAGCACATGGGAGACGGAAATTATCATTATACGCGAACAAACCCTTTGCACAGCGGCGCAAATGTGCATGTTATACATCGTTAGAAGCGCACTGGAAAGGCCTTTCAAATGCGTTATAGATATTAAGAATCCAACATTGCATTATGAATTTATGTGGAAAACATCTTCCGACCATAGCACATGGGACACGGAAATGACCATTATACACGAACAAGACTGGTACCTTTGCGCAAAGGTGTAAATGTGCATGTTATACATCGTTAGAAGCGCACTGGAAAGGCCTTTCAAATGCGTTATAGATATTAAGAGTCCAACATTGCATAATGAATTTATGCACAAAAAACCTCTTCCGCCGATAGCACATGGGACACGGAAATGACTATTATACACGATCAAGACTGGTACCTTTGCGCAAAGGTGTAAATGTGCATGTTATACATCGTTAGAAGCGCACTGGAAAGGCCTTTCAAATGCGTTATAGGTATGAAGAGTCCAACATTGCGTAATGAATTTATGCACAAAAAACCTCTTCCGCCGATAGCACATGGGAGACGGAAATGACTATTATACACGATCAAGACTGGTACCTTTGCGCAGAGGCGCAAATGTGCATGTTATACATCGTTAGAAGCGCACTGGAAAGGCCTTTCAAATGCGTTATAGATATTAAGAATCCAACATTGCATTATGAATTTATGTGGAAAACATCTTCCGACCATAGCACATGGGAGACGGAAATTATCATTATACGCGAACAAACCCTTTGCACAGCGGCGCAAATGTGCATGTTATACATCGTTAGAAGCGCACTGGAAAGGCCTTTCAAATGCGTTATAGATATTAAGAATCCAACATTGCATTATGAATTTATGTGGAAAACATCTTCCGACCATAGCACATGGGACACGGAAATGACCATTATACACGGACACAAACCCTTTGCACAGCGGCGCAAATGTGCATGTTATACATCGTTAGAAGCGCACTGGAAAGGCCTTTCAAATGCGTTATAGATATTAAGAATCCAACATTGCATTATGAATTTATGTGGAAAACATCTTCCGACCATAGCACATGGGACACGGAAATGACCATTATACACGAACAAGACTGGTACCTTTGCGCAAAGGTGTAAATGTGCATGTTATACATCGTTAGAAGCGCACTGGAAAGGCCTTTCAAATGCGTTATAGATATTAAGAATCCAACATTGCATTATGAATTTATGTGGAAAACATCTTCCGACCATAGCACATGGGAGACGGAAATTATCATTATACGCGAACAAACCCTTTGCACAGCGGCGCAAATGTGCATGTTATACATCGTTAGAAGCGCACTGGAAAGGCCTTTCAAATGCGTTATAGATATTAAGAATCCAACATTGCATTATGAATTTATGTGGAAAACATCTTCCGACCATAGCACATGGGACACGGAAATGACCATTATATACGGACATCTATAGTACCTTTGCACAGCGGCGCAAATGTGCATGTTATACATCGTTAGAAGCGCACTGGAAAGGCCTTTCAAATGCGTTATAGATATTAAGAATTGTAATATGCATAATGAATTTAGGACAAAAAACATCTTCCGACCATAGCACATGGGAGACGGAAATGACCATTATACACGAACAAGACTGGTACCTTTGCGCAAAGGTGTAAATGTGCATGTTATACATCGTTAGAAGCGCACTGGAAAGGCCTTTTAAATGCGTTATAGATATTAAGAATCCAACATTGCATTATGAAATTATGTGGAAAACATCTTCCGACCATAGCACATGGGAGACGGAAATTATCATTATACGCGAACAAACCCTTTGCACAGCGGCGCAAATGTGCATGTTATACATCGTTAGAAGCGCACTGGAAAGGCCTTTCAAATGCGTTATAGATATTAAGAATCCAACATTGCATTATGAATTTATGTGGAAAACATCTTCCGACCATAGCACATGGGAGACGGAAATGACCATTATACACGAACAAGACTGGTACCTTTGCGCAAAGGCGTAAATGTGCATGTTATACATCGTTAGAAGCGCACTGGAAAGGCCTTTCAAATGCGTTATAGATATTAAGAATCCAACATTGCATTAATGAATTTATGCACAAAAACATCTTCCGACCATAGCACATGGGAGACGGAAATTATCATTATACGCGAACAAACTGGTACCTTTGTGCAGCGGCGCAAATGTGCATGTTATACATCGTTAGAAGCGCACTGGAAAGGCCTTTCAAATGCGTTATAGATATTAAGAATCCAACATATGCATAATGAATTTATGGACAAAAACCTCTTCCGCCCATAGCACATGGGAGACGGAAATGACCATTATACACGAACAAGACTGGTACCTTTGCGCAAAGGTGTAAATGTGCATGTTATACATCGTTAGAAGCGCACTGGAAAGGCCTTTCAAATGCGTTATAGATATTAAGAATCCAACATTGCATTATGAATTTATGTGGAAAACATCTTCCGACCATAGCACATGGGAGACGGAAATGACCATTATATACGGACAACTATAGTACCTTTGCGCAACGGCGTAAATGTGCATGTTATACATCGTTAGAAGCGCACTGGAAAGGCCTTTCAAATGCGTTATAGGTATTAAGAGTCCAACATTGCATAATGAATTTATGCACAAAAAACCTCTTCCGCCGATAGCACATGGGAGACGGAAATGACTATTATACACGATCAAGACTGGTACCTTTGCAGCAGCGGCGCAAATGTGCATGTTATACATCGTTAGAAGCGCACTGGAAAGGCCTTTCAAATGCGTTATAGATATTAAGAATTGTAATATGCATAATGAATTTATGGACAAAAACATCTTCCGCCGATAGCACATGGGAGACGGAAATGACCATTATACACGAACAAGACTGGTACCTTTGCGCAAAGGTGTAAATGTGCATGTTATACATCGTTAGAAGCGCACTGGAAAGGCCTTTCAAATGCGTTATAGATATTAAGAATCCAACATTGCATTATGAATTTATGTGGAAAACATCTTCCGACCATAGCACATGGGAGACGGAAATTATCATTATACGCGAACAAACCCTTTGCACAGCGGCGCAAATGTGCATGTTATACATCGTTAGAAGCGCACTGGAAAGGCCTTTCAAATGCGTTATAGATATTAAGAATCCAACATTGCATTATGAATTTATGTGGAAAACATCTTCCGACCATAGCACATGGGACACGGAAATGACCATTATACACGAACAAGACTGGTACCTTTGCGCAAAGGTGTAAATGTGCATGTTATACATCGTTAGAAGCGCACTGGAAAGGCCTTTCAAATGCGTTATAGATATTAAGAATCCAACATTGCATTATGAAATTATGTGGAAAACATCTTCCGACCATAGCACATTGGAGACGGAAATTATCATTATACGCGAACAAACCCTTTGCACAGCGGCGCAAATGTGCATGTTATACATCGTTAGAAGCGCACTGGAAAGGCCTTTCAAATGCGTTATAGATATTAAGAATCCAACATTGCATTATGAATTTATGTGGAAAACATCTTCCGACCATAGCACATGGGAGACGGAAATGACCATTATACACGGACATCTATGGTACCTTTGCGCAACGGCGTAAATGTGCATGTTATACATCGTTAGAAGCGCACTGGAAAGGCCTTTCAGATGCGTTATAGGTATTAAGAGTCCAACATTGCATAATGAATTTATGCACAAAAAACCTCTTCCGCCGATAGCACATGGGAGACGGAAATGACTATTATACACGATCAAGACTGGTACCTTTGCGCAGCGGCGCAAATGTGCATGTTATACATCGTTAGAAGCGCACTGGAAAGGCCTTTCAAATGCGTTATAGATATTAAGAATTGTAATATGCATAATGAATTTAGGACAAAAAACATCTTCCGACCATAGCACATGGGACACGGAAATGACCATTATACACGAACAAGACTGGTACCTTTGCGCAAAGGTGTAAAATGTGCATGTTATACATCGTTAGAAGCGCACTGGAAAGGCCTTTCAAATGCGTTATAGATATTAAGAATCCAACATTGCATTATGAATTTATGTGGAAAACATCTTCCGACCATAGCACATGGGAGACGGAAATGACCATTATATACGGACATCTATAGTACCTTTGCGCAGCGGCGCAAATGTGCATGTTATACATCGTTAGAAGCGCACTGGAAAGGCCTTTCAGATGCGTTATAGGTATTAAGAGTCCAACATTGCATAATGAATTTATGCACAAAACATCTTCCGCCCATAGCACATGGGAGACGGAAATGACCATTATACACGATCAAGACTGGTACCTTTGCGCAGCGGCGCAAATGTGCATGTTATACATCGTTAGAAGCGCACTGGAAAGGCCTTTCAAATGCGTTATAGATATTAAGAATTGTAATATGCATAATGAATTTAGGACAAAAAACATCTTCCGACCATAGCACATGGGAGACGGAAATGACCATTATACACGAACAAGACTGGTACCTTTGCGCAAAGGTGTAAATGTGCATGTTATACATCGTTAGAAGCGCACTGGAAAGGCCTTTCAAATGCGTTATAGATATTAAGAATCCAACATTGCATTATGAAATTATGTGGAAAACATCTTCCGACCATAGCACATGGGAGACGGAAATTATCATTATACGCGAACAAACCCTTTGCACAGCGGCGCAAATGTGCATGTTATACATCGTTAGAAGCGCACTGGAAAGGCCTTTCAAATGCGTTATAGATATTAAGAATCCAACATTGCATTATGAATTTATGTGGAAAAAACATCTTCCGACCATAGCACATGGGAGACGGAAATGACCATTATATACGGACATCTATAGTACCTTTGCGCAGCGGCGCAAATGTGCATGTTATACATCGTTAGAAGCGCACTGGAAAGGCCTTTCAAATGCGTTATAGATATTAAGAAGTCCAACATTGCATAATGAATTTATGCATAAAAACCTCTTCCGCCGATAGCACATGGGAGACGGAAATGACTATTATACACGATCAAGACTGGTACCTTTGCGCAGCGGCGCAAATGTGCATGTTATACATCGTTAGAAGCGCACTGGAAAGGCCTTTCAAATGCGTTATAGATATTAAGAATTGTAATATGCATAATGAATTTAGGACAAAAAACCTCTTCCGCCGATAGCACATGGGAGACGGAAATGACCATTATACACGAACAAGACTGGTACCTTTGCGCAAAGGTGTAAATGTGCATGTTATACATCGTTAGAAGCGCACTGGAAAGGCCTTTCAAATGCATTATAGATATTAAGAATCCAACATTGCATTATGAAATTATGTGGAAAACATCTTCCGACCATAGCACATGGGAGACGGAAATTATCATTATACGCGAACAAACCCTTTGCACAGCGGCGCAAATGTGCATGTTATACATCGTTAGAAGCGCACTGGAAAGGCCTTTCAAATGCGTTATAGATATTAAGAATCCAACATTGCATTATGAATTTATGTGGAAAACATCTTCCGACCATAGCACATGGGACACGGAAATGACCATTATACACGAACAAGACTGGTACCTTTGCGCAAAGGTGTAAATGTGCATGTTATACATCGTTAGAAGCGCACTGGAAAGGCCTTTCAAATGCGTTATAGATATTAAGAATCCAACATTGCATTATGAAATTATGTGGAAAACATCTTCCGACCATAGCACATTGGAGACGGAAATTATCATTATACGCGAACAAACCCTTTGCACAGCGGCGCAAATGTGCATGTTATACATCGTTAGAAACGCACTGGAAAGGCCTTTCAAATGCGTTATAGATATTAAGAATCCAACATTGCATTATGAATTTATGTGGAAAACATCTTCCGACCATAGCACATGGGAGACGGAAATGACCATTATATACGGACATCTATAGTACCTTTGCGCAACGGCGTAAATGTGCATGTTATACATCGTTAGAAGCGCACTGGAAAGGCCTTTCAGATGCGTTATAGGTATTAAGAGTCCAACATTGCATAATGAATTTATGCACAAAAAACCTCTTCCGCCGATAGCACATGGGAGACGGAAATGACTATTATACACGATCAAGACTGGTACCTTTGCGCAGCGGCGCAAATGTGCATGTTATACATCGTTAGAAGCGCACTGGAAAGGCCTTTCAAATGCGTTATAGATATTAAGAATTGTAATATGCATAATGAATTTAGGACAAAAAACCTCTTCCGCCGATAGCACATGGGAGACGGAAATGACCATTATACACGAACAAGACTGGTACCTTTGCGCAAAGGTGTAAATGTGCATGTTATACATCGTTAGAAGCGCACTGGAAAGGCCTTTCAAATGCGTTATAGATATTAAGAATCCAACATTGCATTATGAATTTATGTGGAAAACATCTTCCGACCATAGCACATGGGAGACGGAAATGACCATTATATACGGACATCTATAGTACCTTTGCGCAACGGCGTAAATGTGCATGTTATACATCGTTAGAAGCGCACTGGAAAGGCCTTTCAGATGCGTTATAGGTATTAAGAGTCCAACATTGCATAATGAATTTATGCACAAAAAACCTCTTCCGCCGATAGCACATGGGAGACGGAAATGACTATTATACACGATCAAGACTGGTACCTTTGCGCAGCGGCGCAAATGTGCATGTTATACATCGTTAGAAGCGCACTGGAAAGGCCTTTCAAATGCGTTATAGATATTAAGAATTGTAATATGCATAATGAATTTAGGACAAAAAACCTCTTCCGCCGATAGCACATGGGAGACGGAAATGACCATTATACACGAACAAGACTGGTACCTTTGCGCAAAGGTGTAAATGTGCATGTTATACATCGTTAGAAGCGCACTGGAAAGGCCTTTCAAATGCGTTATAGATATTAAGAATCCAACATTGCATTATGAAATTATGTGGAAAACATCTTCCGACCATAGCACATGGGAGACGGAAATTATCATTATACGCGAACAAACCCTTTGCACAGCGGCGCAAATGTGCATGTTATACATCGTTAGAAGCGCACTGGAAAGGCCTTTCAAATGCGTTATAGATATTAAGAATCCAACATTGCATTATGAATTTATGTGGAAAACATCTTCCGACCATAGCACATGGGAGACGGAAATGACCATTATATACGGACATCTATAGTACCTTTGCGCAACGGCGTAAATGTGCATGTTATACATCGTTAGAAGCGCACTGGAAAGGCCTTTCAGATGCGTTATAGGTATTAAGAGTCCAACATTGCATAATGAATTTATGCACAAAAAACCTCTTCCGCCGATAGCACATGGGAGACGGAAATGACTATTATACACGATCAAGACTGGTACCTTTGCGCAGCGGCGCAAATGTGCATGTTATACATCGTTAGAAGCGCACTGGAAAGGCCTTTCAAATGCGTTATAGATATTAAGAATTGTAATATGCATAATG
This sequence comes from Haliotis rubra, assembly GCF_003918875.1. Classification (NCBI taxonomy): domain Eukaryota; kingdom Metazoa; phylum Mollusca; class Gastropoda; order Lepetellida; family Haliotidae; genus Haliotis; species Haliotis rubra. The sequence continues at coordinate 20,640 of NW_025767036.1, read as the reverse complement.
AATTTAGGACAAAAACCTCTTCCGCCGATAGCACATGGGAGACGGAAATGACCATTATACACGAACAAGACTGGTACCTTTGCGCAAAGGTGTAAATGTGCATGTTATACATCGTTAGAAGCGCACTGGAAAGGCCTTTCAAATGCGTTATAGATATTAAGAATCCAACATTGCATTATGAAATTATGTGGAAAACATCTTCCGACCATAGCACATGGGAGACGGAAATTATCATTATACGCGAACAAACCTTTGCACAGCGGCGCAAATGTGCATGTTATACATCGTTAGAAGCGCACTGGAAAGGCCTTTCAAATGCGTTATAGATATTAAGAATCCAACATTGCATTATGAATTTATGTGGAAAACATCTTCCGACCATAGCACATGGGAGACGGAAATGACCATTATATACGGACATCTATAGTACCTTTGCGCAACGGCGTAAATGTGCATGTTATACATCGTTAGAAGCGCACTGGAAAGGCCTTTCAGATGCGTTATAGGTATTAAGAGTCCAACATTGCATAATGAATTTATGCACAAAAAACCTCTTCCGCCGATAGCACATGGGAGACGGAAATGACTATTATACACGATCAAGACTGGTACCTTTGCGCAGCGGCGCAAATGTGCATGTTATACATCGTTAGAAGCGCACTGGAAAGGCCTTTCAAATGCGTTATAGATATTAAGAATTGTAATATGCATAATGAATTTAGGACAAAAAACCTCTTCCGCCGATAGCACATGGGAGACGGAAATGACCATTATACACGAACAAGACTGGTACCTTTGCGCAAAGGTGTAAATGTGCATGTTATACATCGTTAGAAGCGCACTGGAAAGGCCTTTCAAATGCGTTATAGATATTAAGAATCCAACATTGCATTATGAAATTATGTGGAAAACATCTTCCGACCATAGCACATGGGAGACGGAAATTATCATTATACGCGAACAAACCCTTTGCACAGCGGCGCAAATGTGCATGTTATACATCGTTAGAAGCGCACTGGAAAGGCCTTTCAAATGCGTTATAGATATTAAGAATCCAACATTGCATTATGAATTTATGTGGAAAACATCTTCCGACCATAGCACATGGGAGACGGAAATGACCATTATATACGGACATCTATAGTACCTTTGCACAGCGGCGCAAATGTGCATGTTGTACATCGTTAGAAGCGCACTGGAAAGGCTTTTCAAATGCGTTATAGATATTAAGAAACCAACCATGCATGATGAATATTATAGCTGTCAAGGACCAACATCAGATATAGAAATAATTACCAAACGAAACATACGCTGATTTTCGCTGATAGCGTGGGCACACCAGATGGGAAATCTCGCATATGTACGTGTTATACGTTGTTAGAAACAAATTTGAAAGGGCTTCCATATGCATTATAGATATTATGGATCGCACAACGGATGAAGGACTTATTACACCCGCTGATAGTGGGGGTGACGCGGGGAAAAACAAGCGACATGTAGGCTGGTCGTTAGACACGAATTTGGATATAGACATTATAGCTGAAAAAAAAGAGACCTTTTAAACATATAATATATATACATATACATTGTCATATGAATGAATGATAAATATTGCGAAATACACGTACGTCTACGTATCAAATAAGTTGGACAATGCTGATTCATGGCTCGTCGGAACCACCCCAAAGAAACATTTAAGAGCTATTCGTATTAACCAGCACTCACCACGTGGAGGTTGCTCTTTTAAGAGTGCCATTTTCATTTTCCTGCACCATTCCCACAACAGCAAGTTCGAACAGCGAACCCCTTTACTACTGTTGTATAAACCTAATGCGTCAATACTGACATTAGGTTATGGAATTACAGGTTATATCCTATTACTTCTAGCCTATAGTTGATTATGGTTTGATCATCTTTCCCTGTTACTTTTACCTTTCCCTTCCCCCCTACCTTCCACTATCCACCTAATTTATTACCTTTTGGGCTTGATGAGTTTGCCTTTGCCTTTACTTTTGCCTTTTCCTTTCCCCCTACCTTTGGGGTTTGGGGGCTGGGGCTGGGGCTGTGGCTGGGGCGCTGTTGGAATGGACGCCAAGGCAGGTTCCTCACCGTCGTTTGATGCACTAGCTGCTTGCTTGATGACACCCGCTACAAATGCACACTCACTAGCAGCCTGTAAGGGTGTTTTTTTAGCATAATATTTATCTACTGTTTTTGAGCCATGTGCAAGATAGTCACTGGCCATCTTACGTTTTGCAGCATCATCGGGATGCTGCCTTGCCACTTCAGTCTCCAAAGCTTTTCGAACATCCGTGGCTGTAAATGTCCTACGTTTATTTCCCTCGTTGGGTTTAAAGAAACCTCTTTCGCCCTGGAAGCGGGCCAACTCGAGGGACATGTTACCCACTTCGGTACCATTGTCCACTTTTCTGAAGAAAGGCGACTTTTCCGGCTGGACATCTTCAGGCATGTCACCACGTATATACTGGCGGTAATCCCTGAACATGTTGTACTCCTCTTTGCACAAGGTTATGCTGACCAGGAAGCTCGTGGACGTCTTGTGGTCCATGAACGAAATTTGGTACCTGCCGCCAACGGATCGTGCCTTATCAAAGTCAGCCAACTTCATACAGGATGCCACCGAAGGTCTTTGGGCATGACCAAGTTGAATTATCCCACAAGACAGGTACCGCATCACCAGGCGCTGATCGTCATCGGATTGTCGATCTGCCTTGGCCCGATCCAGGATGTCCCTCACCTCCTGTCTGGTTGCAGGATCTGTGTACCCCTTTTGAACAACGGAAAGGGATGGCGGTTGCCTGGTTTCATCTCTGAATTCTGCAACAGATTTATGGGCTTCCTCGCGTTTATATTGTTTACTTACACCTGTATATGAACAATTTGTAGCACCTGTAAACCTACGCAAATTATCGCAAACCCTGGGTGACATTTTAACATATGTTTGACAGTAGGTGAGAAAGGATTTGACTGCTGCCATGTAATTTTTAATTGCACCTGCAGAAACCCCGTTTTGCGAAAATACCATGTTGAAATGATGTATTTCATCTACGTGCTCAAATATATCAAAATTGATACAAGCCATATTACTATTTGGGAATACCTGTTTTTGAATAAAATAGAAAAACTTAGAAACGCGGCGACATGTGTCACCAGCATTACGCCCTGCTTTTTTAAGAATATTGGTTAAATATTGCTTAAACCCTGAAAGTGTGGGTTCACTTTCAGGGAACCTATCATATAAGCCAGAGTTAGTTAGATTAGCCCTGACTGAGTTGTGTTGGTAATTATACCGAGTACCATTTCTGGTCGACCCAGTTAAACCAGTACTGGTACTCGGCATTGGATTATTATTTGAAGGAGAGGCTACAGGTGCGTCCTCTCCTTGTATTGTATGGCCAAAGTGTTTTAGTACCCTGATGTACTCAGGGATTTGCGTTTTGTTTATTGTGAATGTGCCACAAAATGCCAATAGAGCCGACATGGACACAAGTTGAGTAGCGGTATAAGACTCGCTTTGGCGGCGATTTTGGGCATGAATGGCGTTTATAGCAGCAATAGAACTGTTAGGATAACATTTTTTTAAATGCGCAACGCCTTTGTAATATGTTTTGCACTTTTGACAAACCACTGATACATTTGTGGAAGGCATATTGGCAAAAGAAATCACTGTACTATGTTTCTGGGAGCTACGGTAAAGGGCCTTGATGTCACAGTTTTGTACTTGGATATTTTAAGAACCCTAGTTATGCTATGTATCAGTTTGATATATTGAGCAGCGTAGATGACTTATTAAAAAACAAGCAAAAGGTAATAAAAGTAAAATTCACTTGCCAATAGGGATCGTCAACGGCGACTGGTAATCGTCCACTAAGACACTCGGTCTGTGATGATGATATTGTGAGCATTCACTTATATTACCACGTCCCAGCCAGATAGCCAATGGAATGGTTTAGATGAAGCTCACTGTCATGTGACCAAGTCGGATGTTTTTATAAGGGAGAGGAGGAAATTGTGAATTGCCCATCTCCATGCTATGCATGACGTCCATTTGGAGGGGCAAGGGCACGCCAAAAGGTGTGAATTGCCCATGCCAATGAAAACCAAGCATCCTATGCACAAGGTTGAAATCAGTCGGGCGACAAAATTATAAAATCACAAAGCTGCTTATCAAAAGGAGGATATCTTCACGGTGACGAAATTAAATTTGCTGATTAGTGGTACATCTCCGGAAATTATCTGCCACGCCTCAGACTAAACAGTAAACACAGCAGAGTGATGGACAGCTAATGAAGTGATAATTAGATATACAGGAAGGTAGAGATGTGCATGTATATACAACGAATCCACGAGGACAGGTCAAACAGACGTTATAAAAACAATGATGATACGTAGATGTGATATATAGAGTGTGATATAAAGCTAATTAAGTGACAATAGAGGCGGCTTTTGTGATAAAGTATAGCTGTCATAACGCCGACGGGCCGACGGAGCATGCACGCCAGATCATAGATTTGATCCGGTTACGGCAAAATATAACGGCGCGCAGAGCCCGACTATCAGGTGTGACTCGAATGCACATTATACCTTGGCAGAACCGCATTTTCAAGGGCTTTCTGATACACTAACATTATAAATAATAACACTACAGGTATTGCTGTTATGGTTAGATTCCAAACGCTTGTACTTTTTAGTTATGTCAAGCATGTTCATTCCTGTATTGCTCAACTATCTAATGTCGCACAACAACATATTACATATTCCCAGAATCCCACATGAATGATCTTGCAAATGCACTATAGATGTAAATATTAACACCGCCGGTATAGCCGATGTACAAATTCATCTATATTCCGCCAATCTATATCACGTCCCATATATTTTGCAGTTCGCACATTAACACTCATATAGCTCCACCACTGAATGTGCAACATGTGCGTATTATACATTGTCTAAAACACGCCTTAATAGGCTTTCAAACGCGCTATAGAAATGTATATTCTGAGGTGATCTGTAAGAATAGTAGCCGTTATATCACGACTGCGCGTGTGTTGGCGAAAATTGCTATATCACAGAAGAATTGAACTTCAGTAAAATTACACAAAACATCACGTCGGAGTTTCAATCTGGACTGGTTACCAGGGGCAGCACAATATTCACGTTTGTATATTTGGAGAGAGCGTTTCCCAAGGTTTCCAAGAACGTATAGCATGCATAGATATGACAAAGTAAAAGGCTTGAAAAATGCCATGGCGCAGGCGACTTCCACCGGAGGCTGGTGGAACAAATTTCTTCCACCGGGGCCTACGTGGAAGAAAAACGCACAGCTTAAAATCACAGAAACCTTAATTGCTCGGCTATAAAGTTGCGTAAAACAAACGGAAACATTCTCCGTGTAGCCACAGGACACAGCTATCCAACGACGCGCGGCATGCGCGTGTAAGGCGATTTATGCAGCCCCAAAAGGAGCCGTGCTGAAATAGGTGATACAATCTGGGAGGTTTACTAGTTTCAGTTGTAACTTTACACCAGTAGCTGATGATTTTTACTTTTATGTGAACATCAATAGGATATCTGCCTAATTCGCCATAAACCATACAATTTGGAGTAGATTGTTTTGCTTTAAGAATATTTTTACAAAAAATTTAAGTACGTTCTTTCCAAGATGATTGAATTTTCATAGCCCCACACTTCCGAACTGTAAAGTAGGATTGGTAAGACGCATTGATCAAAAAGTTTTAGTTGGCAATCGATTGATATTTGTAATTTTCGGATAATTTTGAAACAGGAAAACATGTCTCTTGTTGCTTGTTCCGAAAGTCCCTTAATAGCCTTTGATATTTACCATTAGCATTAAATAATATTCCCAAATAAAGATATTCTCGAACAACCTCAATTTCAAAATTAGATTTCAAAATCAAAGTTAGACATGTGTAACAATCATCCGTAAACAACAGTTTGAAGCAGCGTTAAGAATGTACTCCTCTCACCTGCAACGCACACACATATTCCTTTAAATTCAAACTTAAAATAAGCATTACAAATCACAACAGTTGCCTTGCTTGTTGTTTTCACTAACTTATTGTCAACTCCCTCATATTCTGCCAGGCTGAAGGTGAAGGATTAGAAATGCACTCATCTATTTAAGGTGAGCGTCAAATGTTGCGTGGCACACGGGGCAATGACCTGGAGGTAGACAACTAGCCATGAGGACCAGAGCATGTTGAGCTGGGTCACAGTGACCCAATGTCAATGTAAAGTGAGTCATATAGGTATATATTTTATGAGGCGTATTAAATAAGGCAAACATTTGAGCAATTTTCCAACTATTTGCGACAAAAACAGTTAATACAAAATCAGCCAAGAGAATTTAAAGACCAATAATAATTATAGTATATGTAAGACCAAATAAAATATCAGAAATAATGACTATTTTGACTAATTCCTATATCTTGTCAAAAAGATGAATTTCTTTAAAAAATGATATAATACTATTCAACTGTGAACCTGAGTGAAAGACTCCTTCAACATAGAAACATAAATCTTTATGATGCATGAATGCAGTTTCCACACAGTCCAGACGTATGTGTTTTATGGTGTACACAGAATACACATGACAGCAGCTTTGCTTTGCTGTAACCCTTCATGCAAACATGACTTGTAGGCCAACAGCAAAAAATATGATTATCGGCAACAGATAATTTCAAGGTGCAGATCGAAAATGTCATCCTGAGAAGGATGGACAGATTTCCGAGCATTTATGGCCTGAAAACAGAACGAACTACCTGAAAAAATGATAAATTGTCTCTTCTTGGCTCATGTAGTGAAAAATTTCTTTCTCCGTTTCATCTGAGGCATGCGTGAAAGAAGAACAGTTACCTCTCAATTAAAGAGACCCACAAAGATCCAGGTTAGAATCTTCAGCAAGCAATGCTTGCCTTAAGAGGGGACTAACGGGATCTTGTGGTCAGCCTTTATGATTCAGGCTTTCCGTCGTATCCCTGATGTCAAGTGCCTTCAAACATTGTGAAATGGGGAGTATAGGACAGTTTGCTGTCAAATGAAATTTAACACAAATGAAATAATTTAATACAAATGAAATAATTGTGGAAAATGTTTCATTCTGCGAAATATCTCTGAAGCAAAAACAAATTCTGCAAAATGTCTACAGTAAAAACATGCAGTCACCAATTTCTGTAGAAATGTATTAAAAACCCATTTGTGCGGAAAGGTTTGAATACATGAATCAAATCATTTCATCTTTCATTGAAAGCTATTCAATGATGCAAAGACTGTTCTTGCAGCTAGATCTATTCTGTGTGGTCAAGTTCCGACTGCTGACCGTTCCTCCCTGAACACCTAAAAATGTCCCCTTATTTACCTTGATGGGTGTAGTATGCAAGAATTTACGATCGTTTTGCAGTTTCCGCTTGCTACAAAAATGGATACATGTTTCGGTCTTGGAACAGGGAACCGTTTTTCTAAGACCACTTATGAATTTTATTGTATTCAATCATATATTTATTTCTGTATTAAGACATTGAATATTTCGGCAATATTTCAGCCATATCGTGACGGTATGGTAACATTTCAGCAGTCTGTATTGCGGCTTCTCCATATCGTCGTAACACATTTTCATTCGAGACAAGTTCAGGACAGCAGGCCTTTTTTCCATGTAAGGTCTGTCTGATAGTCAATTTAGGCTGTTGTCACAATTATATCTTGGTAACAGGCCTAAGACTCATTTTGGTGAATGAAGGGTACAAGGGTCTTAGCATCAGAATTACTGATTTTTTGTTTATCGATTTTCAGTTCCCTGTTGGACCATCTTTGATGATAAAGAAACCTGACCAGAACAGTTCCCGAGTTGAATCATAAGCTCACTAGGATTTATCTATGCTGACTCTGATACAAAATAAATGTTCAGTCCGAGATATTAAAATTGCCTGCCGCTAACTTGTAAAACAAATGTATTTCCAAAAAATGTTTCTTTACCTGTACGCAATGGAATCTATAAACATTTGTTAAAGTTAGGAACTGGATTTTCTAGTCCATCGATCACTTGATTGTCTGGTTTGTTTACATGCTGTTTCCTGGCCGGTGTATGGCTATGTGGCGTCAGGCTCTACATACTTACAAATTGTTTGAATGGCGGGTGCTTACCTTGCAAACACCCGGTGTCATCATTGATTTTTCAGTGGTACTTTCATATTATGCTTTTCACATCTATTTGCCCTTTATAACAACTTGAATCTGTTTTTGAGTGAGTGTGTGAGTTACTTCCATCAGTGAGTAATTACGATGAACTGATTATGAGCTTTCTTCTTCTTAGACCTAAACTGGAGAAAATTAAGTCGAATTAAGTAATCTTCCTTCCACAGGCGGTCGCATGTGTCACTGCTTTTTGTCACACAGCCATGTGTCAATTGTGTTTTAAACATATTAAAATATGCTGAGTCAACACAAAAGACTTACTAACTGACTGAGTTTAGTTTTACGCCACTTTTTGCAATATTCCAGCAATATCACGGCGGGGGACACCAGAAATTGGCTTCACACATCGTGCCCATGTGGGGAATCGAACCCGGGTCTTCGTCGTGACGAGCGAACGCTTTAACCACTAGGCTACCCCACCTCCCCTCTGTTTCTGAGGATAACCCAGACTGGGTATTCTTTTGCACTTAAGTTCGCTATGTGCTTGTTGTCATTTGCTATATTCTGTGTGAAGTAAACGAGATCCCATACTGGACAGTCTTAACAACGCCAAACACTCTTTCGCAAGTAGCAAACGGGTTGAGTTTAATAGGTGTCTCATATAATGCTGTAACTATTATTCGTTTCCAGTATTCAGCGATTTTGGGAGCTGCTATCATGGTTAGTGCTTTGGCCATTGTAAAGCTCACGAGTATTCTTCAAGAGGTTTTTAAGCTGTTGGTTTGTGGTCCCGCCCACCAATGGTCGGTGGTGTAGCCTATTGGTTAAAGTGTTCTGTTGTCGCACTGAAGATCCGGGCTCGATTGTACAATTTATGAAACCCATTTCTGGTAGCCCCAGCCGAGATAATGCTTGAATAGTGCTAAAGGTGGGGTAAAACCATACTCACTCACTCCCCACCCACCATAAGTGTGGTTGCACCATATTTTATCTTCCACCGCCTTCTGGACATATATGTTTAGGCAATTACACACTAGTGGTTTTTAAATCTGGAACACACTTAGGAAAACATTCTTCATTTACAACTTTGAACACATCATTTTAACTGTTTGGTAAACTTGGCCCATACGTTCGATACAAAGGGCTTGGTTTCACCAGACGATTGATATGACCGGGTCCATCTCACATTCTTTTAGGTGAAGTAAGGGGCGAAGATAAAGGCACGCTATTCCTGGAACCAGTTCCGTCCACCACCAGAGATCCGTTCTTCAATACCAAAGGCCGCAATCCACAGCAAACATGTTGATAAATACACTCGCCTCTTACAACCAGCAATTGGCTGCTGTGAGTACATTCTACCCAGGTGATACACGCATAAACATATGCATCGGTAAGAGTATCCTTCCCCATATGTACACTGATACATGTCAAAAACAGACGCAAAGGCAAACAACTGTTCACTAGAAAATGATGGGAAGATATGTTATCAAAATTGCTTTTTAACTGGCAACGTTTGAGCAAGAATCATGTGACGCTTTTTGAATTCTTCGTTGAAAGAACATGCTCAATTGCACTTCAAAGGATGATTGTTGACACCACTGGCTGGAGCTATTGGCATACTGATGCTCGACATAAAGTGAAAATGAACTATAGAAAGTCGAAATCATCCATCTTGTAATACGATCTTTAGTTTTATGTCAGCCTGAAGCTTTATGCATTTTTATGACTTCATAAGGAAGACATAGCATCCATTCAGGCTGTTTATGACAGGCATATAACATCCATTTATAAGAAGGCTTGGCATGGATTCGGGCTGTTTACCACTGACCGACTGAGTTAAAAGAGCGTAGGCCATACTTAGAACCGGATCTTTTTAGAACACTGTAAAATATTGTATTATCCTACTCAGGTATATAAGCGTCGATAAAAAATCTCCTATGGTGACAAGTATGGAAATTGCTTCTTTTCATATTTTCGTTTTATTACCAAACTCGCAAATTAACATGCATTTTGCAAAAGATTACATGAATAAACGTAATCCTCTGACAGCTCATGTGATGAAATGGATTCACAGCACATCGTTTCACAAATGCAAGCATAAACCTCCTCAAGATTAGGCTATTACATTGCACGATAAAATCTCACAAAGGGTGTGATACGATACAATTCACGTAATCTATTCTGAGCCTCGTTTCATCAAGAGAATTCAGTGGACACGACGTGGCAGCTTTAGTAGGATTCTAAAATCATATAAAGCCATGCAATCTAGTCAGATGAGATCCTATAAAACGGATTTAATATGATTATGAGATTCTAAAAACAATAGTCTCGTGAAACTCTTTAAGACAAGATTTATTAGTCTTTTGAGATCCTACAAGGCATTGTCTCGTCAGATTCTAGAAGACATACTCTCGTGAAATCTCACAAGTAGATTTATTCGTCTCATGAGTTTCTACAAGACACAATCTTCTCAGGTCCTACTAGATATACTTTCCTGAGATCCAACAAACATATTTTTTAGTCTCATGTTTTAAGACACAGTCTTGTTACATCCTGCAAGACTCTGGAGATCCTACAAGATACAGTCTCATGAGATCCTACAAGATACAGTCTCATGAGATCCTACAAGATACAGTCTCATGAGATCCTACAAGACAGTCTCATGAGATCCTACAAGATACAGTCTCATGAGATCCTACAAGATACAGTCTCATGAGATCCTACAAGATACAGTCTCATGAGATCCTACAAGATACAGTCTCATGAGATCCTACAAGATACAGTCTCATGAGATCCTACAAGATACAGCCTCATGAGATCCTACAAGATACAGTCTCATGAGATCCTACAAGATACAGTCTCATGACATCCCACAAAGATACAGTCTCATGAGATCCTACGAGATCATTCAAGTCTTATGAGATCATTCAAGGTAAGGCATTGTCAGGACATATTCTCATGAGATCCTACAAGGCACAGTCTCATGAAACGAAAGCAAATCAAGTGAATGTGAGGAAGACATATGGAGCACAGGCGTGAAAACAAATAGATTTGAACAGAGCACCTTGGTTGCTCACATCAGAATAAGAGTATGAATCATATGACAATATTGCAAGATAATCACATTGACAAACACAATGTGAACATTATCGATGTTGATCCTGGAAGCACGTGTATCCCGCGTGCATAAAATCCCATGTGTACGAAAATCGCCATACCGTCACAGTACACGTTGGGCCAAGTCGATTCAACACAGATAAAATCTTTGACGTTTTTTATTGTGGAAAACAATTGCCTTGGCGGCCTTTCCTAGTAAACATTATGCCAATTAAAACATATAACGGTTGCGATTAATTGGATTGGATAAGTTCGGAATTTCACAAAATTGTGTTACTCGGCGTAGACGCGTGCTTCGTCATTACCGTAACATCATACAGGCACTCTCGGTTCATCATTGTAGTTATCGACGTCGGATAAAACGTTCCGTCGACGCGTAAATGTTCAAAGTTCTGAATGAGTGAGTGACGTTTTACGCCACTTTTAGCAATATTCCTGCAATCTCACTGCGGGGGACACCAGAAATGGGAATCAAACCCGGCTTTTCGGCGTGACGAGCGAACGCTTTAACCACTAGGTTACCCCACCGCTCCATTCAACATTCTGCATTCAGTGCTTAGAGTGTAATGGGTTGCCAGGCAATACTAGACATCTAATGACTCATCTTCAGGTCATCGACGGGAGTTGTGCGCACGTTACCTTTACAAAAACACCAGGTCCCCAATCCTCCAATTCTTCAGAACAATTGAAAGTTCACATCACACTTTACAGAAGACCACGTTGTCAACGTGCTGTTCACTGTGTTGGACCGGTGACTTTGGTCCAGCTGCGACCGGCCGTTGTTCAGACCTGGAACAACATGCCACGAGACGTCTTCAACCATCGATATATTGTTAATGTCGTTAATTAGTAGCATAGTGATCAGTGATGAACGGATTTCTTACACATAGTGAGTGAGTGAGTTAATATTTAATGTCACATCGGCAATATCTCAGCCATATCTTGACGAGAACAATCCAGACAATAAAAGGTGAAAACATTCGGAAGATTAAAACCTGCCTACGATGGACAGTAGAAATACTAGAGAATCACAGATATGAATATAAAACCAGCGAGCAAAGCTAAAAAATTCCAATTAAAGAGGACAATACAGTATAAAACACTGGCTATAGATCGCCAACAACTGAAGGTAGATCACCAGACTAGGAACCATGACTTACGTTACTTTTGCTACCTGCATGGATCCTAGCTGGATTTACACCATCCCTTCAGCCACTGGCGATTGTAGGAAAATTTAGCTAACAGTTAAAATAACACAAATACTACGTTTAAAATGTGATAATTTATATTTTACTTTGAAAGTTTTGGGACTTACGTCTTACACATACTTACAACGTAGATGTTCTGAGCACGGGTTTTGTAGCTGAACATATTATATTATATTGTCTCCACTTTATAATTCTCTTTTCATCTTTGCGGGCTGGTGGTTAAAGGGTTCGCTCACCATGCAGAAGACACTGGTTCGATTCCCCACATGGGCACAATGTGTGAAGACACCGCTGGAATATTGCTAAATATGTTACAAAACCATACTCACTCACTCTTTCCATTCTTGCTGGATGGATGTTGTGTTTTCTCGTGATGACAACATATATTTATTGTGTGATGGCCGTGATGACAAGCTCTCTTTCTATCTCACCATATCAGGAACAAAGTACTTTTCAACATCCAGCATCCGTCTTGCCTCACCGGTGCCACGCGTCAGGTTTTGCAAATCAAGTCGATTTTCACCTGTTAAATGGGACATACGGGACCATATATAAGGTAAAGCTAAAATATGAAACTGCATGGAGATCATGTTGGTTACTGATGCGTAAGGATTTCATACGTCCTCCACGTGTCTACTACCATGAAACGTTTTACGAGTACTTTTGCAACCTTGATAATTGACTTCTGGGCAATAGGCGTATTACACTCTTGGAAATCATGATGGCAATAACGTGCTCGACTGCACCACAAAAGGCTAAAGCTGCACATAGAGGAAAGTTGATGACTGGAAAGTTGAAGTCATCCCTCTTGTCAGAGAGTCTTTTTGTCACCCTTCCATAGATCAAAATATGGAATAGATGATATATTTTTCTGAACTGGTTTCCATTATTTTAAAATCAGTGACAAGAAATTATCTGTTTGATGGTTATTGAATGTTATTTATCGAGATACCTGAAGCTGAACGTGTTACTTGTTGATTCCCATGTTAACACTAAACAGTTATCCCGGAATCAGTCCCTAAGAGAACTGTGTATGAACAAACAACACAGAAACAGTAATCCAGTTTGCAACGGTAGGCTTGGCAGGGTATGATGTGATTTGTGTAATGATAGGGGCGGTGGGGTAGCCTAGTGGTTAAAGCGTTGGCTCGTCACGCCGAAGGCCCGGGTTCGATTCCCCACATGGGCACAATGTGTTAAGCCCCTTTCTGGTGTCCCCCGCCGTGATATTGCTGGAATATTGCTAAAAGCGGCGTAAAACTAAACTCAGTCAGTCAGTCAGTTGTGTAATGATCTGTAATGTGAGATGAGAGGCAGTATCTACCCCCTTGTTTACCCAAGGAAAGACAGATGACACTAACACTAACACATTATTTTCTTGTCATAATGTACTTTCATCTTGTCCTGGGATTCTTTCAAATTATCCCAAGCAACTTCAAACTTTCACAAGCCTCACCCGAAAAGATGAAACATAGTCTAACAAGCTCATTTCAGACCCACCATTAAGCCATTGTTCCATCAAGTGCTTCAAATGTGCATGAACAGTATGGCTAAAACAATGACAAAAGGACTGAAATGACTCCATCACAGCAAACATTCCAATCCAAGTTCTTATCATATTCTTAAGAGTCTGTTGAAATCTATCCAAAGCTCCCCGAGATTCAAGTTGATATGCATTAGACTTGATTATGCCGAACTGATGGATAGCCTGTAATACATAATTTGATATGAAACTAAAGCCTTGATCTGACTGAAGATTTTGAGGCAAACCGAAAGTGGAGAACGATAAAATACATTTGATAATGATTTTCAATAACGGGGATAACCTCTTGAAACCTTGTGGAATCATGCATAATAGGAAGCATGCGTACTGATAGTCTGATCTAGTTGTGGGCAAACGACCAATACAATCAATAATGACCCTCTAAAGGCTTTTCAAAAGCTGAAATGCGTTTGAATGTTGCATCTGGAACTGATTTGGTTTGCCAGTCATTTGACTCTTGCCCTGTTGGCATGAAGATATTTCTGGGTTTTCTCCCTCCATCTTAACAAACTGCTCCCCGTCCAGAAACGTTTCTTCAACAGCCAAGTTGTTAGAGTCACTCAGTGCTCTCCCTCGATAACTTAGACAAATCAAGAGAATGATCCATGAAGGTGCCAGCCAAATCATTCGCTGAAGACATTTACGTAACCTTAGCACGAGTAACATCACAGAAATAGAATATATCTGGAATTTCTTTATATGGTCTCTGAACATACCAAACCACCAAGTCAGTCTGCAAATTAACAAAAGGCAGAGGCGCGTGTAAATCCATATAAACCCTCTAACAAACCTTCATAGTGTGCTGATGATTCCTCAGAAAATAGTAAAATACCGTCAAAAATCATAGTTTGGAAGACCAGTATCTCCCCAAAAACGGCAATGGGTTTAACAATTGAATAGTCACCTTTAGATGACCCAAAACCTTTACAAGCGAAAGGTAAGCACTCCTCCTCACGTAAGAAAACTTTGATGATTGGCCTTCAAAGCTCCTCATTAACGGAACCACACTGTCAACGAGGCCATGACTAGTGTCATTTGCAAAATAATGACAGTTTTTTTCTACCGAGCTTTCCACACTCGGGAATAATATGCCCTTGCTTACTTAATATCTAGAACTTGACTTTTTGTCAAAAGACTTTGAAATGCTTGAACGAATACAAGTTAGCGAGGTTAATGAATGTCACCGATCAACTTTCTTCTCGGCTCCTGACAAATCCTTTTTTCTTAGCAGACCTAAAGCCCTTTCCTGCAGGCTCCAGAAATCAACTGAGTCTGATAATAAAAAAAGTTATCAAGTGGTAAGACAGAATTTGCTTCCTAAGCTTTTCCCCTACAGAAACTTTGCAAAAACACGGTCCGTTGATTCGCAGGTGATGCTAGATTGTTGTCCACCTTTTTTAAATGGAAGAAAAACTGTTCAACAAAGGAGGAACAAGGCTGATATGCTTTGAAATATCAAACGATCTGTCACCTATTGGGGTACTAAGAGAGACATGACCTTGTACTTCGAATTGTTTCAATCTGAATCCGAAATTCACGTTCGTCTACTTCACCTTACAATCTTGTTTTTGTCAGGATTAGCTTCCAGTATCATTCTTTTCAATTTCTTCAGAACCAAATTGTCAGTCTTCTACTTCATCGAGACCAATGGATCATCATCCAAAATTTCTTCCTCAACCAGGCATGTGATCAAAATTTTTCTTGACGCCAGCCTTAAGCATACCAGATTTGACGTGAAGTTTGGCCAATATCTGGCTAAATCGACCAGTTCATAATCTTTGAGCAAATAGACTTGATCCGAAAAAATTGGTTAACGAACTTCTCAACACTAAACACCAAAGTTGTCAAATAACTTTGTGATATATTGAATTTCTATCCTGGACGTGTCCACAATTTCTGTAACGATTCCAGAATGTTTGCTGAACACTTTTACCCACTTTTCTATGCTACCCGTTTTAGGCACTAGTGAAGATGTTCAGCAACCCATGTTTGTTGCGACAAACAGTGTCGGGGACACCAGAAAAAAGCAGAAACAAAACGAAAGCTATTGTAGAAACGCTCGGTTCCAGTTGAGTTAAAAAATTACTTTCTTCTAGATTACTTTTCAGCAATCTCATATCAGATGGCTCAAATAGGCAGGCCATTAACCTTGATGCATATGGAACAGTTTGGTCTTTATTCATTTGGAAACTGCTCTTTTAAACACAAAATTGACAGACTTTATGGATAATTATTTTTATTTCTTGTCAAGGATTCGATATGAATTCACATTTATCAATTGACATATATCAGTTTCAACAAAATCATTTACCACACTGTCGTGACTGAAGTTTCAGTTCACCGGTCTTGATTATCCGGATCCATTAAGGGCAGGAGTCCTGCGCCGATTGCGCATAAGGCAGCTGATTCCGTTTCAGGCAAATTATTGTGAATGGCGGTTTGCTTAATGTAGGGCAAGACACGCTTAGCCTTTTGGTGGCATCACTGATTCTCCTAATGTTCACAGCTATTTTTGTCCTTTTGCGTCAAATTACTTCTGTCTCGGCAAAGATTGGATAGTTTCTTGCCTTCAGGCAATATATTCACATTTAATATTACGACTCGTTCCATATTTTTTCTGCGGTCATTCTTTTAAATTTGGGCCGAGCATATCAACATTTTTATGTGACGTAAACCCCCAGTTCAATGGTAGGTAGGACTCAATTGGACCCAACTCAACAAAAGTACATGTACTAGAATCTCAATGTAACATATGTCATTTTATGCCCTGGTTAGGTGAAATCATTGTTCTCTAATCATAAAATGCTGTTGTATGCCCCCCAAATGGCCACTTAAAGGCAGTTACATCCATGTGCTCTTTCCCCATGTATTATGAATGCTAATCAGGGGTTTAATAGGAACTTTTTAGCATGGAGTTTAGAGTTTTTGTCCGGTTGAGCATATCCTGGGTACGTAGTGGAACCTAACTGTCAAGTTGTTAGGAGCTCTGCGGAGAAGCGACCCGTGAAGATCCGGGTAGAATAGGTCTTCAGCTACCCATGCTTGCCACAAAAGGCGACTATGCTTGTCGTAAGAGGCGACTAACGGGATCGGGATATTGCTGAGTGCGGCGTAAAACTAAACTCACTCACTCACTCTGTGGAGAAGCATCAAAACATCATTGTCTTCCCTGGTCAGTTATGTCCTCCTCATGTGAGATTTTATATTTTGACGATGATAACAATTACCGATGTCACAGATCACCTATGGAATAGAAGCCATAAAACATTGCTATGGTTAGGCAAGAGGAAGAGAGTTTTTTTAATGGATGTCAACTTCTTTATTATGAGAAACACAACGTTTCGCAGAATATCCTTACTCCTTCATCATTCACCTGATGAAGAAGTAAGGATATACTCTGAAACATTTTGTTCCTCATAATAAAGAGGTTGTATCAGAGGCAAAGAATCATCCGTGGAAATCAGTTGTTGATGTTGAGTTAGATGATTAAATAGGTAAATAATAAATAGACTGGACAGTTTAAACGTAGCCTAATCTTATTATCGTGAGACAGATTGTATAAATGAAGCTGCTGACACTCTCACTGCTGCTTTAGGTCAACCATCACTCTCGTGATACTGGTGAAAATCCTCTAAAACACGAAGTCTTAAGGAACAAGACAGGAGGTCATTGTTGAACTTGCAGTGAATGAGTGAGTGATTTTAGTTTTACGCTGCTTTTAGCAATATTCCAGCAATATCGCGACGGGGACACCAGAAATTTGCTTCACACATTGTACCCACTTTGAGAATCAGAACCTGAGGCATGACAAGCGAAAGCTTTGACCACTAGGCTACCCCACCGTCCCAAATGATCTTCTAGATTACACACAACAAAGAGCTTTAATAACAATACCAAGCGTGAATATTTCGACCTGAAAATGTCCATATACTGGAACCGATATAACAACCATTTGTGAATTTGACCTTTTAAATAATCCCCGCAATAACTATCCTGCGTTTTGACTCGCCTGGAAGCTGGAGTTGGTGGACTTGCGATCATCATAATATCATCCATTTGTGTCATCCAATTCAAACACTCCTGCTCTAAGATCTTCAACTCCTAGGGAATTCAAAATGGAACAGGGTCGGTGGGGTAGCCTAGCGGTTAAAGCTTTCGCTCAACCTTGTATCAACCCACCCGCTCCCCGCATTCTGTAACTGTCGCGACACATTGACAATCTAAGTGCCATCTTCCCACCTTTATGAACTTTCTTAAGTTACTCTTTGTTATCATTTTGGTTTAAACAGCCAAACTTTATTAGACACCACATGTCGGCACGCGCATATTTGTACACCTCACCACACAAACACAATACATTATCCAGGTCACCGTCCATGTCATAAGGGTATATTGTTACTTTTAACTACTCTCCATAATTACATAAACTGCATTTATAATGTTTGGTACATGCAATTTATTTAAAGAGACCATTAACTGTTCAAAAATCAGATAATTATGAAAGACATTGTATAGCTCTGAAGAAAGAAAAGAGGGTATGGCCTGAAGGTAGAATGGAAAACGTTTGAAGTGAAGGTCACTTTATGAAACCTTAAACGTGAAGGTTAAGAGACGAATATATGTCAGGCTTGTGGATTAGGATTATTTTATGAGTGCGAGGTATTAGCTGTGAGAAGCAGGCCAGACAGCCTACAGGTTAAACATCCTTCACATAATTGTCTGGGGACCTGGAGAGACACCAGTAGTTAATGTAGAAAGGTTGAGAGAAATCCCAATTTAAAGCACAGAAAGACGTCCTGAAGATAAGGGATCTATCACACCACTGGCTGGGGCCCCTGAAAAGACACAAGTATTTGATGCAAGAGAGTTAAACAGTGACGAAGGCAGGGTGATGTTAGATGAGAGAAACGGGCACAGGGCAACCCCAGATACAAGATTCATCTCACCATTTTTCTGGTGACCTTGGAGAGACACCAGAATGTGATGTCAGCTGCTTGGAGCAGGCACAGGTCAACCCTAGACTGTCTCACAGTCCCCGAACACACATTATTTCCCTACTGCCTTGCCCTCCTGCAATGCTAAAGACTTGCATGAAGCAAGTCTGGATCCCTCAGGTTCTTTAATTTCGCATCAGACTGAGGTTCCTTTTCAATTTAAATGGGTTTTTGTTTGTTACTATCAAAATTATAAACATTTTATTATATGTATTCAGAGATTCCGCGCGTTAGTCTGATGGCAACCCACAGATACAATATTCATCTCACCATTGTCATGTGACCCTTGAGAGACACCAGTAGCTGAAAGAAGAAGGTAGATGTGGTATGTACAGTGGAGACGACATGGTGAATAAGGTGAGCGAGGCTAAAGACAGCCATACATAAAAGAACCATCACAGCAGTTTCTGTGGTACAAACAAAAACTAAATCAATGTGTCATTGTCTTATAACTAGCACACACACCATATACACCACTGATGGCCTGTCACATATTCATTTATTCAATTAATAACAATTACTTATTACGATGTACCATGGTGTTATTGATATCAATGTTATTGCTATGCCATTTCTTATTATTTCGTATCCATGATATCATCAATTTCCGCACAAGGACATAATCATTTTATAACCAACGTCGCTGAGGTACAAGTATATCGTGGATAGGGTATATGCCTAGAGCGTGCGTGCCTACCATCCCCAGATCATCCAACACTAAGTAGTTTTAATCACAACGTAATGTTTGTCGCAATGTAGATCAAATTCAAGACGTCAGCTTTCCTTAATTCCAAAAACATGTGATTCATATCTACATTTAGTTTAGTACAAGTCTTTATCCATTTCATCAGGTTGTACCACAACATTTTAGATGTGAACATTCAACTAACATATGGAGGATATTTTCAGTTTCAGTATTGCAGAAAAACATTGTTAAGTTGGACTTTTATATTTGAACAAGTTTCTGTTTCTTGTCAGATCACATCTTAGCTTTGTGTTATTTGTTGTTATTTGTAAGTAAGTAAGTAAGTAAGTAAGTAAGTAAGTAAGTAAGTAAGTAAGTAAGTAAGTAAGTAAGTAAGTAAGTAAGTAAGTAAATGAACATTTGAACATGACTTAGTTTTCACTCAAGTTCAATGCATTTAATAGGAAGCAGCATCGGGTTACATTCCTCGCAGCGATTATGCATAAGGTGAGTAAAGGGGTAGCAGATAAAAACGCAGTTTGAGAGACAAGACAGCAAACAATGTATTAACATATTCACTACATTGTACGTGTTATTTATTTGCAATCAACCATTTCGAAACAAACATTTATAAAGGGATAGTACTTTTTAGTAAAGGTAGATTTGTGTCGAATCTTGTAGTTTTACTAATTCATGTGTGTGGAGATCATATCACGTAATCATCCTCTTTAAAGCGTCAGTTGTGTGGAACATCCCCGGCAATTTTACGATATAACGATATACAATTTTTTCTTGATCCGTGTCGATGTTTTCAAAGGACGATAGCATGGTCTTAAACAAGACACATACCCGCTAACATAAATCAAACTATAAATCACCCGTTTATCTCATGAAATGAAATAAAATGGTGGTGTACCGGCA